>NC_044555.1:3836000-4155666 GCF_007565055.1 Rhinopithecus roxellana
TAGAACTGCTAAGGTGGTAAGAAATATGCATTTTCACATTTAGTAGATTATGCCCAACCCTTTAGTTGTCTGAATTATGTATTTCCACAAGTTAGTTGTGAGACTTCCAGTTGATCCATGTCCTCATTAACATGTGGCATTAGTAGTCTATTTCAGTCATTTTGGTAACTTTGTATCAGTATCTCATTGCAGTTTTATTTAAATTTCCCCAGTTACTGCTGAGGTTAAACATTTCTTAAATATGATTCTTGAATTTGTGAACACCTTTCGTGTTCCTGTTCAATTTTAGTTTCTCATTCTATAAAACCTAAAATAAAAAAAAAAAAGAAAAATAGAAGACTAGGATACTCCATATTGTGAATGTGTCAATTATTCTCTATAGATTTAACTCAATGTTAATCCTAACTTTGAATGCACATGGAAATTGAAAAGATTACAGAACAAATACAAAAATAGAAAGGGCCAATAACCAACACAACCTTGAACAAAGTGGGAAAACCTAGTTCACCAGATACTAGGCTGTATTATAAAACTACATTACTCCACATGACATGGTATTTTTGTGTGTAGAGAGAAATAGAACAATGGAGATGAACTGAAGTGCAAAAATAGACCCACATATGTATTGACAAACTTTTATGACATACTTACTACTGTGAAGCAATGAGGAAGCAGCATTATTAATAAATAGTGCTGTGCCAATTAGATTTCAAATACAGTCTTAACCCATTCCTCATACCATATGCAATAATCAATTTCAGGTAAAAGATCCAAAATCAAATGGTAAAATAATGATTCTATAGATAATAACCTTATGTAGTATCGTAATAGTTTTGTGTAGGCCAGTATTTCCTCAACAGGACGCAAAAATATAAAGCACAAGTTTTAAAGAATAACCTATACCGAAGTGAAGAACTTGTTTTTATTAAAATTTACCACTGAAGTGAGTAAAAAGGTAATCCACAGAGAAGGAAAATACATTTGCAACTCAAAACAAAGGGTTCATATCCAGAATATAGCAATAACTCAATTTTGATGAAGTCCAAGTTCACTTTTCTCTTTTTGAAACATGCTTTGGATTCAGGTATCATAACTATTTGCCTATCCCAAAGTCATATAAATTTCCTTCTATGGTTATCTGTTTTATTGCCAGGATTTTTCTGGTTCCCTTGGAGTAGGCAGATAGCCAGCAATCAGCAAGCAAGGAAGTCCCCCAAGAAAAGTCCTGGAGATGCTGTTTCACTGAGTCAGTGCTGCCTGCTGACAGTCAGCAAAACAGACAATGACTACACTGGCCACGCTGATTATGTCTGGTTTTGTGGCTGGGCTTCTCTAGCCCCAAAGGGGACTTATCAGGCCCTCGCCAGAGATAACCACGCTAGGGATTTTCCCCACTGACAAGCATGCACACACTCCTCCAAAAACTTGCTGTATTCTTTTGCTCATTGTAATAGTGTTTAAACACATACACACACACACACACACACACACACACACACACACCCCTGGGTGGTGATTTTAGATGCCAATGGGATATGGTATGTGTACTAGCATGTACAACCAGAGCATGTGTGCCCCAAAAACCTCCCAAAACATACTTCCAAGTAACACCCCCAATATACCCTTTCATGATTTATCACGTAAGAGTCTCAAAGTCCCCCAGCACTAGCTGCTGCTGGCTCCTTGTTCTTTGTGTTCACATGCATTCAGTGTTTAGCTCCCACTTATTGAGAATATGTGGTATTTGGTTTTCTGTTTGTGTTCATTTACTTAGGATAATGACCTCCAGCTTCATCCATGTTGCTGCAAAGGACATGATCTATTTCTTTTCTGTGGCTGCACAGTATTATATTCCATGCTGTACATGTACCGCCTTTTTTTTTATTTATTTATTTTTTTTTTTTTGGAGACGGAGTCTTGCTCTGCCTCCCAGGCTAGAGTGCAGTGGCATGATCTCCACTCACTGCAACCTCCGGGTTCAAGCAATTCTCCTACGTCAGCCTCCCGAGTAGCTGGGATTACAGACATGCACCAGCATATTCAGCTAATTTTTGTGTATTTAGTAGAGACAGGGTTTCACCATGGCGGCCAGGCTGGTCTTGAACTCCTGACCTCTGGTGATCTGCCGGCAGCCTCGGCCTCCCACAGTGCTGGGATTACAGGCATGAGCCACCACGCCCAGCCTGTACTGCATTTTCTTTATCCAGGGTTGACTTTTATACGAGATCCAAAAGCTTGTTTCTTTAAATGACATTTTCTTGGTGGGGACAGTCCAACTACATCAAATAAATTAAATCTAATAATTCTATGTTGTACTCTTTTCTTCGGTGTTACATTTTGAAATGGAATACGATATTTTGATATTTCAAGGACATTTTCTTTGTGTAACTTTAATATTTTTAACAATTTTCATAACATAGATGACACCGATATTTCCAAAGGGTCTATCACACTAATAACAAGAAAATCAGTTCATAGATTATTCTGGCTGCAAAGTGAAAAATCTACAGCTAATTTCTTCATAAAGACAAACATCTCTGTAAAATAACTTTCATAGGTTAAAGGTGACAATGACCCTGAATTCATAAAAATCCACCAATTAATTGCTGCAGTTTGTTTCCTTATCTTGTGTAATGTCATCTCCCTGCCAGATAAGTTGAGCAATATTTGAGGGAGTATACTGCTATTAATCTACACCTGCTTATGGTTATTTTAAGAGTAAGTGGTCAACGTACTCAATATACTTGAGTTTATCTTTGAAAGAGAAGGGTAACGTAATCAGGGATCTACTAAGTGCCTGGTGAATGTATTGGTCGATTAGACAGCTTTTAGGATGTTAATAAGAAACGGGGACTGCCTCCAATGCCATGACACAGGCGAAGAACCACCAAGTGGTTCAGAGGAGATTAGAACTCTGACCTGTCTACTTGGTTTAGCTGTGATTACTTCTTCTAATACAACACACATATTTTAATCCAGTTAAATCTAAATCAAAAATAGAAAACAAATCTGTCATTCTTACCCCAAGTAAAAAATAGTGATGTTTCTGTATAATTTATATGCTTGGAAACAACATTTAGTAAGTGTTGGCTTGATTTAAACAAATGTCATTATCAGGTTTGACCACACTTAGTGTATCAATATTTGGTATAGTAAAATCCATGTGTTGCACCGAGCACTGCTATAAGAAACTGAGTTCACTGGGCATGGTGGCTCACGCCTGTAATCCCAACACTTTGGGAGGCTGAGGCAGGTGGATCACCTGAGGTCAGGAGTTCAAGACCAGCCTTGGCCAACATGGTGAAACTCTGTCCCTACTAAAAATACAAAAAATTAGCTGGCCGTGGTGGCATGTGCCTGTAATCCCAGTTATTCAGGAGGCTGAGACAGGAGAAGAGCTTAAACCCAGAAGGCGGAGATTGCAGTGAGCCGAGATCGCGCCACTGCACTCCAGCCTGGGGAGACTCCATCTCAAAAAAAAAAAAAAAAAAAAAAAAAAAAAAAAAAAAAAGAAACAGAGTTCACTGCAGGACTTTGTCGAAACACAGCTGCATGAAGTAAAATCTGCAAACAGGGAGCAGCCTATCAGGCCTGGTCTATGCCTTTCCCTTCCCTCTGTGGCAGCATGCATTTGCTTCCTCAATTATATTAGCCACAATCAGACATACACGAATTACAACATGTGCTCTCAAATAAGAACCGGTCTGATTTACAAGAGAATTCGAGATACTTCCTCTGCATGTGGGGCCAAAGCCCTCACTCAAACATGAGACATGCTATCTCACAGCATCAGACCTCCAGGGCACTACTTACATTATTGTTCTGCAAAACTCGCAGTGCCTTGTTGACATTGTTCAGGGCATGAACTCTTGTGGATCCTTTTTCTTTTGGCTGCGAACAAGACAAAACAGTGTTCACTGACCAGCAGAGAGACCAACAATCTACTAGAAATGAAACCATTTATGAATTTCACTATTAAGTTTGAATATTGTAAATGAACACAGCCTGTGAGGCATTAATATAATGAATCTAAATACTTTGGGCTAATCACCCTTGGCGTGGTAGATTTTTAGCATAAACCAACCACTCTAAGAATGACAACACTTTCTTTACAAAGGCTATTTTGGTATGATTGTTCCTTCATTCTACAGCTCAGTTGGGGATTACTGCATGACCACCAATGAGAGAAACATCAGCATGCATAAAAACATCTTCTAGTAAGATAGAAATACAAGTTAATTCCCAAACTTTTTAGGAAAATTTAAAGAAGATTTGACTCTAGCAAAATTATATAATGCCAAATAGGGTTAAATAAACCTTTTCTGCAAAGATTACCTTAATTGTCCTTGTCACTGAAGCTCTAAACCTCAATCATCTTTGGTTCCCTGATTTTATTCTCAAGCCCAAGAGTTGTATCTTATCCTGTAATTTTTAAACCAACATCTGCATAGTTCATTGCAATATACAAATTAACTCGTTTATTAAGTTGTAGAGTTTTAGAAATTCTACCATTTTGATACCTGTTGTATTTACTTTTCATTTCTTTCACCTTACTACCAAGCCCTTATTGGCTATTGCCCAGAAAAATATAACATAATTCCCTTCTCTTCTCACTCACCATTTGTTTCATCCTTCCTGCCTGTCATCAACAATGATGTTCCTTAAGTAAGCCCACTGCCAATGCAAACCATTGCAAAGTTCTCATCTCAACATTTGGGTGATTATAGTTAACAGTTAAGGGCAAGAGCTACAAAGCTGACTGTCTGGGTTCAATTTTCAGCTCTGCCATTTTTTGCTGTGTGACCTATGTGAAAAATTTAATCTCCCCATGTATCAGTTTTCTCATCTGTTAAGAATGGACTTAATAAAAATATTAGCAAGAGGCATACACAAATTACAACATGTGCTCTCAATAAGAACTGCTCTGATTTACAAGAGAATTTGAGATACTTCTCTGCATGTGGGGCCAAAGCCCTCACTCAAACTTGAGACATGCTATCTCACAGCGTCCAGACCTTGTCCAGGGCACTAGTTATTGTTCATATTGCTCAAACCATTGTACATATGGTTTCTGGGAGGATTCAGTGTGTTAATATGCATAAAGCTCTTAGATTGGTGCTTGTCACACATATTTGGTACAACATAAATATTATTGATTTTGTAGTATGTGCCAAGTACTTTGAATGCACTACCTATAATCTCCGCCTTGCAAGGCAGTTTCATCCCCATTGTACAGAAGTGAACCTTAGGTTAAAAGATCCAATATATAGATTACCATATAACTAATCATTGATGGAGCCAGGACCCAAACTTTTGTCTTTGTCTGTGGAGCCCAAGTCTTGCAAATTTCCTTCTTCTCTACCTACCTTGTATATGTACCAAATAATCTGTATTTCTATTTCTTGTATTTAACTCCTATACTTTCCAACAATACTCCTGGGTCTTTCTCAAGTAGTTCCTTACCCTACAACTCCTTATCATTTGCACTGCCTGCTGAACAACCCAAATTAAGCTAAAGCCATCTTCCTTCTCCAAGGTGACTTGCCTGATATCTCACAGTTTGATATCTCATTCCTTTGATTTCACAAAGCATTAAGGCTAACCTTTTGAACCAGAATCTCCATTTTTACCTCTTAGATTTTCCCCCAAGAATGTTAGAATGATATTGGTTTATATTCTGATATTTTTCCCACTTTCCACCAAAAAGAGGAAGAAAAGTAAAGCCATGGAAAGACTTTAGATTAAAAAAAAAAAAAAAAAAAAAAAAAAAAAAAAAAAAAGGCAACAGCCGGACATGGTGGTTCACACCCGTAATCCCAGCATTTTGGGAGACTGAGGCAGGTGGGTCACTTGAGGTCAGGAGTTCGAGACCAGCCTGGCCAACATGGTGAAACCCCATCTCTACTAAAAATACAAAACTTAGCCAGGCATGGTAGAACATATGCCTGTAGTGGCCGAGGCAGGAGAATTGCTTGAACCCAGGAGGCAGAGGTTGCAGTGAGCCAAGATCACGTCACTGACTCCAGCCTGTGTGACAGAGTAAGATTCCATCCAAAAAAAAAAAAAGGGGGGGGGGTGAAAGAAAAGCAGCAAATAACCAATCTTACCAATCTTCTTGTGTATATACAGATAGCACACAAGTTTAATGGTAATTATAGGACTTAAAGTTTTGAAAATAATTACTCAGATCCATCCTCTGCCCAGTAGACTAAAGCCATATATTTCCTTTTAATCAGTTACATAATTATAGTCGTAAGATTTAGCAACGTTTTCCTTTGTATATCATACTCAAACATTAAATGTACACATGTGCATATGTATTAGAACCAAAGATAGTCTCTTAAAAAGCTGCAGTTTCTGATCCTGAAGTGGGAACTTAAAATCTGCCCGTTAGAGTTTCCTTGGGGAGTATTTATTTTATGATTGTAAGGCAAGTACCTTCCTTTTAACCCTGGGGATGCTCTGAGCCAATAATCCAAATGCAGATGCTTCTGAGTAGAATACTAAAATTTCTGTTCAACAGTATACATGACTCCCATTAGGAGTAGAAGATGTATCCCTACAGAAACTTAGAATTCAAGACAAGGTATAGAGAATTGGAGTCATGGGATTGGAAGCATTCGTTAGAGAGGTGATTCTGCTTTATGGGAAAGGCAAGATCCTCAGACCACAGCTGACAGATCTGTGATTAGGACAAACAATGGTGTACGAATTCTGCTAGTAGCAGTATCTGAAATTATGTAATCTATACTGGCATGTGTAAATGTTTGGTGATTTTTCCCTACCACTAGCTTACCTTATACTGGCCAATCTCATGGATGTTTTGTTTGATACTTTTTTCTTTAGTGCTATTGCTAATTAGGTTCATTTTGTATTAGCATCTATGTATGTATTGCATAAATGAAAATCATGTGGATTTTTAAATTTTGCCAAAATTATTTTTTCTTCATATCCGATGGGTAGTGTGCCAACATCCTAAGTTTAGAGGAAGGTGTATCTCAAATCTGAGTATAAACACCCAAATCATGCTTATGAATTGCAAAAGGATCTGAAATTATCTTAAACATTATGTCTGTACGAAATGTGTTAACTCTGACAAAATTTCTTTGGGTGATACACGGGTTGACTCAGTCAGGAAAATGACCAGGGAGGATTGCAGCACAGGAGAAGTGATTACCCAGATATACCTGGAAGTGAAGAGACAACAGACTCATACAGAGGGCCAGGACAGACTGAGTAAGCCATCATCTTTGAAAGAGTTTTCGTGAACATTTGGAAGACACTGGGACTTCTGTATGCGGTAACTGAAAGTAGGACTGACTCCAGAATTCAGGAGAAATGATATACACAGAGACACACTGATTTCTATAAATATATTACATATCCATATATATGTAAATTGTTCACATAGAAGATGAATTATACACAAATGTATCTCTAGTGAAATTAAGACTAAGTTTACACGATGACCTCAAATTTGCTCAAACAGTTCAACTGTAAGGCAATAAATCTGATTTTTCCCCTTGACTGAAGTTATTATTTCAATGTCATCAAGTTGTTCTTACATTAGTACAAGTTCAGACTTCTTGAAAATTTATCAGTTTTAATATTCATCTCACACACTTGAAAATAATAAATGAAAGCATAAGGGATGTCTCTTCTCTATAGGACTTCAGGATTTAATTGAGGAGGGATGTCAGCCATACACTAAAAAACAAGACAAAAATGGGTTTTCTGTGGAATTTGAGAGGGAAAAAAAGTCAGCAAAGGTAATTTGGGAAAAGCTTTACTGAGCAGAAATCAAGGTTTCTGGGAGACTGTTTGGGTAGGCAGAAGTACAGAAAGAAATAGAGGCAAGTAAAACAATATAGGCAAAAACCCAGAGATACCTGACGGTATATACTGAGAAAACAGTGGCTTAGCTTAAGAGTTATAGCAAGCAGGTTAGGGGAGCTGATAGCATTTTTGCTAATTGACTTTGAACGACAGCTTCAGTTTGTATAATATAATAAAATCTGTGTGTGTCTGTGCATGTGCTAGGGAGTTGTAATGAAGGGCAAAGATAAGAGATGAAGGCAATAATTTAGCAGAATTTGATAGGTAGAACAGTTATTTATGACTGTAGACTGGGGACTTAAACTCTACTTTTTAGAATAGCAATCTAAGAAGATTATTTCAGTTAGGAGATTTCAATTTGAGTTCTTCTCCCCCTCCCCCCCGTGTAAGATCTTGATCAGCATTAATTAATTGATCTGTAACTGTGTATATCAATCATGTATCTTCACAGGAATTCTCTGAAGTTAGACAAGATAACAGTTCAGGAAGAAGTGATATTCTCATCACATATGCTGTCACGTATTACACTATAATGCCTGAACTTTATTATGCTATCCCCACATTTATAAATACAGGTTCATTGTAAAGTAACTTCAAAATACACAAAAGTACAAAGATAATTTTTCAAGTCATTATGTATAAAAGCCTTAAGATATTTGGTAAGATAGATACCAAGTAGTACAATTGAGTAGTATCTATTAATATAAATTGTATTACTGAAATCTTTACCTTATTTTTCTGCAGGTGGTAGACTATGCCAAATGAAAATCCTACAAGATTGCTTTACTAAAGGAATAAGTATTGCTAGTTCAATTAGCACTTAGTAAGTTAATTTGACTAGATCTCATATAACTATGTTTTCAGTTTCTGGTCTGAAATTCTACTAAGTTTAAAGTTAACTTTCTTAAAAATAAGTCACATACCAGTTTTTGCCCTGTCAGGCCTTCGAGGAGGTCTAGGAGGCGTCTCCCATCCTGTAGGTCACTGAAGAGGTTCTCTATATGCTGCTTCCCAAACTGAAATAAAAATATATATATACTCAATGTAACAAAGCACACTTCCCATGATATTTTCACGATTCTGCCTTTTGAAAAGTAAAGCTATATTTAAGGATAACTAGTGTGTATAATTATCTACCAAAGATGGAAGAAAAAAGGAAAGTTCAAATGACAAAAAAATTTAAAAATTTGATCATAGATCAAGTTTGAATTATTTTGAATAGCAAGATAGGAGATTTATAGCCTAAGTGATCTAATTAGTTCACTTAAATGAATATAGATTCTGTGAAGGAGAGAAAAAAATAGGAATCATCAGGCAGTAAGGGAAAAGTAAATATGCAAAGCAGCAAAGACCACACAATCTACCTGGGTGGGTACATAAAGTTTAACCGTTCTTGGAATATATAGTCAGAGGATTAGACGCCCTCATCACTCAGAACATGCTTGCTGTGCATACACTTTTGGCATGCTGATTCAGAATGACCTATGCTCATACTGGATAACTCAAATTTTAGGAATATCAGATTTAATTAGGTTTGAAACAAGCCTGTGAGAGCTTTTCATCGATTTTACTAAGTTCTTTGGCTCAGGAATTATATTAAGGAAAAATAGTCAATAAATAATGTTTAACAGTTTTGAAGTAAATACTCACGAGAGACACTGTTAAGTGAGTGGATTTCACAACCATTGTGGTATTTCTGAGATTAGCAGTAACATACTCATCTTACATGAGACACTTAGAGGTTAAGTACGTGGCTGTCATGAAACTAGAATGGGGTAAAGCCAAAATTGTGTCTCAGATCTGTCTAATTCTGGGTTCTTGTTCTTTCAAATCTTATGTTGCCTTCCTTGTCCTTTTATAATCTACTATTTGATTGTCTTTCAAACATTTGTCATTATCATATTTCACCAAATCGTTTTCTGGTTAAAACCCTACAATCCCCTCATGAGATAATTCCCAGCTTTTTCATCAACTAAGTTATCTAGAAATCCCTTATTTAATCAGTCACAGACATATTGAGCATGAATAAACCTGAGCTAGGTACTGAATCATATGCTAGTACATCAGACATAGGCCCAGACCCTATAGAACTTAGAGTCCAGCAGAGAAAATATTCCTAAAAGGTACTATTACATAGAAGCATTAAAAAGGACTAAAGAACATGAGCAGTGGGAACACTCAAGCCTTGGGAACAAGAAATACTTTCCAAAAAATGTCAGGTGATGGGTCTAACATTAGCCTTTGGGTGACTGCCCTCTTTTCATGTACTTCTTGGATCACACATAAACTTTGAATTTCACGCAAGTCAAGAAAATCCCTGGTTTCCAGGCAAAAGACATCCCTGAAACTTCCACGATTAAAGACATAGGATTATAGACTATTCCTACAACCAGGTAGCCATTTCTTTTTTTTTTTTTTTTTTTTTTTTTTTTTGAGACGGAGTCTTGCTCTGCCTCCCAGGCTGGAGTGCAGTGGCCGGCTCTCAGCTCACTGCAAGCTCCGCCTCCCGGGTTCACGCCATTCTCCTGTCTCAGCCTCCCGAGGAGCTGGGACTACAGGCGCCCGCCTCGTCGCCCGGCTAGTTTTTTTTTGTATTTTTTAGTAGAGACGGGGTTTCACCGTATTAGCCAGGATGGTCTCGATCTCCTGACCTCGTGATCCGCACGAGGAAGCAAGAGAAAAGACACATTCCAAAAAGCTTCAAAACTAGTAACAGACTTCTCAGCAGAAAACTTACAGGCCAAGAGAGTGCCATGCCTTATTTAAAGTGCTGAAGGAAAATACCCTTTATCCTAGGATAGTACATCCAGTGAAAATATCCTTCCAACAATAAAGATAAAAGACCTTCCAACACAGAAGCTGTAGGATTTCATCAACACCAGACCTGTTCTACAAGAAATGCTAGAGAATTTATCAACTGGAAAGAAGAGGACCTTAACTAGCCAGAAAAACCATCTGAAGGCACAAAACTAAGTACAGACAAACACAAAACTATTATAATACTGTAATTGTGGTGTATGAACTACTCACATCTTGAAGACAAAAAAATAAGAAAAAAAAAAGGAGACTTTTAGTTCCTAAGCAAAAATAACCATAATAACTTTAAGACATAAACAGTATAATCAGATATAAACAGAAACAAGGAAAGATTAAAAGACATGAAGTATAGAGTTTTTAGTTTTCTCTTTGCTTTCTTGTTTATGCAACCAAGGTTGTCTGTTTGAAATAACGAGTTATAGTGTTTGTAAACCTCATGGTAGCCTCAAATAAGAAGATATACTTAGATACACAAAATGTAAAAAGCAAGAAATAAAAACATGCCACCAGAGAAACCTCTTCTTCACTTAAAAGGAAGACAGGATGGAAGGGAAAACCGCAAAACAACCAGAAAATAACAAAATGGTAGGGGGAGTAAGTTCTTATCAATAAAACAATGTAAATGAAATAAACTATCAAAAGACAGGGACAGAATGGTTTAAAAACAACAACAAAAAAAAAAAAAAAAAAACACACACCAAGACTCAATCTGTTGCCTACAAGAAATATGCTTCACCTACAGAGTCACAGACTTAAAATTAAGGGATATAAAAAGATACTTCATATCAACAGCAGTAGCTATTCTTAGACAAAATACATTTCAAGACAAACTATAAAAAGACAAAGATCAACATATAATAAAGGAATCAATTCAGCAATAATAATTGTAAATTGTATGTACCCAACACTGGAGCACCCAGATATATAAAGCAACATTATTAGACCTAAAGAGAGCTGGAAACCACAATACCCCACTTTCAGCCTTGGACATAATCAGGTAAAAAAAAAATAGTCAACTAGGAAACATTGAACTTAATCTGTACTACAGACCAAATGTACCTAATAAATAGTTACAGAAAAGTTCAACCAACAGCTGCAGAGTGTACCTTCTTCTCATCAACACATGAAGGATTCTCAAGGATGGGTCATATGTTAGACCACAAAACAAGTCTTAAATTCAAAAAACTGAAATAAAGCATTTTATATCTGACCACAGTTGAATGAATTGAGAAATCAGTAATGAGCAATTCTGGAAACTATACAAAACACAAGGGAATTAATCTATATTCTCTTGAATGATCAGTAGGTCAGTTAAGACATTAATAAAGAAGTTATAAAATTTCTTGAAACCAAAATGGAAATATAACACCAAAACTTACGGGATACAGATAAATCAGTACTAATAAAGTTTACAGCAATAAGCACCTATATCAAAAAAAGAGAAACAATACATCTGGAAGAACTAGAAAAGCAAAGCAAACCAAACTCAAAATTAGATTGAATCAAGAAATCCAAAACCTGAACAGACCAATTAAAAGTAATGAGATCAAAGATGTAAAAAGTCTCCCAGCAAGGAAAAGCCCGAGACCTGATGGCTTCACTGCTGAATTTTACCAAACATTTAAACACATAATATTCAAACTATGGTGAAAAAGAGGAGGAGGAAGTACTTCTAAACTCATTCTATGAGGTCAGTATTAGCCTGACACGAAAACCAGACAAAGACATCCAGAAAACAAAACTACAGGCTATTATCTCTGACAAATACTGATACAAAAATCCTCAATAAAATACTAGCAAACCAAATTCAACTAAACAGTAAAAAGGTCATTCATCATAACCAAGTGGTATTTATCCCAGGGATGCCAGGATGGTTCATCATATGCAAAAAATCAATGTGAAAGATCGTATCAACAGAACCAAGGACAAAAACATTATAGTTTCAATAGATGCTGAAAAAGCATTTGATAAAAGTTCAACATCCCTTCATGATAAAAACCCTCAAAACTGGGTATAGAAGCAGCATACCTTAACACAGTACAAGCCACATATGAGAAACCCACAGCTAATTTCATACTGAATGGGGAAAACCTACAAGACTTTTCTCTAAGATCTGTAACAAGGATGCCCACTTTTCACCACTGTTTAACATATTACTGGAAGTCCTAGCTAGATCAAAGAAAGGGCATGCAGATTGAAAACAAAGAATCAAATGATCCTTGTTTACAAAAGTAGGAATCCCATTACCTGACTTCAAATTATACAACAGAACTATACCAACCAAAAATGCATGCTCATGACATAAAAACAGACACATAGACCAATGGAACAGAATAGAACCCAGAAACAACTCCACAGACCTAAAGTAAACTCACTTTTAACAAAGGTGCCAAGAACATACAATGAAGAAAAGACAATCTCTTCAATAAATGGTGCTGAGAAAACTGGATATGCAGAAGAATGAAATTATACTGTTATCTCTTGCCATATACAAAAATATCAAATCTAAGTGGAGCAAAGACTTAAATCGAAGGCCTCAAACTATGAAACTACTACAAGAAATCATTGGGAGAAAATCTCCAAGACACTGGTCTAGGCAAATATTTCTTGAGCAGTACCCCACAAGCACAAACAATCAAAGCAAACATGTACAAATGGGACAGCAAGTTTAAAAGCTTCTGCACAGCAAGGAATATAATCAACAAAGTGAAGACACAACACAGAGTGGGAGAGAATACTGGCCAACTACCCACCTGACAAGGAATAACCAAAATCTATAAGGGGCCCAGACAACTCCATTGAAAAAATATATAATAATCTGACTGAAAGATGAGCAAAATATTTAAATAGAGATTTCTCAAAAGATGACATACAAATGGCAAAAAGGAATATGAAAAGGTTGTCACTATCATTGATTAGATAAATGTAAATCAAAACTATAGAGATATCATCTCAACCCTGTTAAAATGGCTTATCCAACAGACAGGCAACATCAATGCTGGTGAGGTTGTGTGGAAAAGGAAACCTTAGTACATCGTTGGTGGGGAGGTAAAGTAGTAAAACCACTGAAGAACTGTTTGAGGTTCCTCAAAAAACTAAAACCAGAACTACCATATAATCCAGCAATCCTACTGTTGGGTACATACCCCAAAGAAAGGAAATCAGTACGTCAAAGAAGTATCTGTACCCACGTTTATTGCAGCACTATTCACAATAGCCAAGATTTGGAAGCAACCCAAGTATCTGTTAACAAATGAATGACGACAATGTGGTACATATACATAGTGGGTACTACTCAGTCATAAAATAAATGAGATGTTGTCATTTGCAACAACATGGATGGAACTGGAATACATTATATTAAGTGAAATAAGCCAGGCACACGAAAAAAAAAAAAACTTTGCATGTGCTCACTCACATACAGTAACTAAAAATTAAAACAATTGAACTCATGGAGATGGAGAGTAGAATGATATTTACCCGAGTCTAGGATGGGTAGTTAGGGGCAGGAGAAGTGGGAATTGTTTAATGGGTACAAAAATCTAGTTAGAATGAGTAAGATCTATTAGTTGGTAGTACAACAGGGTGATTTACAGTCAACCATTTACTGTATGTTTAAGAAATAGAAGTGGGCGGGGCGCGGTGGCTCACGCCTGTAATCCCAGAACTTTGGGAGGTCAAGGCGGGCGGATCACGAGGTCGGGAGATCAAGACCAGCCTGGCTAACACGGTGAAACCCCATCTCAACTAAAAATACAAAAAACTAGCCGGGCGTGGCGGCAGGCGCCTGTAGTCCCCGCTACTCGGGAGGCTGAGGCAGGAGAATGGCGTGAACCCGGGAGGCGGAGCTTGCAGTGAGCTGAGATCGCGCCACTGCACTCCAACCTGGGCAACAGAGCGAGACTCCGTCTCAAAAAAAAAAAAGAAATGCAAGTGGAATGTTTGTGGCACAAAGAAAGGATACATTCTTGAGGTGATAGATACTTCATTTACCCTGATATGATTACACTTTGCATGCCTGTATCAATATATCTATTTGCCCCCTAAATATACCATGTATCCACAGAAGATTTAATCTAAAAAAGCAACTTTACTACACATAATATACACGTCAATCTTAAAACAGTGCCATTTTAATGCAACTAAGGAAAGCTCTCTAGTAATAAGAAAATAAATTTACACTTTCTAATGGTGCTGCCAAGAACTTCGTATCTAACCTGGAATAATTTCGCATTTTGGGTGTAATAATTTGTTTTTCATATTGAATGCAGGTATACAATGCCATTAAAATGATGTGTTTTTTCCTCCTTTGGCCAGGAGCAAAATTTTACAGATTTATCTGAGCAAACCATGACTTTTAAACTTATCAAAAAATAATCTTACGCACTGCAATGTGTCCACTGTTGAAGAAAATATAGTTAACTGACAGAGATACTTGTTTTTATGAAAAAAAAAAAAAAAAAAACATCCAGGTAGAAAGATGAAGTCTGTCAGACCAAGTAGTACGTGCGTGATAAAATACTGTTTATTCAAAAAGAGGAGCAGAGACTGGGAAAGGTGAGGGAAGTCTTGGACTACAGAATAAAACATGAACCCCAAAGGCCATAAGGATCATATAGTATCCAAGACACAAGGACTGTGTTTGGGTTTGGAGACAAAAAAAGGCTAAGCAAAGGTCAAAAAGGCAGACAGAATCTTGCTTTGTTGGTCAAACTTAAATACACAGACCAAGGTCTTTTTTAAGTCTTCTTTTAAAATTGGAGTTAACCAAAATGTAGAGGGAGTAAGGGATTGTAGGTCAGGCAGGAGCTCCCATGTGCTCCTAGCTGGGGCACCTAGAGAGAGAAAGCAGTGAAATAAGGAAACAGTTCCTGCTATATTATTTTCAAAACTCAGAGTCAATGATATATTAAAGTATGACCATTGAAATCCAATTTCTATTAGTCATATTCACCATATTATCTAACGGAGTGCTTCTCAGAATGTTCTACCAGAGCATCCTTCCAGGAAATGAAATTGATAGAATTTACCCTGGAGTCTGGCAGTACAAATTACACAGTGCCTGTAGGTTAAAAATTTCTTTGAAAGCATATACTTTAATGCTAAAAATTCCTAGAGATTTTGCCTTCTCTTCATATATGCTTGTTTTAATGTAAAACTTATTTTTGAGATGGAATCTCACTCTGTTGCCAGGCTGGAGTACAGTGGCGCGATCTTGGCTCACTGCAACCTCCACCTCCTGGCTTCAAGTGATTCTCCTGCCTCAGCCTCCCAAGTAGCTGGGACTACAGGCGTGTGCCACCACGCCCAGCTCAGTTTTGTATTTTTAGTAGAGAGGGGTTTCACTATGTTGGCCAGACTGGTCTCCATCTCTTGACCTTGTGATCTGCCTGCCTCAGCCTCCCAAATTGCTGGGATTACAGGCATGAGCCATCACACCTGGACTTATGTAAAAGCAATTTTAAGCATTTTTGCGTAAAAATCCCCCCACTCCTGTCTAAAGTGTATTTTTTTTAGTTAAATGTGCTACATTTAGCCTGTAACTTTACAGACCTTTCAGCACTCAGTTTTATTCTCCCTGTAGTATGAACACCCCAGGTAAAGTCAAATATACTATTTCTCTTGGATACTTCTAATTTTCCTGGATGCAACTTACTCTATAGAATTATAGATACTATAGCAAAAGTAACCCAAGTTTCAAGAAGCAGAAATAGCTAACTTCTGAACTCAGGTCTCTGACTCACTCAACTAGCTGTGTTATCTTGGGCAAGAATTGACTTAGCCTTTCTGAGGCACAATTTATTCACTATTAGAATGGGGATCAAATTATTACTCAAGAGCGCTCCTGTGAGGTTTAACTGCAACACATAGGAATGTTATACAGATTTGGCAAATTATATGCACTCAATAAATATAGAATGATTTTTATGTTTCATTGTCACTATTTGTCTACATCTCTTTGACCAAATTCTAGGTGTAAGAATGTTTAATTCGGCCAGGCGCAGTGGCTTACACCTGTAATCCTAACACTTTGAGAGGCTGAGGCGGGTGGATCACTTGAGGTCAGGAGTTTGAGACCAGCCTGGCCAACATGGTGAAACCAAGTCTCTACGTTTTAGTAAACTACAAGAATTAGCCAGGAGTGGTGGCACATGCCTGTGATCCCAACTACTTAAGAGGCTGAGGCAGGGGAATCGCTAGAACCCAGGAGGTGGAGGTTGCAGTGAGCAAAGATCATGCCACTGTACTCTAGCCTGGGTGACGGAGCAAGATCTCACACACACACACAAAAAGTTACAAATCTTTTTAATATAAAAATATTATATGAGAAAGTGTAGAGTGCAAGTAAAATGTTTTTTATTAGTTTGGCATCCCTGTGAGACTGCAAGTCAATAGGGGAAGGCATTATTCCCTATACAGTTACTAAAACTGCTAAAAATGCAGGTGGTACAGGGGATGTACTTAGAAACTTGCTTTTTCCTGCCTTTTCTTGTTCTTTTGACTATTTTTAAGTATTCTTTTGTTCTCCCCTTTCATCTTCAACATCCACCATGTCTTTGTTGCAGGTGACATTTTATACCATAAGAACAGTATTTTTTCTTTAAAATTCAACCTTTAATGGCTTCCTTTTCAAGTGTATGAGAACTATTTTGTGAAACACACAAAACATGAAATCCTCCTTGGGCCAGGCGACCCTGTGGCTCTGTCTTCAGTTCATTTTATGATTAAGATTTTCTTTATCAAGTGAACTTAGTGGATGTCTGATATTCCTCAGTTTAATGTATCCGCTTATATATTATCTTTGATAACCCAAACCACAAGATGAAAGGACCTAAAAATCAGACAATCCTTCCACATCGTTGTTAGTACGAAATCAAGAAATATGGAAGCACAGTGTTCAAAAAGAAACACAGATAGGTAGGTTGGTAAGTGGCATAAGCAAAGTGAAACGAATCAAAGTTAAAAACTTGAGAAAGGAAGCGAAATGCATTTGTGAAGGTGTTTAAGTGGTTTCTGATTCTTCAGCGTTGTATTGGTCTTTTAACCTGAAAATCCAAAGGGATCAATACGTTTCAGTAGAAAGTAAAGAACATAGGGGTAACTTAGCATGACCTTCTAGTTACAAAAAGGTCAAGCCATTGACATATCTGTCACTAAGAAAGTCAAGATACTTCGGCAATTACAAATCCCTAGACATCGGAAACACCAAAAATATCGCAAATACCACAAAGAATTGCAAAACTGGGGATTCAAAACTTACTGAAGAACGCTGCTGACCAGCTCCCAGAAAAATAAGGCAACCCGTTGTCATGTAAATAGGAAGCTTTCAGAGTCGATTTTTTTGTTTTCTTAAATATGGGTTGGCAAAAGTATTGTATAATAAAGCAGTATATTTTGTTGTGAAATAATATACATAGAGGAAAGTACACGTCTTAAGTATACAGCTCAATGAATCGTCACAAACCGAACACATTCATGTTACCAGCATCGAGATTTAAGAAATAGAATATGATTGACACCCTAGGAGCTTCCTCACACCCTCTATGTAGAAGCCCCCTCAAGAATGGCCACTATGACGACTTGTGGCATCATAGGTTAGTTCTCTCTTGAAAGGAATCGCCTAAAAACAGAAAAATGCTGGCTTTGTATTTCAAATTACAATACAAATGACTGAAATACATTTACGCAGAGATAATTTAGAAAAAAAGCCACTGATTAAATATGCTTTGGAAAACAGGGGAGTGGTATGAAGCCATGAATAAGAATGTTGACTGTACACCCACATTGCCTTGGGTTCAGCTCCCAGCTCTGCAATGTGATCTTGGGCAAATAACTTCTCTGTGCCTTATACTCATCTCTAAAAAGAGAATGTCTTTACCTATGTTGTGGTGATATTGCAAAGATTTAAGTGAACTTAGTATGGCACTTTGTAAGATACATTCTGTGTTAGCTGTCGCACATTTATTCCAAATTTTCTAAACCAAATAATCCGTATCTTCTTTAATTATCCTTGTAACGTTGGCCTCAAAGTAACAGAAGGGACCAACTTCAAAATATAAGGATTAAAAAGGGTTAATAAATTTAAGATGTCTGGTATGTTACCTAGCATAGAAAATGTTCGATACATATTAAATTACATTCCCTCCTGTTAAATGTTATCACCTGGAGGTGGAGAATGACACTCTCCTTTGCCATTTGTATGGCCATAGCAGGACTTTGGTAATTTGAGAAGAGTTTAATAAGAGACTGTTTATAAAAATGAGGGAAGGTGTAATGAAACCACTGGAACTAGTAATAGAGAAACGTTATTACTCTTAGACTCATAAGAATGAAAAGGAGAGTGGTTTCTAGTTACTACGTAAAGAGAGAACTGAGAACATCATCTGACAGGAGCTTTGATGTTGGGTGATGGAATTCCTTTCCTCTCCGCCTCTTACTAAGGCTCTCTTTGGCCAAATCCAACTGGAAGCCAGAGGGCAAAGGAGACTGCTGATATAGTCCACAGACATCAGCCTCCCAAGGAAGACAGAAGTGGAGAGTGGGGCCAAAGAAATAAGCTAAAGACATTCACCACCCTAGACATGGGAACAAATTTCCTTTGTGCCAAGGATGTCAATGCCAGAGATGTACATATCAGAAAATACATGAAGGCCTGAGTGTTCCTTCCCATGCCTCATATTTCTATCTCTGGTGATATCATTGTCAGGAATCATATATATCACTGGAACACCATTGTCTTCTTTAATAGTGATCTCAAAATACTGGAATGTCGTGTGGACCTTAACCAATCAGTATGTATTCATTATTCCTTAGCATCAAATACTTTGAGAGACTTCTCTATACCAAAAAAGCACTAAAATCTGGCTACAAAGATAATCAAGAAAAAGCCAAGTTATTCCTTGCAGCTAGCAAGTGTGCAAGAGCAAAGTTACAAAATACAATAGTTTTTCTCTCTCCAGATATAAAATGTTATTTGGCATTTTATAAAGCATCTTAACTAGAACCCAATATGTATGTTACTCTATCAAGTACACTAGAAATGGTTCAAACAGATGTGCATTCGAATTTTAAATAGGAAGCCCCACCATAGTTAATGGAAATCAAGTCATTATCTGTAAGGGGGATGCTATGAACCCAAAAGTACGCTTAACCAAAAGTCAGTGTGATTCATTGTCTGATCAGGTCTACCTTTAACATGTTTTGTAATAAAACTAAGTTCTAAAGCTAGGTCTGAATTTTTTTTATCTTTAAGTTAGGTAGGTCAGTACTAATTCATTTTACCAGGTATTCTAAAGCAAATATTAATAAAATTATGGTAAATGTTTTATCTTATATTTTTATATATTAAGGTAATTCACAAAGTTATTTTAAAATTTGTGGAATGATTACAATCCATGATTGTAGTAATTATCTTATACCAGCTTTAAATATTCCCTATAAAATTGAACATTCTGAAAGTTAAACCCAGTTATTTTTTTTTTTTTTTTTTTTTTTTTTTTTTTTTTTTTTTTTTTTTTTTTTTTTTTGAGAGTCTCACTCCGTCACCTTGGCTGGTGTGTAGTGGCATGATCTCGGCTCACTGCAACCTCCACCTCCCGGGTTCAAGCGATTCTCCTACCTCAGCCTCCCCAACAGCTGGGATTACAGGCTACTGCCACCACGCTTGGCTAATTTTTTGTATTTTTAGTAGAGATGGGGTTCGCCTTGTTAGCCAGGCTGGTCTCGATCTCCTTGATCTCATGATCCGCCTGCTTCAGCCTCCCAAAGTGCTGGGATTACAGGCATGAGCCACCATGCCCGGCCTAAATCCAGTTTTTCTATTGATTCACACAGATGCATGATTTATATTTGAAATAGCCAGTGATGGAAATGAAGGCTAATTACAGTCTATCCCAATGGTTGCTTTTCTGACAGCAACAGTATGTTACAAGGTTGGCAAGATGAAGCACTTTGTTTCAAAGCATGCAAGTAACAATGATTCTTCAAAAAAGAAATACATAGGCCAGGTCCAGTGGCTCATGCCTGTAATCCCAGCACTTTGGGAGGCCAGGAGTTTGAGACCAGCCTGGCCAACATGGCGAAATTCCACCTTTACTAAAAATACAAAACTCAGCTGGGCATGGTGGCACACGCCTGAAGTCTCAGCTACCTGGGAGGCTGAGGTGGGAGAGAATCTGGGAGGCAGAGGTTGCAGTGAGCCAAAATTTTTCCACTGCACTCCAGCCTGGGTGGCAGAGTGAGACTGTCTCAAAAAGATTGTATATATATACTTGTGTGTGTGTATTGTGTGTGTGTGTGTACGTACATATATATATGTATGTACACACACACACACAATACACACATACCATGACATAGTGGAATGGCTCACTAGACAAACATCAACTATTAGTACTCAGTTCCAGGGAAATTGTAGAGTAGAAAAGTGGTATTCAGGCTTCAGATCTAGTAGAGGAAACATTATGGACAAAGGGCATCCAAAGATGACTTTAATTAATAAATGTAAAACGTATTTATTAACATTCTTGTAATTTCTCAATTACCCTACAGTGCAGTTGTGTATGGACAATATAGGTGATGAGACATAGCTTCTTCCTAATTATTCCCATCCTCTACCTACTTGGAAGTCGTCCTTGGTTTATTCCTTCTTTCTTCTTCCATGCCTGTAAGGGTCTGTTCTACAGGAAGTTCCAAATCAAAGAAATTGACAACACATAAAAGACCAAAGTCACATAGGATAAAATATTTAAAGGAGAGCTTCTGTCACTGCCATACTTTATTTCCTTTCAGTAGGTCCAACTTAATGCAATTTCCAATTCTGAAGTCAAATAATGTCAAATATTAATATTTTTATATGACTCTACCTCATATCAGAAAGATGCAAGTTACACACATTGACTGGTTACTTTATGCCCACCCTAGTTCTGTGTACTTCTTGTGGGTTGTTTTAATGTTCACAATAATCATCCCCCCATTTTACAGCTGACGAAACTGAGACACAGAATATAAGTAACTTGACTAAGGTCATACAAAGCAAGTAAATGCTAGATACTAATTTAGACTTAGGCAGTTTATCTACAGATCTCTAGACCATTCTTTACTTTGTAACTGCTGTTTAAGCTGGGCTTCGACTATAACAACATTCAGGGTAAGGGTTAGATGAGTTTTACTTGTGCCTTTTTGTAATATTTTCTCTAGAGATAGTTGATCTTTTCTTTCTTCTATAGTTTCCAAAAGGTCAGATACAGTTATATAGCCTGCCAATGAAATTGCTCCTAAGTGTAAGTCCCATTTGTAATGGAAGGATAATAACACAGTGATAATTCTACACATATACATTAGGAAAATTCTTCAAAGTCCCGAATTCCTATTGTTATATCATTTGACACTGGGGGTTTCATTAACTCCTCAGGACTCCAGTGTGCTCAGCAGACTCAATTACTAAATACTATTTTAGAGCCCCAGGTAAGTTGCTCAAATGTATAATTCACCCTAATATTTTTGAAAAATGTGGCTTTTTATATTAACTAAGAAATATCATTCAACAACAACTTAAGGCTATATAAATCAAAGAAATATAATCCTTGAAGTTGATGAGGATTAAATGAGGTAGTAATAAACAGAAGAAAAAGTTTAACTAGGGCATTTAGTGCTGTCATTTCTTGAGATCCACTCAAACGTGTCAGTTACTTACTTGAAAGTCTTCCATGTGAGATTCTGTGTAGTTGTAAGTTAAAGAATATAGTATCTGGAAGCAAATAGGCATTTATTACAGTTCTGTAATTTAAATTTCACCAGTTGTGTGAACACTGACAAATTACATAGCACTTGGCTTGTTTTCCTTATGTGTCAGATGAGGGGGATAGTCATTCAACTAAATTTAACTAGTAGGCATCATAGTGTCCTAAGAAAAATGGGAAGATAAGAGATAAAAACATATTGCCACTGTTTTCACAGCTTTTGTCATAGCCTAGGAAGGAGGTACGCATTTAAGCAAATGTAATTATAGCATGGTGTTAGAATCCTATTAATAGTGACTTTTTGTTGTAAGTATGGTACTGGCACAAATAAAAGTTATCTTCACTGGAGAGAATAACAGTGAAAATCCCTGAATAGAATATACAAGGTTGAACAGGTTATCAACAGGTAGAAGTGGAAAAGGAAGAGAAAGTCAAGCAGAGGAAACTTCAGATGCTAAGGATCAAATAAAATAGACACACTGTTCAAAGAACTATAAGCCACTTCCTGGAACATAAGACAAGTGGATGGATGGAAGATGAGACTAGAGAGGTACAAGACACCCCATCCAAGTGTACTGACTTGATTAACCACCCAAAGCTGCTTAGGCAAATGTCCGCTTGTCTTTTGTTTTCACCCTTTCAAACATATCTAATTTTGAGAAGCTCTTGCCATGTTTTGCATTTTTTAATTCATACTTTGACATTTTAACATAGTATTGCTTAGGAAAGACTAATATTGGCACTGTTTATCAATTATTTGCATGGGAAAATATTTGGCAAGGAAGCCATACTATCCAGGAGCAACTGCTCTAAATGGTAACTACAACATTGGGCCTAGTATTTCATCCTTTCCTGAATCCATACCCTTTGCAATGTAGCATTGCTGCTCTTCTCATGAAAAGTTGGTATCTATTTCCCTGCTTCTTAAATCTGGGTTGACATTTGACTCATTTTTTTCAATAGAGTGCAGTTGAAATGCTGGCATTTCCTCTTCCAAATGTAGGCCTCAAAAGAGCTTGAACGCTTTAGCTCTCTGGTTCATGCCTCTGCATTTACCGTAACAGCACACCAGAGCTAGACTGCAGGAGGATGAGACAAGTGGAACAGAGTCAAGTTGCTCTAGTTGTCCCAGATGAGGTTATCCCAGACTAGCAGACAACCAGACATTTTGCAGAGCTGAGCTGAGATCAGCAAAGCCTCCTAGCCAACCCCCAGCTAACTACAATCATCCTAGCAGTAAGCTGAAGAACTTCCTGGCTAACATATAGTATTTGAAATAATATGTTGGTTGTTTTAACCTACTGAGTTTCAAGGTGGCTTATTACACAGCAATAAGCTAATATGTGTCCATATATATATGAATATTTGTTTCTCAACAGGAGAAAGATGTCTGAAAAATTAAGCCACATTATAAAGATGTTTATAAAATTTTTAAAAGAGCCCTAGGAATTTTTGTGAGAAATCTCAAGCTAGAAATTATTTTACTGCTGAAATTGAATATGGGCAAAAGTCAGTTTCTTTTTTTTTTTTTTTTTTTTTTTGAGACGGAGTCTGGCTCTGTCGCCCAGGCTGGAGTGCAGTGGCCAGATCTCAGCTCACTGCAAGCTCCGCCTCCCAGGTTCACGCCATTCTCCTGCCTCCGCCTCCCAAGTAGCTGGGACTACAGGCGCCCGCCTCGTCGCCCGGCTAGTTTTTTGTGTTCTTTAGTAGAGACGGGGTTTCACCGTATTAGCCAGGATGGTCTCGATCTCCTGACCTTGTGATCCGCCCGTCTCGGCCTCCCAAAGTGCTGGGATTACAGGCTTGAGCCACCGCGCCCGGCCAAAAGTCAGTTTCTAGAGAGCTGACTCAAGTGCTATAGAAAAGAGCATAGTCATTATATTCTATACAGTTCCTCTAACGCAGTCTTGCGAAAAAGAATTAATGAAGCTGTAGTTGTCAGCTTCATAGAATTTTTTTTAAATACAGTGTCAACCTTAGTGTGTATATATATATATATATATATATATATATATATATTATATATCTATTATATATACATATTATATATACATACACACACACACACTCACACACACTGTTTTTTGGACAGAGTTTCGCTCTTTCACCCAGGCTGGAGTGCAGTGGTGTGATCTCAGCTCACTGCAACCCCTGTCTCCCAGTTTCAAGTGATTATCCTGCCTCAGCCTCCTGAGTAGCTGTGATTATAGGTGCATGCCACCATGCCCAACTACTTTTTGTCTTTTTCAGTAGAGACAGGGTTTCACCACATTGGCCAAGGCTGGTCTCAAACTCCTGACCTCGTGAACCGCCTGCCTCAGCCTCCCAAAGTGCTAGGATTATAGGCCTGAGCCACTGTACCCGGACAAGCTTCAAATATTTATAAAGCTACCTTTAGTAAGACTCAGTGTTTAACTCTTCTGTTGTAGCTATTATATTGTAAATGCAACTAAGGTTGTATTTCTTGCCCAATATGTTCAATTTGACATTCGCTTGGAGAACTTTTTTTAAAAAAGTGGACTTTTTCTCCCATTTGCTAGATTTTTTACTGTCACTTTAGATAAAAATGTGTGTTTATCTTGTTTTCTTCATTATAAGCTATAATTTCCAGTGGTTTATTCATACATTTCCAAAACAAAAATAGTAAATCAAATATAGTTCCCTGTGAACTAAAACTGTCACCTTTAGTGTTTCTAGAAAAATGCATTTTAAAATAAATTAAGTTGAATAACAGCCAAAGGAAAGTAGTTAGGGTTGACACTTTTCTTACAAAGCTCAAAGAAAAAATTTAAAATTGCCCTATTACAAAATCTTAATAGGCACCTGTCTTTTCAACAATAGGAAAAATCAGTTATAACTACTTAAATAGAAGTTTTTACCAAGTGCTGTTATTACATGACTTAAATATAAAAGGTACCTAAATTCAGTGATTCATCTTTATCAGCAAACATTTGCTAATTGTCAACAATCCTGTACAAATAATTTCAAGGATAGCAACTTTCTAAAATATTGAACCAAGAGGAAATTGAAATTACCTTGATTTAAAATATCATCAGGTTGAAAAGTGGAAACTATCAAATAGTTACCAACTTTTTAAAAGATTGGTGCTCACTCACCTGACTGAATTACCTACCTCCTTGAACCTTAAATTTAAATATGGCTCAGTCCACATTACCCTTCTATTGAGTTTAGACTATAATATCCAATACGGGAATTTAAGCAAAAACTTTAAGTTCCATTAAAAATGGAAATATATAGGGAGAGGCCAAGATGGCCAACTAGAAACAGCTGCAGTCAGAGGCTCCCACTGAGAAGAACCAAAACGGTGAGTGAATTCTGCACCAGCAACAGAGGTCTCCAGGTTCTCTCACTGGGACTGACTAGGCAGTTGGCATGAGAGAGCAAGGAAAAGCAGGGTGGTGCCGTGGCCTACCTGGGAGCCAAACGCGACAAGGGGAGCTCCCACTCCCAGCCGAGGGAGGTGGTGAGTGAGTGTGCTACCCTGCCTGGGAAATCGTACTTTTCCCACAGATCTGTGCAACCCGCGGATCAGGAGACCCCGCTTGTGAGCCCATGCCAACAGGGCCTTGGGTCCCAAGCACAGCCGTGCAGATTCTCGGAGGCCACTTGGCTGGAGACTCCCTAAGACTGCTGAGTTTCCGGGGGCGGGGCGGCCATCATCACTGTTGCTGCCTGTTACATCAAATGACTGAGCTCTCTCGGGGAGGGGTGGCAGCAATCACTGTAGCTGCCTGCCACCTAAGAGAACTGAGCCGCCTTGGAGAGGGGCAGCAGCCATCACAGTGGCTACCGGCTTCCTAAGAGGACTGAGCTCCTGTGGGGAGGGGCAGCAGCCATCACTGCAGCTCCAGTCCACCATTTTTCCCTGAAGGTTTGGGGGAGACTGGACAGTTTGAATCCAGGAGGAATTCCCTGCAGTGCAGCACACCAGTTATGGCAAATCATGGCCAGACTGCGTCATTAGGCCAGACTCTGACCCATCCCTCCTCACTGGGCAGGGCCTCCTTGCAGGAATTCCAGCAACTCCAGCCAGGGGTTTAGGAAAAGAACTCCAGTTCCCCTGTACCTGAGCCCCTAGCGGGAGAGGTGGCCATGGTCTCCGCAGATCAGCAGACTTAGTCTTTCCCCCTGCTGGCTCTAAAGAATCCGGGAAGCCCAGACAAGTGGGATTCCCCCAGGACAGCAAACCTCCTCCACCAAGGGGCAGCCAGAGTGCTTCCTTAAGTGGGTCCCGGATCCCATGCACCCTAACTGGATGAGATCCCCCCAACAGGGGTCACCAGACACCTTTTACAGGAAGGTTCCTGCTGGCATCTGGTCAGTGACCCTCACGGACACAGACACCAGAGGAAGGAACAGGCAGCCATCTTTGCTGTTCTGCAGCCTCCTTAGGTGACATTTGCCAAGTACAGAAGGGACCCAGGTGAATGGGGTCTGGAACGAACCTCCAACAAACTGCAGCAGCCCTACAGAAGAGGGAACTGTTAAAAAAGCAAACAGAAAGCAACAGCAGCATCAACAAAAAAATCCCAATTAAAACCTCATCCAAAGGTTAACAGCCTCCAAGATTGCAACTAGACAAACTCATGAAGATGAGAAAGAATCAAAAAACAAAAACGCCCAAAACTCAAAAAGCCAGAGTGCCTCTTCTCCGCCAAGTGATTGCAATACCTCTCCAGCAAGGGCACAGAAGTGGGCAGAGTCTGAGACTGATGAATTTACAGAAGCAGGCTTCAGAAGGTGGGTAATAACGAACTCCGCTGAGCTAAAGGAGCATAGTCTAACTCAATGCAAAGAAGTTAAGAGCCATGATAAAACATTACAGGAGCTGTTAACCAGAATAATCAGTCTAGAGAGTAACAAATGACCCAAGGGAGCTGAAAAACACAAGAACTTCACAATGCTACCGCAATTATCAATAACCAAATAGACCAAGCAGAAGAAAATTTCAGAGCTTGAAGACTATCTTGCTGAAATATCACAAGCAGACAAGATTAGAGAAGAATGCAAAGGAATGAATAGATGCAGAAAAGTCTTGATAAAATTCAACATCCTTTCATGTTAAAAACCTTCAATAGATTAGGTATTGATGGAACATGTCTCTAAGAGCCATTTATGACAAACCTACAGCCAGTATCATACTAGATGGGCAAAAACTGGAAGCATTCCCCTTGAAAACCAGCACAAGACAAGGATGCCCTCTCTCACCATTCCTATTCAACATTGTACGGGAAATTCTGGCCAGGGCAACAGGCAAAAGAAAGAAATCAAGGGTATTTAAATAGGAAGAGAGGAAGTCAAACTGCCTCTTTTGTGTATCTAGAAAATTCCATCATCCCACCCAAAAGATCCTTAAGCTGATGAGCAACATCAGTTAAGTCTCAGGATACAAAAATCAATGTGCAAAAATCACAAGCATTCCTATATACAAACAATAGAGAGCCAAACCATGTATGAACTCCCATTGACAATTGCTACAAAGAGAATAAAGTAACTAGGAATACAGCTAACAAGCTAAGCGCAGGACCTTTTCAAGGAGAGCTACAAACCACTGCTCAAGGAAGTAAGAGGACACAAATGGAAAAACATTCCAAGTTCATGGGTAGAATACTGTGAAAATGGCCATACTGTGTAATTTATAGATTCAATGCTATTCCCATTTAACTACCATTGACATTATTCACAGAACTAGAAAAAAAAAAAACTATTTTAAAATTCATACGGAACCAAAAAAGAGCCCATATAGCCAAGACAATCCTAAGCAAACAGAATAAAGCTGGAAGCCTAATGCTACCTGACTTCAAACTATACTACAAGGCTACAGTAACCATAACATCATGGTACTGGTAGAAAAACAGACACATAGACCAATGGAACAGAACTGAGATCTTGGAAGTAAGATCACACATCTAATACCCAACCAACTGATGTTTGACAAACCTGATAAAAACAAGAAATGGGGAAAGGATTCCCCACTTAATAAATAGTGCTGGGAAGACTGGCTAGCCATATGCAAAAAATTGAAACTGGACACCTTCCTTTCACCTTATACAAAAATTAACTCAAGATGGATTAAAGACTTAGACATAAAACCCAGAACTGTAAAAGCCCTTTAAGAAAATCTAAGCAATACCACTGAGGAGATAGGCACAGGAAAAGATTTTGATTTCATGACAAAAACATCAATTGCAACAAAACTAAAAATTAACAAGTGAGATAGAATTAAACTAAAGGGCTTCTGCACAGCAAAAGAAACAATCAGAGTGAACAGACAAACTACAGAATTTTTGCAATCTATTTACCATTAATAAAATATTCTTCCCCTGCATCCTTCCTGTAAGCTTCAATCTCAGCCTTGGATAGACCCACCCTCCTCCAACCTGCAGCCTTTTCTCATATTTTTTTTTCCTCTTCATCTTCATCTATTTTTCCTCTCTGCTTCACCAACAGTTCATCTCCCTATTCTTTCTTCAGTGTCTTCTGAAACTCTGGAGTATTTTGAATGGTTGTCTTTATGCCCTCAGTCTCAGCTATTCCATAACAAACTCTCCTTACTTAGAATTTGACCTTCATGTTTGTTTACCTGCAATGGTAAACAGGCTTAAGGCTTGTCTTCTTCCCCGCCCTCCCCATACTTAAGATCATGTGGGAGGTTTCTATTTTGACATATTAACTGATTCCTTCCCTCATTCTTGGAAGCTATGTATGTGTACTTCCTCAAGCGTGCTACTGTAAAAATACAATGAAAGAGACATCAAGGTTCAAATATTGTGTTTCTCAGTAATTATCTGGAATCTATTGATAAGATTAGAGCCCTGCATTGAAAAAAATCATTAGTATATTGAGCACCAATGACATTATCTATCATCTCATAAATAAGACCTGGGAAGATTGTATAAGATAACAGTTTGATTCATTCCAAAGGAAATGGTTTTCAAATTCTAGCTGTTCAACTGGAACAAGAACAGTATAATGGATTATGGTTAAGACATAGTCATTGTTATGAGCTTCTGACAAATTACTGTATCATTCTACTCCCACTCTGAGACTAAGTTTCAGAAACCTTATATAGGCTTAAGAGAATTCCAGAGTTAAGATGTACCTTGATTGCTAGAATATGGTTTGGGAGGTCAAATCCACTCAAGTCACCCCCTCCTCCCCATCATAACACTAGCGCAAGTAGGGTAAGCATGAATGAGTCAGATGTCAAAGCAGGCTAGACTGAAAGGGTGCTTCTGGGCACTCCAAGCACCATTAAATTGGTATGAAAAGGACACAAGGGAGGACATGATATCCAAGGGCTTGACTGGATCCCAGTCATCTTTGGTGATGACATGGGGATAGATACCAACAGAATGATTACCTGTATCAGCAGAAGACTTCAAGAGAGGATGACTATAGGCTTGTCATCCCCGATTTCTGGATGTGACTTAAGTCCCTTTAAATTTCAAGGTTGGTAATGCCATCATGACCAAATGCTATTGAACATTTTAACTGATGTTCTGACCTCATAGTTTTTTGACCTGCTAAGCTGCAATGACTTTGATCAATTTGCATCCATGCTCATGGCCAGTTCATGCTTTTTCACCTACTTTGAACCATCCTACCCCATGGATCACACACAGTGAACTGCTGCCTTAAACCACAGTATACTATTCTTGAAACTTCTGTCCCCTTTTTAAAATTCAATTATCTACAATGTGACATATCACACGAGGTTAGATTGAATAATGATTTAGTTCCTGCATTTCTGGAGCTTACTGTCTCAAGAAGATGAACAACAAATAAGAGATGACAACATTTTACATGCTAAAATAGAAATAAAGTTAACTGAAAAATAATTTTAAGGCTAAGCTTTAGGAAGCCCTTTCTGATGAGATAAAATTCAAGGTATGATCTAAAAGATGAGATTTTTTTTTTTTAAAAGGGAAGAATAGAATTACAGATAGAAGGCATGAGATGCACAAAGGGAAATAGCGGAAGTGGGTGCTAAATGAAGTTAGTGGTCAAAGAGGGATAAGGGGTAAACCACAGTAGAGATGTTAAACTAAATGTAATAGAGATGCTTTTGCAGGCTTTGGGTAGGAGAGTTATGATGTAATTTGCATTTTATAAAGATCTCTATGGCTCCTGTCAGAAGACATGAAGGAGGGCAGAAGCAATGGGAAGACTCCAGCGCCTCATCCATTCATTTTAAACTCTTAACTAAACTTAGTGGTGGCTACCACCTGACCATCAGGTAAATCTTCTCTCACTCACTGTTGATCATAATTGCTTTATCAATTGTTAGTCCTGATTTTACCCAGCCTCCCATTCTTTTAGTTCCCTTTTTGATTGCTATGCAATTCCTGAAGTGGTCATATAATTCAGCCCTGTAGGTCCTCAGGACACATGGCATTTCATCATGTACCCTTTCCTGCTTTGCTCAAATGTCATGGGAATAAGCGCCCCCCCCCCATTTAAAAGCTGACCCTTAATTTGTGCTTTTGAGATAATTGGCTACCAACATCTCTAGCATTTTAATTCTCTTCCCTCCTCATTCACGTACACACAGGCATCTAGATATGGCAGGCAGTAGGCATTAGAGTGAATGAGTAGACATTGAAGCTAGACTCAGGCCTGTTTCTCAGACTTTAATATGTATTAGAACCACCTGGATGAGCCCATTATGACATGGGTTGCCCAGTAATTCTGATGCAAGTGTACAGAGGACTACAATTTTGAGAAAATAATTCTAGGCTCAGCTTTACCACTGATTGAGTAGCCTTGAGTACATCAAGGCACATGTCTGAGCATTCATTTCTTATATGAAAATGAAGTAGGTTACAGTGGTTATTCTCTAAGGATATTCTCAGTACTCAGTGTCTACTAATTCTGTGTCTAGAATCTAAATAAGGCTAGGGAAAAAAATGCAAACATAAAATGGTAACACTGTAAAAGCTAAGAGTAGTTACTAAAAATTAGCCAACACCCTTTGCTCCCTCCAAAGTTGAATAAAAATTAAGTAATGATATGTTGTATATAACTGTCATCAAATAAAAGGAAAGGAACTTTATCTTAGCCTAAACTAAAACAAAGATTTTCAATCTGAAGTTCACGGGTACAAGACCAAGAAACACATGGCCTGATTTCAGAGATCCCTGAACTTGGATAAGAAAAACCAAAAAACATCACATCTTTATTTTCTGTAAAATCTAATAGAAATTTATTATTTTATGATTTTAGGCAATTAAATATAATTAACAATACTTTAGATTTTGTCACAATCACATTTTTATATCACACATCTCATGCCAAAATGTCTCAATACATTGCTTACATTGATCACTATTTGGAAATAACTATGGCTGTGAAACTCTCCTACATCTTGTTAATGCATTAAAAATAATCGTATCTATTAGCGTAAGTTTAATAATGTCATTGTATTTCCATACAATTTTTTTTATAACTGTGTTGAGATGGAGTCTCGCTCTGTCGCCCAGGCTAGAGTGCAGTGGCACGATCTCTGCTCACTGCAACCTCTGCCTCCCAGATTTAAGGAATTCTCCTGCCTCATCCTGGGATTATAGGCACGTGCCACCACACTCAACTAATGTTTCTATTTTTAGTAGAAATGGGGTTTCACAGTGTTGGCCAGGCTGGTCTTGAACTCCTGACCTCAAGTGATCCACCCGCCCACCTCGGCCTCCCAAAGTGCTGGGATTACGGGTGTGAGCCACAGCTCCTGGGCCTTGTAACTATGTAGTTCATGTTATAAACTATGTATTTTATATATTATCTTATTATAAACAGACCTTTACAATGAAAGTCAAGTATATAAAGCCCAAAGTATTCTCAGAAGATCTCCACAGGATTCACCAGACTGCTGAAGGGATCCATGGCACCTGAAGGGTTTAGAAGTCACCTTGTATTTTTCTAGTCCTTCAGTGATGGCAATCTAACGGGCTTTTATGTTAAGGATGCTAATGTGGATTTTATAGGATTAACTCTGTTCCACGCAATTTTTCTTCAACTTCTTGATATTGCTTGGGAGGTTTTGTCAGATAATTGAAATACAGTCCTTAAAAAGAAAAGAGCTATTTATTGAATTTATGGCTGCTATATGAAATACTTAAAAGTGTTATATTAGTTTGTAAATGGAGAACAAGTGTTATTCAAAGCCCTTAACAGTGATAGCTTTCAAATTTGTTAGATGCCTATACTGGGCAGGAGTTGTAATCTAAACTTCAAAGTGCAAGTACTTAAGTTTTTTTTTAAAAAAAAAAAAGCCCCCTTTTCTAGAGTAATTTTTTTTTCACTGATACAGTAGAGAGAGTCAAGTGTGAAGATAATCTAGTCAGCCTGCATTCAAATCTTCATCTAGATCTGAGGAGGGAGGACAATTCTGAGTTTGATGTATTGAGTCTCTTTACTTACCAGCACAGTGATCTTGGAAAAGCTACCTAGTTTTATTGACCCTTAGTTTGCCCATCTGATAAATGGGAATAGTCGTCCATGTCTTACAAGGTTATTATATGGGGTCAATCATCCACATAAAGCAGAGAGCCTGGTATACAGTAAGTAGTAAATAAATGTAGCTATTATATTTCATCTACTCATGAGTGGCACCTTCCCAAATTTTACAATGAATTTGAGGCCTGTACGATGAAAGCCAAGTATATAAAAAGCCTAAATATAACCCATGGGGATCAAGAACAGAAAGTAAGTATACAAGATTAAGTCTATATGGCCAATTCCTCAGTGAAGAAAGTTACAGGAACCAGGCTCCAAACAAGCTCTGTACTGACTTCCAGAGAATCAAGGTGAATACAATAGTTTGTATCACTTTCTTAGTCTAAGGAAGTATTTGTAAAGGTGTGTTCCATGGATAAATATCCTGAGAAATGCTTTAAAATATATATTCAGTATTCGAATAATTTTTAGAATATGCTACAAGTTCAAGGCTTTGAGAATCCCTAGTATAAAGAAACCCTTTTAACTAGTATAGTAAAAACAATTATTAGTAATCTCAAAAAGATATGACCATAAAACCCCTTTTCATAGTTCCCATTATCCCAGAGACTTAATCATTTGAACACGACTTAAACATTGGTAGAAAGCATAGTTGTTTATCAGTATGACTAATTGTCAATCTTGTTTCTACTGATCTTACCTATGAAATGTATCATTAAGGTATTTGCCAATGATTCACATGAATTAAGGTAGAATAAAATAAAACCTACGGCAGTTTTATAAAAAATTAGATGTACTGTAAGGCAAATAGATCTATAGGAACCTAACACGTCCTTTGCAGTGATCTGAATGAAATACCCCTTAGATCAGAGTTTCTCAACATTTGTTTGCACATGAAACCTCTGAAGATGCACTCTCAAGTGTAGACTCATGTGAGGTTTAGGATAGCGCCTGAAAATCTGCATTTCTAACAAAACCTCAACTGATGCTGCTAGATTGCAGACCATAATTTGAGTTGCAAGGCCTTAAGTCTATCCCTCGCAGCAACCATCATGGCCAATTTTCACAGTAATAACAATGAAAACCTTAAAGTGTCTGACACTTTCACAAAAGAACATATAAGCTTTTCATGTCTTTTTCTTAAATCTTTGTTGACTCATTGTTGAGGGTAGAACATTGCAACAAGTTCATTTTTACAGGGAGCTAAAGTAAGATTCCCCAAGGAAGTTTTCTGATATTCTCTATTGATACAAAGATTGAGCTTTGAAAATGTGGAAGAATGAATGGTCAGCATGAGCCTTGAACTCTGGCTACCATCAATTGTTTCCTGCCAAGAAACATCTCTTTTCTTTCCTGAAAACTGCAAGTTTTCTCTCTCGCCTGGCTTGTTTGTGCCAGGATCTTCTTTCTTCTGCCCTTCTCAGCTAGAGTCACTGACACTCTCCTCCTGTGAGACACAGATCACTCAATACCTGAGTGAACCATGGTAGGAGTAGGAAATTTACTGCAGCTCTGATGGACTAGAGATGGCCACAAAATTGTTTGACACTTCTTTCATCAAGAGGCAGTATCTAATTCTCCCCTTAAAGCTCAACTTGTCTTAGCAACTTGTCTGACAAGTAGAATGCAACAAATACGATGTTACAGGTCTTCCAAGATTAGATCATTATTAGTAACCTTTAACCTCTTTATGGGTTTCTTAGAATACTCACTCTGGGAGCCCTAAGATGCCATGCATAAAAACTGACTGCCCTGAAACCACCATGCCTTAGAAGACACGTGCAAGTCCTCTGGTTGACAGTCCCTGCTGAACTCAGCCTTTCAGCCATTCTCACAATGGCATTCAACATTGAATTAATCTGTCTTGAACCCTCCAGACAGCACATCCACTAGCTAAATTCTGCCAAGTGATGTCAATTGACACCAGAGTAGAATAATCAATAAGCCGAACACGGCTGAATTCTTGATTCACAAAATCAGATAAAAATATAAAAGAAATGTTATTTTAAGCCACTGTATTTGGGGTGTTTCGTTACATAGCAATAGAAAACCAGAAAAGTATGCTAAGTTCCCTCTGGAATGGGGGCTCTGCCTCGAATCACAGCCCTCTCGATTGAGACCTTGATACTTGTCTCTCTTCGTCGACTCTTGAACTCTTTCTGTTCCCCGATTTATTATTGCCTATGTTTCTATTTAACACTACCCTATCTCCCAGCACTTCAATCTCCTCTTAGTTACACCTGAATTTCCCCAGGTCCTGTCCTGCCTAGTCTGTATTTTCTCCTTTTCATCCAGCCTACGCTGCTATAACCTTAGGATACTCTCAACCCGCTGTGAGAAACTATCAAAAGTGTTTCCATGATAATTTCCTACTCTTTTCCCTTCTGTAAGGAGTTATCTTTTGGCTATCTCTACCAGTTTATCTACTTCTAATTTCACTGTAATCCAGTGCCAGGCCCAGTGGTAAGCACCGAAGAATAATTGAATGACTATTGGGTAAGTGAATTAGTGAGTGAATGAATAAATGCATCAATGCATTTATAGGTTATTGTCTACTACTCCCCTAAATTGTTACTTTAAAATTAGTCAAAGCAATCAGAAAACCGAATGGTCTTTTCTCAGATCCTAAGTAAATTTCTATTAAGTCACTTCCTTTAGTCAATGTCATCACCTACTTATAAAATGTTTCCCTTTTTGCTGCTTCTGGGACCACACACTTTTACAGTTTCTTGTGACTTCTCCTAACACTTCTTTGCTGGCTTCTCTATCTGCACATATTTTAGATGTGAATTCTCCAAGACTTGGTTTTGGGTTCCTTTTTAACTGTGTATAATATCCTTTTGCCATATCATCTGCCCCCATGGCTTAAACTCCATACTGATTACCCCCAAACCATTTACTTTAGTTGTGGTATCTTGCCTGTGATACTCTCACTGCTACGCCTATCACACACACACTGATCTCCCTCCTCAGATCAAGACATATTTTCCAGAGATTATTGGACATCCCATCAAAGACAATATATCCCAAATACAAATCACTTCCCCATCATAGTTTTGCTTATTTCTAACCATATCCAATGATAACACCATCCTCTCAATTTTTCAGCCCTAAGACATAAGTTATTTTCACCTCATTCTTGTCACAGCCTTTAATTACATCAATACTGATCCCTGTTGACTCTAGATACAAAATGCCCATTATAATAAACTCTAAAATGGTCTCACCTATAATTCTCAAATCTTGACAGCTATCCAAGTTAGTCTATATAATACAACTAGTTTTATTCCTAAACCGTTCTTGTAAGTACTCCAACCACAGTTGCCCCCTAGTGCTTTCTTATTCTGTAGATTCTATTTTTGTGTTCTCGTCTTAATGACCTTCCACTCCACCAACACTTTTCTTCAAGGCTCTGTTTCAACGAATTCCTCCTTGATTCCCATGTGCCTTGCCATTCCCTTATAACCAACTCCAGAAAAACTCCCTCCTAATCTTGTGGTCTCTCAGTCATTTGTTCTTGTCCGTTATTTACATATTGCCATTATCTGACTTGAATTCAATTATTGTATGTTTCCTCGCTACTTTATGAGCTCCTGGTTGAAAGATTTTTTTTTAATCCCCTACTAAAACTAGCATTGTCTATTGCACATAGTGAATGTTCTATAAATGTTTCTTAAATTTGGAGCTGTTGAACAGTTTGGTTTCAACTACACTCATTTTTTGACTGAGTTGTACCATAGGTGACACTAATCTGTGCCAAATGGGGCACATTTAAACTACTTACACTATTACTTTAATGTTTTCATTGAACACAGGCATCTCTTTGTAGCCTCTAGGTACATTTAAACTTTAAGATAAAAGTTCTATTATCTCAAATGATTTATAATCAATACCATTGCCAATTAAAATCAAATAATAGACACAGAAGTGCCACAAAGCTTCAACTAAGATACAAGGGGATGCCAGTGGATAACAGTGTTATTTCATAATCACAGCCTCCCTTTTCCCTCTAGCAATTATTCTGATGCAGAATCAGTCTTAAGAGGTTTCTGCAGCCAGATGTAAGCAAAGAAGTATCATTACAAAACTCACTTGACTACACTTCTGATACCCTAGTTGGGGAAATGTATATGGATTGATGTGTCTGACAAGAATTCAAAATTTAAATGATCCCTTGTCCAAGAGCCCTGTGGTTACCATTCAGAATTCATCTGCACAAGTCATTAAGTATACTCTTTGGAAAACTATTTTGTCACAGAAAAATGTAAAGTTAAGAAGCAGGAATGCTAACATTTGAAAAAAGATTCTCTAATGCTGTAATTCTGAATTTTTTGTTTCAGAAAATATTTTTTCTTATAACTCTAGCTGTAGTACAATGAGAGAGGTTTTAGTTATTCAGATAAGTGCTTAATGGGGTCCATGTATTCTTGTGAAAGTTAGCCATTTAGAGGTTATAGCAAAAAATTGTGAGTGTTTTATCCAGATCCACTAAGATTCCATCAACACTTCTGCGTGCCCGTGTCCTTGACTTTTGTGGTCTTTGCTTCTCAAAACTTCTGTATCTACATCTCTTTGGATGACTGTCTTCAGGCTAGTAAAGCTGCTTTGCCCATAAGAACAGAGATCCTGAAGTGCCTTGGTGTTTATGTCACACATCTCTAATAATTAAGAGTGGTGAGGTGGGGCAGGATAAATCTGTAATATTGGGGCCAGGTGCAGTGGCTCACGCCTGTAATCTCAACACTTTGGGAGGCTGAGGTGGGTGGATCAGGAGGTCAGGAGTTCGAGACCAGCTTGACCAAGATGGGGAAACCCCATCTCTATTAAAAACACAAAAATTAGCCGGGCACGATGGCAGGCTCCTGTAATCCAAGCTACTGGGGAGGCTGAGGCAGGAGAATTGCTTGAACCCAGGAGGCGGAGGTTGCATTGAGTCGAGACAGCTCCGGTGCACTCTAGCCTAGGTAATAGAGCAAGACTTCATCTCAAAAAAAAAAAGAAAAGAAAAAAGAAAAATCTAGTATTTGTGTTAACTGCTGAATCCCTCATGACATCTTAAGGCGATGACTGAAGACTACTGGAATACAAAACCCCAGCTCCTCTGTATCAAGTTGCAACAAGCTGAAGCATAGTTTAGGTCCAGGTTTTCCTGCAGAACCAGGCTGAGGCTGGGACTTCGCCTGCAATTGCTCCTTGCATGACTTCTTCCCCATTCCTATTCTGTTTCTCTTGCTCACCTCCTTGCCATCCCTGAGAACATTTCCTTAATAAACTACTTTCATGCAAATTCTCCTCCCCACATGGGCTTTACAAAAACCCAACCTGAAACATAAGCACTCCTCTAATTATAGTAGTAAGGGCATCAGATTTGTTTGACAATACTAGTAACGCTGCCTTGGGGTATGGCAGCATAACAGTGTGTGGTGATGGAAATTTCCTAACAGCAACCAGCTTTCTTTGCTCTCACACTTACAGGGCATTCTTGTCAGACTTGTCCACTGCCCACTCAGCTGCACTAATCTTTCCTCCCTACCTCCTCCTTGAATCCGATTCTCCACAGTAATGTACTCTTCTTTATCTAGGTTAATATCATGTGTTGCCCGAATATAGTGGTGAAATATCTACTGGGGACAGAGAAGACCTGAATTTCTAAGTTGTATCTATTCTGCTTCCTAATTAGACTCAGAATTTTGCTATGGGTCACTGTTAGTATTTTAAATGCAACAGTGTTGAGCAGGACTGTACTTTACATTGCAGGATAGTTATCCCACCTCACTCTTCGCTATATATACATAGCAATTCCCTACAACTATTTTGACTACCAAAAAGATGCCTATGTATATTTCCAAATGCTGCCAGACAAAATATTGCCAACCTTCCACTACCTTTGGGGACTAGTAAATAAGCAATAATTTTCTTCCTATTTCCCATGGTTTGGAATTACTCTTCCCCTTCCTACTCCCTTCTCTGGCATTCCTTTCATGCACTATACTGAGAGATAGGGGATATTTTAATATAGAAAGAACATTTGACTGGAAGATAAACAACTTCCAAAAGGGAATTTTTCTGTGTGATAGAGTTTATTTTACATGATTGGTGAAAGCGTTAAAACTATTACTACCTGCCCATAATTTAAATATTTAATGTAAGACTGGATTAAATATAATTAGATATTGGAACATAATAGCACATTAAGTAGTCACACACTAAAAATGATCAAGAAATAAGTCATTGTGATAGGTTTTAAATAGTAGATTTACTGCATTATGTTTTTAATAATGTGGTGTTAAACTGATTAATTGAATCTTTAACTTCAATAAAATGTTAGAGTTCAAACCTGTAGCTAGCTCTATGGAGGTTTTGATTACTGTTATAATCCATTCAGACAATGTTACTAAGATAGCACTTCAGAGCACAATGATTTTCTTGTAGCTGTACTGCAAAACAAGCATGAGTATCTCTATTACTTTAGAAAATCACTAACAAAGTTGTGAATTATAATGCCAATGGTTTGATTAGACAGAATCTTACTGATTTTTAAATTATCATCAACGTTTTCCATCTCTAATAATGAACAGTGGTGAGGTGGGGCAGGATAAATCTGTAATATTGGGGCCAGGTGCAGTGGCTCACGCCTGTAATCTCAACACTTTGGGAGGCCGAGGTGGGTGGATCATGAGGTCAGGAGTTCGAGACCAGCCTGACCAAGATGGGGGAAACCCCATCTCTATTAAAAACACAAAAATTAGCCGGGCACGATGGCAGGCTTCTGTAATCCCAGCTACTGGGGAGGCTGAGGCAAGAGAATTGCTTGAACCCAGGAGGCGGAGGTTGCATTGAGTCGAGACAGCACCAGTGTACTCTAGCCTAGGTAATAGAGCAAGACTCCATCTCAAAAAAAGAAAAAAAAATAATATTTGTGTTAACTCCTGAATCCCTCATGACATAATATCCATGTGTATCAAGTCTCTTAATTCCTGCATGTTACAGTTATCCTCCCTATATCTCTCATAGCCAGAGGGAAAACAAAGTCTACTATCTTCCTTTTGGTAAAAGTTTGAAAAGGGCACTCAGGTAGAGATGGTATTCATTAACGCCAGTGACTGTGGCAGACTCTTCTTGGGCCTCTGGGAAGCCTGTGGTGCTAAACAGCACTGGAGGAAGAAAGGGTCACCATTTACATATGGCACATGACCCTCATCACAGCTTATGTTACTTATTCACCAGTTTGACTTTGAGCTTGCCAAAAGGTTAGACAACCTCTGCTATGCCCCCCTCATCCTACTGGCTAATTACCACTTTCTTCCCATTTTATGAAATTATTGAATAAAGATCACCATTAATATTTGTCTTTATTAATACCAGTTATTGACAAGTGATCGTGGTTCATTCAACAAATATTTATTGAATGAATGGCAGTTACTTTAAAGAGCCTCTACTATATTTTAATTTCCTATAAACATGTGTGTCAGATTTTAAAAAATATGATTGGAGAAGTTCAGCGTTTTTGTTTTGCTTTACTTTGGTAGGTTAATGCCTGATGTTCATAATCTTTTCCATTTCAACAGGCTGGGTGAGTGGTATGGTACCATGAAAAGGATGCTCAGCTGGAAATCAAGACCTTTTAGTCTCTACTTCCATTCCCTCTACCAAATAGCCATGGAATCTTGTCATTTAATTCTGAGAGAGCTTCATTTCCACATCTTCAGAAACACAGAACAATGTCAGATGTTCTTGCATGTATTCCAACAGTCATTGCCTTTTAGACCTTCCTCATCTCCCATTTGAATAGACATTATCCTCATAGGTGACCTCCACACCTGTACTCTCCCCATACACAATTCTGTATACAGCCACTGAATGTAACTTTCTAATATGTAAAACAAAAAAATCATCCTGCTTTGTTTGAACACCTTCATCTCAATTGAGCAAGGTATCATCCATCCACATTCTATCCCTGGTCCGTCTTTCCTGAATCCATTTCAATTTTTTGCCAATTGTCTATATCCCAAAACCTCCACTATGGTCATGTCAAACTACTTACTGGTTCCTGAACACAATTGGTTTGTGACTTCACACTCCCCAGCATTTTCTTATCAGCCAATAGGCTGAAAGCTACAACAGGGCAAAAAAAAAAAAAAAAAAAAAAGTCTTTTCCAGCTTAGTATTCTTAGCGACTAACAGATTGTCTGCCTATAAAAGGTGTTTGATAAATGTTTGGAAGAGATGGACTTGAATGGCCTGTTGTACTCTTGTTGGCATGAAAATCCCCCTTGTTCTCTAGGCTATAGTTGATATCAATTCCAACCCTAACACATCCCTAGCCAAGGGAAATTAGTCTCTTCTTCCTTCTGTTTCCATAGCAAATCATGCATACCCCCATGGTAGTAGATATTACATAGTCTTGTAATTGCTTTTGAAATACCTATTTTTCCCATATATATGCCATCTCTTAACCACAGTGCCAGGTATATGGCAGAATCTCAAAACTGAGTTAAAAAGACTAAGATTTCTCGGCCAGGCACAGTGGCTCATGCCTGTAATCCCAGCACTTTGGAAGGCCGAGGTGGGCGTTTCACCTGAGGTCGGGAATTGGAGACCAGCCTGACCAACATGGAGAAACCTCATCTCTACTAAAAATACAAAATTAGCCGGGTGTGGTGGCGCATGACTGTAATCCCAGCTACTCGGGAGGCTGAGGCAGAATCACTTGAACCCGGAAGGCAGAGGTTGTGGTAAGCCGATACCGCACCATTGCACTCCAGCCTGGGCAACAAAAGCAGAACTCCGTCTCAAAAAGAAAAAAAAAAAAAAAAAAAAAAAAAAAAAAAAAAAAAAAACTAAGATTTCTTTCAAACCTGTAATCTGATGATTATATGCAATTATTTTTAAAAAGCTAAAAATCTTAGATTGAATTACTTATGAATACAGACAGGTATGAAGCAGAAACCATGAAGGCAATTGGCAAAACATACTAGAATAAGTACAGCTAGGAATGGTAGATACCAGTGTCAGTCAACATCTTTGAACTGTATGAAAGAGCCTATTGGACACTAAGTATTTATCAAATTCTTTCTCTTTGAATCTAATTCTAAGAACAATTGAAACAAAAGGAATTTTAGCTAATCTGCTTTACCTTGGCTATAGAATATTTAAAATCTAACATTCCCAATAGTTCTTAAGGTATTCTGAACTGGTTTCTTTCTGTAAAGACAATTATGATTTCTGACTCTATTTATGAATAATTGTATACTTAAGCAATGTCAGGACAATATTATCTTTAAAATGATTTGATGTTCAAGATTTGTACTATTAATCTTGGAAAAGTAAAAAGTATCTTCTATCAGAGGAAATCTAACCCTCTCAGAAATAAGTTATATCTCAGAAATATCATACAATGGCAGTTCTACAGCATCCAGATATTCAATAGTAGGCAGCAGTTATTACTTGTTAGGCCATAAATCACATCTTTTAAAAATTCAAGAGGGCAAACTAATTTTGCCAATGTGAAGGAGCTATAAGAAAAATTATGCTTGAATGGAAATATATTTTCATTGCCTTGCCTTAAGTATTGCTTTTTAATCCTTGAAATTCAGTGCAAATATTTAATAATTGTTTTCCAGATTTCTTATTAGAAATATTAGCACTTGTGCTGGTTAGAGATTTTTATCTTCCTCAGAGGCACACCAACACACCCCTTCTAAACCCTACTTTGCAACACTGAGGCTGAGACTCTGCAAACCATACTTCTGGCTTTGCTGACTGACTCTTAGAATCTAAAGGTAGGGAGCAACAGAGGAAGACTGCAAGCCTGGAGGAGGGAGAAAGGATTTACTTATTGACACTAGCTTCCCATGCACTTACTATCCCTATTAGCAGTCCCCTAGACGTGCTTCTTCATGCTTGCAGCAGCACTTTTTAGTAACAGCTATTCAATTTAGTTTGTGTTTTGTTTTTCAACACTTAGGAGAGAAACATCTTCATCGCACCCCTGTCGCAAAAATACCAGCACCACCTGGCTGGCAGAGGCCCGTGTCTCAGCCCCATTGGGCTCTTCCTGCTATCCCAGAGGGTAGCACCAGCCACATAGTGGGCCCCCCTACTCAGACCTGAGCTCAGTTTTGTGGAGTCCTTCCTCAAGGGTTCTAAGTGTAATTCTAACCTTTTGTTTTCCCAGCCCTAGGAGTGGTAGCTACTTTGTGCACTTGCTACCTGTCAATTTTTCAATACCTAGATCACAATTCTTCATGTTACATTATTTTCTGCTACAATAACTCGAGTGGTTTCTGTTAACTGACCCCAGCTGACACATCATTCCAAACCCAAAAGTTGTCAGTGTCAAAATGGAAATACAGTTAAGTTTTGGGTCTGTGTTTAATGGGTGAGAATGATTTCTCATTCTTCCAAAGACCACATATTATATTCCACTATTATTTTATAAAAGTAGTAGAAAACAATGACTTGATTAAATATAGATATACTTAAGCACAAGGATATTTAATCTTCTGGACAGCCATATTTATATGTGCATTCTTTCTGTAGATGGAACTCGGCTGTATTAGAATCAAAAAATTTTTTTTAAATTCTAACCATAGACAGTTGAATCAAATCTTGCTCTGTAGTTGTTTTTCAAAGTCAACATGAATAGTTAAAATAAAATATCAAAAATCCACCTGGAAAATTCCTATACCATCCATATTATACACATAACATGGATTAGATTTTAAATACCGCACAGTCGCCTCCTGCACACCAAAGTTTAGGAAAACATTGAGCTGAACTCAAAGCACAAAAAGCCAGTGTGTATGCAGCTTTCTTAACATGCAATTCTTCCTGCCTCTAAGGTAAGCCCTAGACTGTTTTCTCTACCTGCAGGGCTTTCTGCAGTATGTCTTAATAGTAAATATAATCCAGCACAGCACTTTTAATATGCTTGTGATCAATAATGGATGGAAACAGGATGGTGTAGTCCTAACTTAAGCATGTAAATTAATTATATCTCGTAATGTCAGCCTATCCACAATCTGAGTCATACAAATTAAAGAACCAAAAGGAACCCGAGGAAATCAGAAAGGGTAATTCTGCTTAGAAAGTTGCTCTTACATTTCATATACATGTTTGAAGTTTGATCTCAAAAAAACAAAAATCAATTTCAGGCCTGGAATGGCAATTGTATAACTTATTTATTAAATTTATAATACACTGAAATCTGAGTTTTCTATTACTTTCATTTCTTATTTGGACTCTGGAAATTGCCTCTTATGCATTTTTAAAGTACAAATCCCGATACTAGCTGGCACTATTCCAGTACTTTTCTCTATAACTTTGGAATTTTCCTTTTAAAAAAATTATTCTAGAGTTAACATTCTACCAGCTTTTCACAAATTAAATTTGTTGTTAGAAAATGGTTTCCATTGTATCCAAAATTGAGGCTGTTAAAAATGTATCCCTTTTCATGATATTTCTTAGTTTTCTGTAGATGTTCTATAGAGGCACTTGAAATAAACTCAACATATCTAATAAAGATGGAAATGGAAATATAAGTACATATGTTTTCTGGTTGTGATGTGCCTGTTTTTCCTTGACCAATACATACAATGTTACGTAAACATGCCATCCTCAGTATTCCCAATGTCCCCTATACTAAGACTAGTCTTGACCCCAGACTAAAGGAACTTAAAGTTCCCACTACTTTAGATGTATAAATTAAGGGCAAGGCAAAATTGCTACTGGTCCAGCATGCCTTTGCTAAAGCTAGCCTGTTACCTTAAACTTTGTAATTCAGCTTCACTCTTTGTACTCAGTGTACTCTACAAGGGCTTCTACAAACTGGTTTCTTGACTAAAGTCTTTGGAATTAACTTCCACAAAGAGGGCAGAGACCTTATCAGTCTTGTTCACTGCTTTAACTCCAACACTTGGTGGTTCTTCTGTGCCTAGCCACCTTTCTCTAGAGGTGATCAGAAGTTGGTTGAATGACTGAATGGATAAATGAAACTCAGCTTAATACCTTAATTGTAGTCATTGTGTTTCTGTTCTAAAGCTCTTTGTTTCTTCATCAGTGCTTCTCAAAGTCTAAAGTAAAATTCTGAATCCAATGCCCATGGCTGGTTCTCTATTATCTGCTAATGGAATTCCCGATATAGAATACTTAGCTCTGATCAATCATTCCTTACTTTCAGCCCTGATTTTGTGTTTCCTCACTTGCTAGAGGCTGCACTTACTTCCCGAGTTCCTGCTTCAGCAACCATTCACTTGCCTGGATTTCTTCCTGTTCTTGTAATCTTCCTAAATATGTATCTGTATCCTCTGGATCCTGACCATTCCTCTGCCATTGGCACACTGACTAGATCAATTCTCACATGTAATACAGGTAATTGGCAATAAAAGAGGTATTGCATTCTTGGTAAGGTAGGCATGGGAAGAAAGATAGGACATGGGATTTTTGGTCCAGGAAACAGTAAGGTGACATAGGAAAGTAATTCATCTGAAAATATTTTCTTTAGTGGTTCAACCTATACAAACATACCATCCAGGGAATACGGCAGGCCCAGTGATAATTCCAGACATTCAACATAATGATTTCCAATCAGGTAGACAGGAAATGAGGGAAAGATGTTGAATGACAGTTAAGTGGCAGATAAATATATAATTAACCAATCAATTTAACAACAATTAAAGCAGTACTAACAGCTACTTTTATTGAGCCCTTACTATGGGCCAGGCACTTTATATACATCATCTAACTTAATACTCACCAAAAAATTCAGGAAGGCAGTATTTATCAGTATTTTGAATTTTTTTAAACAAATGAGTCTGAAGGAAAATTTGAACAAGTTGCACAAAGTCCTAAAACCAACAGATGTTGCTAGAATTTGAACCAGGACCATGTGCTACAGTAACTTGCTCAATTATTTACACTAAGCTATGCTCCATTCTACACAACTCTTAAACTTCATCAATACACTGGAACTCATTTCATACACTCGTTCACCTTAGTCTATTACCATGAAATACAGTAGGTCCAAAACTTGCAATAAGAAATCAATTAAGTGACTTATCACCTTACAATTCCAAGTACAGACAAGTGTGGAAAGGATCCTACCAAAGAAGGGGAAATATATCACCATCGTCTTTACATCTTCTCAGGATGTTAACTATCTCCATCTTAATGAAAAACACAAATTCTTCTAGTTGTTCTTAAATTTCAGGCTGTTCTTTAGTTTTATAGTACATATCTAATTGTATTTATACCCATGCCTGAGAAACTGCTGTGTCTTAGAAGGTCATGTAATGCTGACGGTCAAGGAATACGCTCTTGCCAGATTTGTAGGGATCCTAGCCTAGCACCACTCACACGTACTCATTTATTGAAAATTATTTTTCAGATAATGATACTAATCTGTTCAGAGTCATAGGTCCATAAAAAGAATATTTTCTATGGGTTAAGATGTGCTATTCTCATTAACTGAACAAACCAGAATGAATTTAATCACAGCAGTCAAGGAAAGCTACTGCACCATTCCAAGACAAATTAGAGATATTGTACCCCTGTGGTGCAACCTTTGATTTCGATTAGAGGTTTCAGGCTGCTTCCTATAGCTAGATTCAAAATATTCAGCCTACTAAAGAGAATGAAAGGTAAGTTTATGACTTTGCATCTTCAAACTGCACCACTGTTAACTGCAAAGCCTAAGGCTTTGAAGAGAGATGGAAAATAGTCAATCATCATTTTCATAAATATTAAGCTTCCCAATTGTATATAAAAATAAAAGAAAACATGCAAGTTACTTTTTAAAATGATTCAGGAGATAAACTACTGGTATAACTGGTCATGTTATTACTAAATCTCATGAAAACTAGATTAAGCTGGAACTATTAGCCTGTTTTAAAAAATTTATATGAAAGTCAGTTATTAAAAGCTAGATGATGATGTTAAATAAACTTACAGTGTGTTGAAATTCCCTATTGGAGAATTATAAAACAAAAATAGTGTTTTTCTGATGCATCGCATAAAATGTAGAAGCAAAATTTGAGGGTTTAGAATATTTCAATATTTCTTAGAAAACATTAAATGCCTGTGCAGTCTCTATCATCGTTTCCCTTGAGCAAAAGAAAACCTTTCCTTTCAGGTAGCAGGCACACACAGTTTTACTCACCCCTTCTCTTTCCAAATCTAGACTCCAAATATATATTAGTCACAATAAAACTCACATTCTTACTCTGCATGAGTGATTTGTAGTCAAACTGAACACAATTCAGTGGAAATTGAATATAAAATAATCTAATAAAAATGTACCAATGACTGTACAGCAACATATGTAGATAAAAGTGTATCATATATAAAACATTAAATCCCACATGGAAGCTTTCCTAGAATATAAAAACATTTTATCATTATGGGTATTAGCTCATGAAGTCAATGTTTTAAAAACATGCTAAGAATGTTATCTTCAAATTTTAGTATCTCAAAAGCAGAATTTTGGTTGTACCAAGTGGCTTAGAGATTTATCCCTACACAGTTTTATGTGACAATTTAGGTGTCCTTATAGCTTCTTGGAGGGCCGTGTAAATTGGTAAAACAAATAATTTTGCTAAGTATTTTTGTGATACATATAAAGACCCTTTAAAAAATGTTAATATCCTTTGACCTAATAATTTCATATCCTGGAAGCTGTCTAAAAGGAAACAAAAAATGGTCTACTGGGTTATTTAGAATAAAAACAACTAAATGCCTAACTTTAGCAGAATATTCCAGTAAATTGTGGCACGTCCATACAATAGGATGTGATTAAACATTTAAAGTGAGCCTATAATAACCTAAAATCACTTATGTGACAGTAAAAATAAAGGATGAAAAATCATAAATACAGCATGATCACATCTAATAGCAAAAAACCCTCATTTCAGGTAAAGAGGAACCCAGTGAAATATGCCAACATGACGAGGATGACTTTAAGTGAGAATATGGTTAATTTTGTTTGCTTTTACTTCTCCTGTTCAATTTTGAATAATTGGATCCTTATCTGTTATATACAAGAATCGACTCAAAATGGATTCAAGACTTACAGGTAAAACCTGAAACTAAAACTACTAGAAGAAAACATGGACTACGCATGGTGGTTCACACCTGTAATCCCAGCACTTTGGGAGGTCGAAGAGTGCAGATCATGAGGTCAAGGGTTTGAGACCAGCCTGGCCAACATGGTGAAACCCTGTCTCTACTAAAAATTAGCCAGGCATTGTGGTGTGTGCTTGTAGTCCCAGCTACTCAGGAGACTGAGGCAGGAGAATCACTTGAGCCTGGAAGGCTGAGGTTGCAGTCAGCCTAGACTGCACCATTGCATTCCAGCCTGGATGACAGAGCAAGACTGTCTCAAAAAGACTATCGACTAAAAGCTTATGACATTGGTCTGGGCAAGGATTTTTTGGACATGAACCCAAAAACACAGGCAACAAAAAAATATAGACAAATGAAGTTTTATTAACCTAAACTTCTGTATAGCCAAGGAAATCATCAGAGTGAAGGGACAACTCATGGAGTGGGGGAAAATACTTGCATATCATTTACTTGTAAAAAGGGATTAACATCCAAAAATATATAAGAAACCTTAAAAAACTCAATAGCAATCAAACGACCCCATCAAACATGGGCAAAGGACCTGAACAGACTTTTTTGAAATAAAAAAGGTTTTCATCATGACAAAGTAAAATCACAGTGGCAACTGTGATTAAGGAACTGAAGTTTTATTACTTTTTTAGTTTAAGTTCTGGGATACATGTGCAGAACGTGCAGGCTTGTTACATAGGTATACATGTGCCATGCTGGTTTGCTGCATCTATCAACCCGTCATCTAGGTTTTAAGCCCTGTGTGCATTAGGTATTTGTCCTAATGCTCTCCCTCCCCTTGCCCCTTACCCGCCCTCAACAGGCTCCTGTCATGTTCCCCTCCCCAGGTCCATGTCTGAACAGGCATGTCTTAAAACAAATGGACAACAGGTATACGAAGAAAATGCTTATCATTAGTCATCAGGTAACTGCAAATTAAAACAATATGCTATCATCCCACACCTGTCAGAATGGCTATTCTCAAAAAGACAAAGGATAACAAGTGTTGGTGAGAATATGGAAAAGAGGGAAACTTTGGACACTTAATGGGAATGTAAGTAGGTACAGCCATTATGGAAAACACAACATGGACATTCCTCAAAAAAATAAAAATAGAACTACCATAAAATCCAGCAATCTCACTACTGGGTATACACCTAAGGAAATCACATCAATATGTCAAGTAGATATCTGCACACCCGTGTTTATTGTAGCAGTATTTACATTAGACAAGATATGGAATCAACCTAAGTAACCATCAACAGATTAATAGATTCAAAAATGTGGAATATGCGCACAATGGAACACTATTCAACTTTAATAAGAAAATCCTGTAATTGGGGACAATGTGGTTGAACCTGGAGGGTTTTGGAGTTTTCAAATTCAAGTCCAGGCATGGAAAATTATTTGTTTTGGAAAAAAATGTGAAATATCGACACCATTTTCTCCATCTCTGAGCCTAGATTACTATTTTCCTGGACTAGATGGAGAACGTAAAGAAGAAACAAGAGCGTTCCTGAGAGGAGGGGATGGTGAAAGAACCGCCACCACGACAGGTAAGTTTGGAGGTATCCAAGTACAGAAGTAATTGGATTCCATTCCAGAGTCCAGCCCAGGAACGCAACAGGACTCCAAAGTCATGTCAGACGCAGGCAAGAATCGTGAGCAGTGTGTCTTAGCAAATGGACATGAGCTAGCCACCCAATACCCAGACACTTCAGCAGGATATAGGCTACAGTAGAATAATTTCCCATATGCCTACAGCAAACAGTGCTCAATGGGTTTTTGGAGAATGAAGAATTACAAGGGAACAACCATATTTCTTGACCAGAGATATGAAAGAGCCTACGACTTGAGGCCAAGGAACAAAGTCCCTGTGGGATGAATTGTGCATGAAATCAGGTAAGCGACACCCATCTTCAAATCCTGGCACTCTATCAGGTCCCCTCTAGAAATTGAAGGCAAAACCCCGGAGAAAGTGGGGCATATCAGTCCTCAACTGGCTGAGATAAAATATGCAGGATCTACTGGAAAGTAGGCTTTATACATAAATTAAGCTCAGATTCAAGAAAATTATTGAGATTCATTGCCATTGCATGTAGATCCTTAAGTGGGGATTTCTAAGAATCCTTGGCCAGCGCCTGAACTGCAAAACAAACCGGTAACAAATCAAACAGTAAGAGCCAAGTCATCTTGAGACAAGAGCTCAGGACTCAGAGAAGCAGCCAGCAAATGTGAAATGGACACTCAGAAGTCAGTGAGTTTCTCAACTAGCAGTGCCCTGTTACGAGACTTTTGTAAACAACCTTGCGGACTGCTTTATATGTTCTGGGTAGTTCCATAGGTCCTGGCAGAAAAAGAAAAACCTTTTTGTTAAACTTAACCTTAGACTGAGTTTCTTAAAGGACTCAAACTATTCCTGGGGGCAGGAAAGGCCAGTCTACTGACAGGAGCTGTAGATATGTAGGCCTGTGGGGAATGAGAGAGGGGGACTCATTATCTGGGAAAAGCCACGCCCTTAATCTATCACAAACAGCGATGCCTGGGGGCGCAGTTGACACTAAACCTTGGAGGAAGAATCCAGGTTTTTCCTATCAAACTCTAAAAGAAACACATTTCAATGTTAACTGCTGGAAAACAAGCAAAAAGTACCAGCACCTTTTTGTTTCTTTGGTAAGAACGTGAAACATCCCAGTTCAGAAAAATCCGGGAAAACGGAACATTTTTCATCATCTGGGGTTATGTAGTCCAATAAGGTAGCCACTAGTTATATGTGGCTACTGAGCATTTGAAATGGGACTAGCATAACTGAGGAAGCCAAATTTTCATTTTGCTTAAATTTAAATTGAAAACAGTGTTTAATATTCTTCCATTAACCACAACTTCGTTGGTTTGGGAGAACAAGTTTTCTTTAACCCATGAAAATGTGACATCTGAATTCAGATGTGCTATAAGTGTAAAATATCCTCCAAAATTTAATGATCTAGCGCATTCTTATCACAAACGTTAAAATGTCTAAGTCTTTTATTATTGCATGTTGAGATATTTTAGCTATAGAGTTAAATAAAACAATGTCACCTATTTTTAAAGTGGCTACTAGAAAAGTTTAAATTACATACATAGCTTATATTTCTATGGGACAGCACTGACCTGGAGTACAGTTCAAAAAGATCAAGAAATCAGTTACTTCTTCCACATCTGAGTTTTGAGAACATTTATTCCTGCTACATATACACCAGTCTGTACTACACACAATGAAAAACACACTTTTCTCATTCCCCTCGTATATAGAGGACACGTAAGTAAGCGAGAGAAGATTGAGAGGGGTAAGTGGATCATACAAATTAAGACAGCATAACATTAGAATCATTAGGATTTAAACCTATGTCTTCTGACAACAGTCCAAGACACAAAGTGATTTTTAAAATTGATCTAAATTAAATTTTCTAGTTTCCTTTTCTTTCCCTTTAATAGGTTTCATGAAAATCAAGGGTTATAAGGTGGGCAAGGGGGAAATAAGGCTGGAGAAGACAATCTAATACAGCAACGTAGGACGAATGAGAAAAATCAGGCTTCCATCTTCTACTCCAGCACCTTCCAACTGTCATGACCTTCTTGGTCTGTCTGTAGCTCAGTTCTCTTAGTGAAATTTGGATGAAACATGCTGGACTCAGTGTTGAGACAAAATGAAAACATAAGGAGAGTTTATAATCTGTAAGTCACTACATGATGTAACCATTAGTATTTTATCGTTAGTAAAGATTAATAGAAAACTGACACTCCAGGGCTGGTCAGCATGAAGCCCTAGCAGTTGCTGCCATAGTCTGATTTGACGTTCCTCAAATCGTTCTTCCCCAGCCTCATTTTTTCTCTTCAGACCTGGACTCCTGCCATCCTCTCGTGTCATAGTTTGGGGGTTACTGCCTGCATATGCCAATGAACAGTATAGCCATGTGACATAGAAATGAAGGCCACAGAACTATGATTCATCAGTTATTAAATGTCTTGGACAACCTGGAAATCAGAGCACTGAACTCCAAGTTACTTCCTCAAAAGCAGAGAAATGCTTCCACGGTGAGGCTACAGAACTCATGGCTCTATATTTTACTTACAATTTGCACATGATCTGGCCTTGACTTTCCCTCAACCCCTTACAACTCTAATACAGTTTCATAGCCTTCTGTTAGGCACTAGATACAACTCGAACACTTCCTTACTGTACATTCTTTTAGGTTTTCGGCCCTGGCTACACATTAGCATCACCCGAGCAGCTTTTAAATCTATACCATTGTGAGCCTTACACCCAGAGGTCTGGATTCAATTGCTCTGGGGTATGACCTAGAAAAAGTCTCCTAAATTCCCCCAGGTGATGTTAATATGCAGCCAGGGTTGACGATGATTAGGTGTTTATCATGGACATGTTTTAGCAGTCCAGTTTCTAATGTCTCCTCCCCTACCTTTTTATTTTGAGACAGATGACTCTTTTTGCCCAGACTGGAGTGTAATGGCACAATCTCGGCTCACTGCAACCTCTTCCTCCTGGGTTCAAGCGATTGTCATGCCTCAGCCTCTCAAGTAGCTGGGATTACAGGCACCTGCCACCACACCCGGCTAATTTTTTTTTGTATTTTTAGTAGAGACAGGGTTTCACTATGTTAGCCAGAATGGCCTTGATCTCCTGACCTCGTGATCCGCCCACCTCGGCCTCCCAAAGTGCTGGGATTACAAGGCGTGAGCCACTGCGCCCGGCCTCTAATGCCCCCTTTCTTTCATAACATTATACCAAGTATTATTTGGCAAACTTCTCTTCCCCTATCCTGTGTATTTATTGGCATTGTTTCCCAGCTCAGGCCTAGACGCTTGGCACATTCTGTCTCTCTGGCCACGATGATTGTGCAAGCAAGGCTGAAAACCAACTTAGAGGAAAGGGAAGAGTTACAAACTTAAGTCTCCCATACGTGATGCAGGATGATTATCAAATATTTTTATGATTTTATGATACCAGACATTTTCTCCCGGGAAGTTTATGTTAGAGTAAAATCATGTATCATTAGGGTATAGAGGTAATGCTAAAAGCAAGGACTGAAAGTAGGTAACTCATGAGAATGAATGGTAGAATCCCATGACATGATACATCAGCTGCAACACTATGGTCTCAATAGTTCAATTACTCAAAATTTCTGATTGTAGTTTTCTAATGTGACATTTTTGATTATTCAGTTGGTCAGACAACTGAGTAACCAAATGGTTTCGCCTTACTTGGTTATTCAGTTTTTCAGTTTCTTGACCTTTTTACCCCATGCATCCTTAACATAAGCTGAATTTATCTCTGTTCAATGTTACACAAAAGCCCGTATTTAGAGCCAGATTATACCAAAGTTTCCAGCTGTGTCCTCTTAAAGATATTACTCATTCTATGTCCTCCATTTCTTAAAAAAATTAGAATGCCACCTGTCTCCTATATATGGTTGCAAACATATGTTTACAATATGTATGTAAATTATCTTGCATGGTTTGCATCTCTCAGGATGTGAAAGTGACCATCTTCCTCCTCAGTAATCTATTATCAAAGCCATTAAAAGCCCTCAGAGTTGATTAAATTTGTTGTGACAAACCATGGAGTTATTAAGCAAAATAGTAAACTGTGGACACTCCTAAGTTTTTTCTTGAATATTGTAGCGGAGCTGGAAAATTATTTTTTAGGTATTTCTTCCATATCCATAAAAAAAGCAGCAAGCCCACTGAAACTCATCTCTTTGTGCTAGTCAATAATCCCCTACTTTTCCTACTGTAGGTTGATTTATTGGTAACCGCTTTCTCATTCCTACCTAATAGAATGGCATACCTAGCCTATGGTGGGAAATGTGATATCCTTTGGTCAATGGGGTGTTAAGAAAACATGACAGGAGCAGAGCCTTGAGATGGGCTAGCATGTTTGGGCTTGCTATCTAGAGACAACCTATGAAAACATTCACTGGATGGCCGATACTATTCCAGTGTGTGCCTCTGTGACACATCAAAGAAATCCAAACCTAACCTGCCACTGAAAGCCAAGCTAACAACTTGCAGCCTGAGGCAGAACCAAGTCTAGTTCAACTTAGGTCAGCCAAACCCCACGCGACCATGAGAATTAATGCTATTTAAAACCATTAAGTTGGAGGTAATGATTATTACTTGATATTGTTTTGAGAGCAGACCAATACAACTACCCAAACAAACCTGTTTGTTCACATCATGATGTTGTATTGAACCCCTATTAACCTCAGTAGGGAAGGCATCAGGTTCAACAGACTGAAAAAGAAACCCATAGCCGGCAAATGAGGCATGGGGTTTTACTAAAGGTTTACATACAGGGGAGGGAGTTCAGTAGTGGTGGGCTGGACAGGAGAACTGCCTTACCTACAGAAACGGTCCAGTGGCGGCAGACTGGACAAGAGAGCAACACAGCACAGCAGTAGTGATAACACTGGTGGGCTGAGCAGGCAGACCAACACTGCTTGCAGCCAGCATGCAGCTTATATAGCATTTTCACTTAACACCCTGCCCTTAATGACATTCACCTGGCAACCTTCATCCAACCCAAAACTTAGGGCCTCAATCCGCTGTCTGTATGGCCCGTGTTCCACGGGATGTGCTTGAGGCGCAGATGTTCCTCATAGACAAGGAAGGGCTCTCTTGCTTGGCTACTCCCAGATTCCGTAGCTCAGAACGCACGTTCAGGTGTGTCTGCAATACAGGATCATTCTAAGGGTATGTGTAAATTATTGCAATCAGGTGCATTTACCCTATACGTGATTACCTATCTTACTGGTTATGTTGTTGTTTTGTTTGTACGTGTGTGTATGCATGGGTGTTTTTACAGAGTCAGATGTCAACTGCAGGGACAATACAAGTGTCTTATTCATTTCAGCCTGCTGTAACAAAATACCATAGATTGGGCAGCTTAAACAAAAGAAATTTATTTTCTCACAGCTCTGGAGGCGTGAAGTCAGGGTTCAGGTCAGGGTTCCAGCATGGTCAAGTTCTGGAGAGGGCTCTCCTCCTGATATGCAAACAACCACCTTCTCCTGTGTCCTCACACAGCAAAGAAAGAGCAAGCTGTCTGGTGTCTTCTTTACACGGGCCACCAGACCAGAGCCCCACCTGCATGTGCTTATCTTACCCTAATTAATTCCCAAAGGCTCCATCTCCAAATATCCCACTGGGGGTTAGGGCTTCAGCATATGAATTTGGGGAAAACACAAATATTCAGTCCATAACAACAAGTAAAGGACTACGGAATCTATTTTATACAGTAAAATTTTCTTTTATGAACTACATGAAAATGACAAAGCAAGTAGTTTAGTAATGTAATACCATGACAAAGATTAATAACTGAACTGAGCAAATACTTTATACTTCTGGTTCAGTTCATCATATCTAAATTACCCGAAAATGTAAAAGGAGAGCTATAGTTGTTCCAGAAAAATCTTCCTTCATGTAGGAGTGGGTTTGCGGGTTACTGTGCTAATCCACACCTGGAGTTTTGGGCGTCAAGGTTGATAAGGGTCAAGGGTTTGGGTTTTGGCTCTGGCTTGTGGAAGATTGTTTTCTGAGAGAATTACTTGGGCACCAGCTGGTCAGACACTCCCATTCCAATGGGACATAGTTTTCAACAATCAGAGAGGAATAATCCAGGTGTATACAAGGCAGTAAAAGAAACCTAGAGGCTTCCAGGCCTTAGCAAGAAGAATGGAAGTGGAAGTTCAAAAGCAGAACTGGAACATTTTCTAATTGAGGGTGGTAGAGAGAATTCTGATATTTATATATTCAGCTGAGGTTGAGAGCTTTTAAGGATTCTGAGCTGGCTGCTGGCTTGGAATGAATGTGTGTGTGTGTGTGTGTGTGTGTGTGTGTGTGTGTGTGTGTGTGTGTGTAGTGTAAATAAGCAACATTGCTAGTCTTCTTGTAATCTTATAATTGTTCATGAGATAAAATACAGTCTAGAGGAAGAGATCATCTAGTTTACTGGGAACTAGTAATGCTTATCTTGCTGAGGTTTAAATGAATGATCATGGCTGTAATGACTTATAAGAAAATTAAATCTAAGAGCACAGCCTCTGAGCAGAAACTATATACAGAGGTTTATGTACACAGCTGTGCGATGAAAAGAATTAGCTGTGCTGTGCCCTGATGCTTTTACAATAAAGAGTTCAAAAATCTGTGGAGAACACCCTACTCCTTAGTACAACCCAGAGCAGTCTGCTCTAGCCTGCTTAATTGGTATGCTATGATCAAATCCCTCCTGATTACACCCCTAGGGTATAATAGGAGGCAGGTTTTACTTTAATGCCTTTCATCATACAGGAAGTAAACTGCTTTATGGATAAAAATAGTCATGTACAGACTCACTATTGACACCAGCCACCCCTGGTGACTTCAGGGCTCATCAGCAATGCACAACTGTTTTAAAATAAAGCAAAGAGTCACATATATAATTGGAATTACAGGAATAATGAGAAATAAACAGAAAGAGGCCACGTTACCTTGAGGGCTAATCTATAGATTAGAAAGAAATCGGGGCCCTAAAAGACACACTATTGAGGGGGTCTAGGGATAGAGCTATTTTTACAGCTGTGGTAACAAAACAATTGGTGTCACATAACACTCCAGTTAACAAAGATAATTCACTTGATGCAAGACAAGCAAAATATAGGATGTTAAAGGGACAACTATGTCTCAAGGTTATCCAAGTTAAAATTTGGAGCAACTGAACATGTCCCATTTTACAATGACAAAATGAACACTTAGTTTTCGCTGTGTTTAAGAAAAGTGTCTTTGCCACATTAAATGCAGTATCAGGAGATAGATTATATCACAGCTGCAAGGAAAATATTTTTCAGATTCAAAGATTCAAGAACATTGTGGTATATAGAACTTGAATTGCTGTAAGATGAAAAGTTAAACGTCAGCAATTGAAACAACAAATATTCAGGATAAAGTGTTTATAGCCCTCTCTTTTGAGGGTTTTCACATTGAGGAAGTATGCTTTTTGTCTTCTCCATTGATACTTTAACATGGGCCTTCAAGCACCTAAATAACAGCAATTACAAAAATATATGGTTTTTTTCATTAACAACTGGGCATTTTATGCATGTTTTTTAAAAAATTTTGCATATTAAATATGCCCTTAAAATAGTGCTTGTTCTTCAGTCTACTTATTAGAAGTTCAAAACAAGGCTTTGGTTCAAATCTAGTTTCTGAGATAAATTTCTTAAATCATTGTAAAAAATATTAATGGTGACTAAAATTTTAATGTTTTTAGAAAACATCACAGATATAATCAGAACAAACAGGAATAAAAAGAACAAAGAGTAAAGTAAGGAGAATGAAGGAAGAAGGAAAGGGGAAATGTAAGGAGGAGTAGACAATGAAGAGGTGAAGAGAAAAACTGATTTTTATTTTCAGATAAAGCGCAGGTAGAGAAAATCTATGACATTTTGAGAGTCTTTCATTTAAAAACCACATAGTTTTAGGTAGGAGGGTTCTTATTGGTGGAATCTTTCATATTTGTTCAATCCAAATTATCCATTAATTGTTCTGTCTGATTTATTAGCTTTCATCTAACAGCTATCAGTTTCTATGCTTTAACAACTTGAAATCATTTGCTAGCTGTTGTTATATAATACAAGTTGAAAAAGTTGATATGTCCTAAGGCTTATCTGGATTTTGTATTCATTTTTTTCTATCTTAAAGTTCAAAACAAGTCATTTCTTTTTTATTCTCTGCAATCAATATGAAATGTGTGTTCACAATATTAAGAAGAGCATGACTGTTTAGAAGGCTTAGTTCAATGGATTAGTAGACAACCATTTTTCTAATTAGTCTTCCCGTCTGAACTTTTCTTCCACTTTCCGCAGCAAATGGAAACATAATGAGAATCTCATAGTATTCTGCCAAAATAAAGGGGATGTCAGGCAATAAAGCATATCCATGTTAAATATCATCACAAATCCCATATGTAGAATTATCATTTTATTTTTAAGAGTTTTTTCCACCAAAAGCCAAGAATAAAATTGCTTTGAAGAATAATTGTTATATGGTTATGCTTTGGCTCTATATTTAAGCCTCCACGTAAGTCTTTAATTAATAATTTGTTTTACGGACGGTGTTCTGACAAGATGTTTTGCTAAGGAGATGTGCTCCCTTCCCTTATTGCCACCCACAAGAGTAAATAAAGGCAAGACACTGCAGTTTTGGAATCAGATTGGGATTCTGAAGAAGTTCCTGGGCTCTGAGTATCATGCTACCCAGTAGAAAGTCACTTCCAGCCTCTCTAATATCTAAAACAAAAGATTTGAACTGGTAGCCATTGATCTAAGTCAGGCCTGAGATACATTTGGTTAATTTGATGCAGGACAGGTAAGCCCCAAAATTAGGGCTTGGCCTGGGAGGATTCTTGGCTTTGCCTAAGAAAGAATTCAAGGGCTAGCCAGTGGTGTTAAACAGCTATTTTTTAGTGAACATTACTATGCTTTGTGGAGCAGGGACAACTCATAGGCAGTGCCTCCAAAGTTGGCAGGGTATGGGCTGCTGGCTACTGTATTTATAACCATTTATACCCACTTTCAATTACATGTAAATTAAGCGACAGATTAATGCAAATCGAGGGACAGGTTATTTAGAACTTTCTAAGAAAGGGGTGGTAACTTCTGGGTTATTGCCATGTTCTTTGTAAACTGTCATGGTGCTGGTGGGAGTGGCTTATGCTTATATGCAATGAGGGCTGCTGGGGATCACTTTTGTTGCCATCTGCTGGTTTCTGCTGTTCTTCTCACTTCTGTTGGTCGCTGCCTGCTGCTTCCTGCCAGTTTCTTCACTTTACCCTCTGGGGACTGGGAAATAAGTCCTGCCCACCTCCTACCTCAGGCTTGCACAGAATTTCTAATTGGAAAACCTTTTTCCAGTTACCCACCAAATATGCACTGATCGCCTACAATATATCAGGCACTCTTCCAGGTGCTTGGGATTCACCAGTAGACAATATACACATATAAAAAAAAAATGCTCAACTGATGAGGCAAATATATAGTGCACTGGGATGTTTTGCATACAACTCCAGATTCTTAAGTTCCTCTTGAAAAATAAAATATCTGGCCAAAAATAGCTCTACATTCTGACATGGACACTGCTAGATTGAATTGATTAGCAGTTGCCCATTTTAGACTGGGCACGGGCAGGCCATTTGCCAGTATTCTTTCCAATTTACACAATGTCCATATGCATTTAGATCTTTGCTTCACCTATTTCCATTATCTTTCAGGTCCTTGGAGGTATTTTAATTGTGGACTTCATTCACTGTATTATTTTATTTTATTTCAGTTCAGTTTGTATCATTTTGAGTTCCTGTTTTTAATTTAGTATAATATCATAGAAAGTTTTGTACTTAATTCTACAGCCGGGTGCAGTGGCTCATGCCTGTAATCTCAGCACTTTGGGAGGCTGAGGTGGGCGGATCATGAGATCAAGAGATTGAGACCATCCTGGCCAACAGTGAAACCCCATCTCTACTTAAAATACAAAAATTAGCTGACATGGTGGCACGTGCCTGTAGTCCCAGTTACTTGGGAGGCTGAGGCAGGAGAATCGCTTGAACCTGGGAGGCAGAGGTTGCAGTGAGCCGAGATCACGCCACTGCACTCCAGCCTGAACAACAGAGCAAGACTCTGTCTCAAAAAAAAAAAAAAAAAAAAAGACAGAAAAAGTGTTTGTACTCAATTCTAATACAGAATGTTATGGATTCTTATATTGGTTCAGGTATAAAAAAACTAAATAAATTTAAACATGTTTTTAAAACTCTGTGTGGTCCAAATATATTCTCAGTAAAGTTTGACTGAGAGTTTGACTTACTTGTGGGTTTGAAATTGAGTTCAGTTGAAACTCACACTTCAGTTGAGCTGCTCTAATTTCAGTTTTATGGTTCTGTCTTCCTTATGCTATATATTTTTAAAAGAGGTTTTGTTGCTAAAAAAAGAAAGTTGGGGAACCATTGGGCTTTCCGATCTCTTACAATTTTAAACTTATGTGATTTAACACTAATCAAAAGCAATTTGGTGTTCCTATTTAACTTTTTATATACAAATATCTTATTTCCTTAAAATTCCCTAAGTTGGAATAATGTCTTAAAAGCTGTTCTTCCATAGTATCAATTAAGTGCATAATAAACTAAAAATATTTGCTGAAAATACATACACAACTGATAAAACTGTGTTGGTAAGAATAGGAATAATAAATACAAAAATGAAAACTGGGAAGAGAGAATAGTGGTTCATTTGGGAAGGGTGGCATGTGGAGGAGGGCTTCTAGAGTATTAGTAATATTCTATTCTATTTCATTTTTAAGAGCAGGGCCCTAACTCTGTTGCCCAGGCTGAAGTTTAGTGGCACTATCATAGTTCTCAGTCTAACCTTGAATTTCTGGGCTCAAGCCATTCACCTGCCTCAGCCTTCTGAGTAGCTAGGACTATAGGTGCATGCCACCATGCCGAGATAATTTTTTAATTTTTTCATAGACTTAATGTCTTGCTATGTTGGTCAGGCTGGACTCAAACTCCTGGACACAAGCAATCCTACCACCTCAGCCTCCCAAAACTCTGGGATTGCAAGCATGAGCCACAACACCCAGCCCTCTATTTCTTAAGTGAAGTGATTATGAGGAATAGTTCAATTCATTATCGCTCTATATTCCTCACACATAAATCTTGTATCAATTGCAAATGAAAAAAAAAGGAATTTTCATTGTTATTTCCTTTAAATGAAGATCACATCGGAGGTCAAAATGTCACAACAAAAGGAAAGTAAAAAACTCGAAGTAAAGATATTTTGTTACAATTTTGAAGTGTTAAAATTGCAAATGACATTTCATTTTTAAATTTTATTTATTTATTTATTTATCTATTTATTTATAGACAGAGTCTCACTTTGTCACCCAGGCTGGAGTGCAGGGTGCTCACTGCAAGCTCCGCCTCCGGGGTTCACACCATTCTCCTGCCTCAGCCTCCTGAGTAGCTGGGACTACAGGAACCCACCACCACGCCCGGCTACTTTTTTTTTTTTTTTTTTTTTTTTTTTTTGTATTTTTAGTAGAGACAGGGTTTCACTGTGTTAGCCAGGATGGTCTCGATCTCCTGGCCTCGTGATCCGCCCATCTCGGCCTCTAAAGTGCTGGGATTACAGGCGTGAGCCACCATGCCTGGCTAAGTATAGTATTATTATTTATTAAGAATTATTCGAATAAGCCAAAATGATGAAAATGCTTGTTATATAGAGAAATCTAAAATGTAAGGCAGTAAGCAGCTACTATTCCAATAATTCCAAAAGATGAAAATATGTTTGGTATACTAAAAAAACTAATCTGTAATGTAGTCAGTGGTATATTTTGAAAGAAAAGTAAAACTATAGTTTCGATTATTTATAAAAGAATGAATTATTTCATATTTAACATAATTAAGTTAAATAGTAACATGTAATTTTTAAAATTGATAGAAAATGCATATTATACAAATGTGATAAACAGCATTTATACTGTTGAAAATTTGTATCAATGACAGAAGGTAATCTCCCTTCTTACTACAATTCTTTTTTAAAGGGAAAAGAATGTAAAAGATGAACAAGTGTACAGTCTGAAAAGGTTAATTTTCTTCTTTAAAAATTTTAACACTTTGAAAGTACCTGCATTCAACTTCTCTTCAAAATTATTACTTCTTAAACTGCAGTCTGCCAAGCAATTTGCTATTGAGAACTCTCAAAATACATTATTAAATACAATTTTCAAACATACCCAGTTTTTTGAAATACAAATTTTAACTTTGCTTTTGAAACTGACTGATGAGAAATTGCCTAACTTTGAAAAAATATTCATTAAAAAATCCATATTCCACCTAGTCATGTGCTGAATATCAGCATTATAAGGAGCCATTTCAAAATCTAGTTTTATGTAACATGTACCCTTCTCAAAATTTTTCATAAAATGTAATATCTGTTGGTAGCACTACTGATAACATTATAGGAAAATGCTGAATTACTATCACATAGAAAATTATAAAATAGAAAAATAAACTTAGAGTTTAGTATAGAGTGTCTGAACATGTGTGCAGCAAAGGGATAAGTTGGGGAGGATGACTTAATGAGATATGTGTAATATACTTTCATCTACTTTTATTTGTTTTATAGTTTCCTAGTAAATTATAAGCAGTGATTATACCCATAATCTTTGGCTTTATGGAAAAGTATAAAATAGCTCTTCAGTTTTATTATGACTGTATACAGATATTTACAAAAATATGTGCTATTACATTTTGGCCAATCTTTGTATTAATTTTTGTAAGAATATATTGTGTAAGCATTTATGGGGTAATAATACATATCATACAAATGTTAAGAGTGCAATAGCAAAATAAAGAACCATAACCAAAATAAATTCCTCATAAGCAAGCATCACACACACACACACACACACACACACACACACACACACATGCAGAAACAGGGATATTTTCTTTGCTGACATAGAAAAAATTTTAGGTAAAATGTCCTGTAAATGTTCAAGTGGTCACAAGTAAAAATTTACAAAGTGTTTCTATGGTTCCAGCAGAAAGTGAGGTGCATTAGAAGAAAAATATTCATGATACATTTAGAAAGACACCAAATTTTGATAAAACAAGTGGTAACTCAGTTTAATTAAGCAAATATATACCACATACAAAATATTCCATAGACACTGATAATTTAAAATAATTTGGAAATTAGCAACACACATTTTTCTGTATATACATGGACAGATATATTAATCCATCCGTGGCACTGGAATATCCTCATGTGCTAATCTGAACTCTTAAAAAGCATTCAGTTCAAGATAACTCATTAAATGGCCTTACAGCCCAAATAATAAGCCATCTTTAGTATGCATGATTAAAGCTTTCATTTCTATAAAAAGAAATGGCAAAAGATTCGATTTGCAAAGCAAGATAAAAAGACACTTGTCAGCTCCTAGACCTTCCAGGAAGCAGCATATATAGGAGAAAGAGAAAAAAGGTAAAGCATGATTGATAAAGGAAAACAACTTTACATTATAAATTGTATGGTGTCTATATACATGGGAAATTTTCTAAATTAAAAACAAGTCAAGAAACTATAAAGAAATTTGGCCGGGTGCGGTGGCTCACACCTGTAATCCCAGCACTTTGGGAGGCTGAGGCTGGTGGGTCACCGAAGCTTGGAGTCTGAGATCAGCCTGGCCAATATGATGAAACCCCATCTCTACTAAAAATACAAAAATTAGCTGGGTGTGGTGGTTCATGCCTGTAGTCCCAGCTACTCAGGAGGCTGAGGCAGGAGAATCCTTTGAACCTGGGAGGCGGAGGTTGCAGCCCAGGTTGCAGCCCAGCTTGGGCGACAGAGTGAGACTCGGTCTCAAAAAAAAAAAAAAAAAAAAAAAAAAAAAAAAAAAAAAAAAGAAATTATAAAGAAATTTTCATTTATTATCAGCAACTAAAAGGATTAAGTGCAAAGATAATGTAACTAAGGATTTAGAGGGAAAGACTGGTATGTATAAAGGTGTGGTATAAAAATCATAACTCTTCAGAAGAAACAAAGACTTTTGAATAATTGCAATAAAATGTATGTAGGTAGGGTGGGGAAAAAGTGGGAGAAGAAGGGAGTTATAGCAGAGGAGGCAAGGTAGAGGAAGGCAAGAACCAATTTACAAAGGGCATTTTGTGCAATGCCGAGGAGTTTAATTTTATCATAAAAGCTGCAGGGAAACATTAAAGCATTGGTTTCCAAGCCTGGCTGAGCATTACAGTTACCCAAGGAGCTTTCTTAAAATGCTCACTCCCAGTCCCTCATCCCCAGAGATTCTGATTTATTATCTTGGGTGGTGTCTGGTGATTTTCACATGTAGCTTAGGTTGCTAACGGCTGTGTTAATGGATTTTAAGTACATTACACAATCAGATTTATATTGTAGGATGAACACTAATCCTGGCAGTATTTAGACTGATTTTGGAATAGACTAAACTGCACTGGATTTCTTATGATATTATCATTATAATATAGGAAAGAAGATCTAAAGACCTTAACTGAAGCCAGGTAGTAAGGATGGATAAGGATTGGGAGTGGCACTCAGAGTTTTAATGTGACTGGAACACATGAGAAGCAAGATATCGTAGTGATTATAAATATTGACTCAAATTCAAATTCTACTCCTGCCACTTTGTTGTTTTGTGAGCTTAGACAAGTTACTTAACCACTCTAAGTCTCTTTTTGCTCATATGTAAAATGGAAATAATAATGCCTGCACCACAGAAATTTTCAACTGTCAGACCAGGTAAGGAAGTTAGTAACGGATGACAACATCAAAGATATAGCAAATATTCAACAATGGACAGTCATTATGAAAATCTAGCTGTCTCAGTAGATGTACTGGATGAATACGAGGGAAAGGTGTAGCTTGGCTCCTAGAGTTTATATGTAATCTTTTTTATTAAAATATAAAATATATAGAGAAAATTTGTAAGTCGTAAGTGACTCAATGAGTTTTCACAAATGTAATGCACCCATTTAACCAGTATCAGATCAAGAAGCCGAACATTATCTAAACTTCACACCCCTTTCAGGTCATGTCTCCTATGGTATTTATTTGGCCCACTAAATGTTTAGAAATAACAAGAGAAAGACTATAAGAAGAGGTGTAGTAGAGAGGATGATAGGTTTAATTTTGGACAAGCGGGGTCAAGAGCCTGTGGGATATTCAAATGGAAAATTCAAGAAGGTTTTGAGCAGAATAAAGGGTAAGGCATAGATACGGAACTGACAGACGTTAGCATCGAAGCAGTAATTGACATTAAAAATGGTTCTTTTAATAGTATTTTTTTGGGAGACGGAGTCTTGCTCTGTCACCCAGACTGGAGTACTATGGTCGATCTCTGCTCCCTGCAACCTCCGCCTCCCGGGCTCAAGCAGTTCTCCTGCCTCAGCCTCCCGAGTAGCTGGGATTATAGGCATCCACCACCACGCCTGGCTAATTTTTGTATTTTTAGTAGAGACAGCGTTTCACCATGTTGGCCAGGCTGGTCTTGAACTCCTGACCTCAGGTAATCCACCTGCCTTGGCCTCCCAAAGTGCTGGGATTCCAGGCATGAGCCACTGTGCTCTGCCCATAATGTTTTAATGGTGTATGATTCAAGTGATTAGGCATAATATGTTGCTTGTCTCATTGCTCAAAAAGTAAGAAAAACACAAGAAAGAAAGAGACTCCACTCTTTTGCTAGGTTTAACATTGTGTTGTTATGTATGTATATATTTATTTCTGTACACATTCCTATACTGGGACCATATGACCTTCCACAAAGAAACAATCTTATTTAAAAATTGTTTTAAATAAATATGTAAAAATTATTATAAAATTTTACATTATTTTGCTACAGAAATACAAATTTTGTTACTGATTAGAGACGCAGCAACATTTTGCTTTTCAACTACATTTGGAACCCTACGTGCATTTTTTAGATAATTTCATAGTAATAAGTAGGAAGTACGTAAGACATGGGATTCACTAACTTGGTGAGAACTTAATTTCTCACAAGAGAAAAATGCTAGACTAGTCCCCTTAGCAAAGAATCTACGATTAAAAGATTTTAAAACTAATTTGAACAATTTCCAGTTACCATAAAAAGACATGGTTGAGAAAAATGCAACTTTTTGCTATTGATATTCAATAAATGTTTACCATATATATAAGTTATGGCTGAGTCTTTCTTTCATTCTTTGGGTCTTAGCATCAACACCACCTCCCCCAACACCACCTGCTCTAAATTAGGTTTCACAGGCCACTCTCTTGTCCCTTGTCCATGAGAGCACTCAACATAATTTGAAAGTATACATTGAATTGTTTGTTAGCCAGCTTATTGACTGTCTTCTCCTTAATGGATTAGTTTGTGAAAGTTTGGACCATATTCATTTGGTTTGCTGTCATATTCCTGGCCCCTAGAAGGGTTGTTGATGTATTGCAGAGATTCTCAATCTTGGTGCTACTGAGATTTTGCACAAGATGATTCTTTATTATGGTGGGTTGACCTGAACATTATTACATGTTTAGCAACATCCCTGGGCTCTACCTACTAGACACCAGCAGCAAACATCTTTTCTTTTAGTTATGCCACTAGGAATCTCTTCAGGCATTGCCAAATATCCCCTGCACGGCAAAACCACCCAGAGTTGAGAATCACTGAATAATTTAATACATAAATGAACAAATGAGTAAGTGAATGAATGAATGAGTTAATGAATACCTGTCTGATCGCTCAGAAAACGGAAGTAGAAGCAGGAGCAAAGCACATTTCTGTCAGATGGTGATATGGTTTAAATTCATGTCCCCACCAAATCTCATGTTGACTTGTAATCCCTAATGTTAGAGGTGGGGCCTGGTGGCAGGTGATTGGATCATGGTGTTTCTCATGAATGGTTTAGCACCATCCCCTTGATGCTGTTCTCGTGATAGTGAGCTCTCATGAGATCTGGTTGCTTAAAAGTACGTAGCACCTGCCCACTTGCTGTCTCTTTTGCCCTTGCTCCCACCGTCTGAGACACCTCGTTCCCCGTCTGCCCTCTGCAGATGATTAGGAGCTTCCTGAGGCCCCCGCCAGAAGCAGAAGCTACTATGCTTCCTGAACAGCCCGCAGAACCATGAACCAACTAAACCTCTTTTCTTTATAAATTATCCAGTGTCAGGTATTTCTTTACAGCAATGCCAGAATGGACTAATACAGAGGTAACAGTAAATAAGTAGACAGTGAGGAACTTGAAAGCTTATTACATTCAAGAATTAAGACAGAGCTAGCTTGCCTGGAGCTACAAGGGCAAACCTGAATTGAAATGGGAGAGGCAGGCATGGTCCAGTTATGTAGGTCAAAGTAAAAGGTTTGGAATTTACTCTTAGTAGAATGAGAGGAGTTTTAATGAAGAGGTGAGATGATTTAATTGACCTTTCTAAAAGGTTGCTCCAAATGCTGCAATTAGGATTTATAGATGGGGTCAAGACCATATGAGAGAGAGAAGTTAGGATGCTATTTCAGTACTCCAGGAAGGAGCTGATGGTACACAGAAGTGTCAAGGTTGAGGGGGACTGCACTAATTTGTAGGCCAAGCCAAATCAATCTGCCAAGCAAAATGGATTCTATATAAATATTATGAACACGAACAATATATTGGAATGACATTATATGCATAAGACATAGGTTTGGTTATTTTACATACATGTAGATGAAATTAAAGAACTAATTTCCTGAAAGATTTTAAAAATCACTTACCCTATATATTTGTTGAATGACCATGATATCATCCAAATTCCAGAATAAAAACATTCCATAGTGCAAATTCATGAGAAAATATCCTATTGAGTATTATTGGCCTTATAATGCAAGCTTCACTTAACTTTATCATTTTGGAATAATTTTCTCACTGTGATGTTCACTGTGTGAAACAAGTTCAGTACATTATTCATGAAACTACTTCACGATGCTTTGTTTTAGATTAAAAAAAATTGGTATTCACATAACTGCTTTGCCAATGTGAAGTTTCATATGAAACGCATTGTTTGATTTTCTGAAAACTTATCATATTGCTTTTGTGTCAAATCTTTATTAACAAGCATTTTTATAATAAAGTTTTATTCTTTTCTCACAACCTCCTTCCCTTCATGTCTCACTATAGATTGTACTAAATATTGTATCTATCTTTCATGTATATACAGTTCTATGAGGAAATAAGCAGTTCAAGTGGTTCATTGAATTAATCACCAACAGGAGAGAATTGATCAAAATTTGCTGTAATTTTCTTCCTTCAAAATCATCAGAATTCTGGTAAAGCTTTTTATTTCATAATTTGGACTCCACATGTTGGTGACAATTCAGACACTGAGAGCGGAACACAAAGGAATTGGGTAACGAGAGCACTAAGGGAATGTTTAGCCTAGTAAAGACAGTTTCTCAACATTGAAGAATAATTCAATTACATAAAAATTCACATAATAATATTGAAATGACAAAATACTTTTGAATACTTATTAATGCACACCCCTCAGAGATCTGAAATTTGTGAGACTATATAGCTTAATTTGAATTTGAATTTTCTTACTGATTTTAGCAAAATAAACTTAAGGTTCATAAGAACATAGAACCGAAAGAAATGACTAGCTCTTCATTCATTTATCTTGGTGGCAAATACTGTTAAACACAAAATCAGATGCCCACAACTCACAAATCTACACATTACACATCTCTTTACATTCGTCCTGACCTACCTCAGCCCAAATTCCTCTCTACCCCATAGAATTTGATATTAACTTTCTGCTTACTGTGTGAAAGGAGAATAGTTCTGTTGTTACGAATCACCCTTGACCCTCTGCAAGACCAAACATGCCAATAATTTAAAATGTAATGTAGGCTTTAATCAATAACAAAGTGTTCCATTAACTTATGATATATATATCATACTTTATTTGATTCAGTGACATTAATATCATCACCAAACACTATTATAACTTCTCATATTTTAATCTCCTGTTCTATCATGCAGCAGAGCACAGCTGCATATTATATTTTCCATGGGAAATATCAACCATCATATGGCTTGTAGCCTTCCAAATTTCTCCCCCAATTTTCAAACTCAAATGTGTACAATTTCAAAAAAACACTGAAAATATTTTTAAAGTACTTTTTGCACCAAACCTTTTAACTTATGAGTAATCAAATTTTACAACGTTTGAACATAAAATTGAAGTGCTAAAAGTCTGGGGTCAGAAACAACCTTTCAGCATTTTATGAGAGATCCTGTATCTTCATATTGGTGAATTTAAAATCATTTTAAGTTCTTTCTTTCTTCTCATGAAACTTTAGATCTAAGCAGTCTGTCTCTAGCACTAACCAGGATCACTTCAATGCAATATTTCCATGGAATACAGCATTTGCTGTCAATCAATAAGATTATAATTACAAAATAATGATGCCTTACGGAACCATTCTAAAAATACTTTGACATCTGAATCTATGAAAGCAAGGGCTCAAATACCAAAAAGAATCTTCCAGATTCACACGAATAAAGTTCCTGAGATAGTTGATATTTTAAAAATTCTGTGTCATGCCAATTATGTGAACCTATGCTGGTTAGACCACATCTGCAAATTTAGGATGTATTGTCATGGTATATGAATTGACCACACAAGGTATCAGGAGGTTGATATGTGCTACATGAGAGAAAGATGTGTTCAAGAAATCCTTACACCTTTGCATCTCACTAAGTAAATGGGTTAATTACATTTGAAATCATATTTTGATTTGGTTGATTGTCTGATAAGTTAATTAAGGTGACCCTGGTACCATCTAACTGTTCTGTTTTAATTTCAAATAGGATGTTGACCCTTTCTAAAAAGGATTATATAGTCTTGTCTAGATGAGCAAACAAACAAACAAAAAAAAGAGTAACCTGAGTATAACTATGGTACTAAAAAAGAAAATCAGTATAGATAGGTAGGATTTATCTGCCATAAAGAATAGTTCACTGCTATAAAACCCAGGCTAAACCAAAGCACAACAAATGCAACAAATGTCCTTCTGAATAAAAAGGTTTTCCAGACAGCTGAGAGCTACTCCTTTGGATGACAGAACACCTCAACTTCTGGATGAAAGGTTTACATGAAAATGATTATGTAGGACAGCTCTTTCCCTTCTTATATATGGTATGTTTAACATCATATTTTCTTGATGATTTAGGGTTAGACTTATGACGTGAAGATATGACTATGGAAGCATTGATCCCAGGTACATGTGGATGCACAGCCCTAGAATGCAATTTCTTTTTCTTTTATTTTTTTTTAGATGGAGTCTCGCACTGTCGCCCGGGCTGGAGTGCAATGGCATGCTCTGGGCTCACTGCAACTTCCGCCTCCCGATTCTTCTGCCAAGCGATTCTCCTGCCTCAGCCTCCTGAGTAGCTGGGATCCCAGGTGCCCACTACCACGCCTGGCTAATTTTTTTGTGTGTGCATCTTTAGTAGAGACAGGGTTTCACTATGTTGGCCAGGCTGGTCTCAAACTCCTGACCTCGTGATCCACTTGCCTCAGCCCCCCAAAGTGCTGGGATTACAGGCGTGAGCCACCACGCCCTGCGCTAGAATGCAATTTCTTAGAAAATTTCAAAATATCTTTTTACTGTTACAGGTTTTTAGGAATCTGAACACTTATTAGTAAAAGGAAATATGAAGTTGCTTTCTCTCAAGTAGTATCTTTCTTTCTCCACAAAGCCATGTCTTAGAGTTATTTCAATTATGGGTATTAAGAGTAACCAGTATGACCAGAGTCTCAGACATCAGATACTATCATGTCCACACAGAGCTAATGTTTATCCCTGTCTGCACTCTTCATCAACATATTGGAAAGGAAAAGCCACTCTCACTATTTCCATATTTTAAGCTGACACATTTTATGAATTCCTTTACACTCTAAAAGTCGTCTATATTTTTATTAGATAGGACTTCTCAAGGCATGATATAGCCTAAAATTTTCTAGAACCTCTGAATCCTTTTTTGACACTGAAGGTCCTTGATAGTGCCTGCAAAATGATTGAACAATACTAAATCTTGTAAACAGTTTCACATTCTATTTGTAATGTACCACAGTAATTGATCTTATGGATGATGATGAAACTGGTGGTGGGAAAGAGAGGTAAACACAAAAATGTATATCCTAACACTAAACCACTTTCAAAAGGCTGTGCTCCCAAGTTATCCTAGCCATAACATGTTCTGATTTTTTACTTTCATATTAAAGTCCGTATAGTATATTGTAGAACTTAATTCATATCTGCTAAATTAAATTAGTGAATACATAAAATGGAAAACTGAGGTAAATTGTGTACTACCTATACTAAATCAAAGTACAGCTTTAAAGTAATATAAATTTAATAATGAGTTTTATTAAAGAAAAATGTTTTATTCTAAACAATTGCATGCATTTAAAACTTGCCAATGGAACTTATGAAAAAATGCCCAAACTCATTTTTCATTAATGAAATTCAAAGTAAATCCACAGCGAGAAACAATTTTATACTCAACAGAGTAGCCAAAAGTTAAAAGTTTAACATTATCAAGTGTTAGAATTTGGAGCAAGCAGAATTTTTAAGTTTGGGGGAATTTAAATTGGTATAACCAATTTTAAAAATAATTTGGCATAATCTTGGAAACTTACAAATACATCATGTCAGTCAGAATCTAAGCAGACACAAAAAGTCATTTCATATTTAAATCAGAAACCTTAAATTATAGAATTTAAACAAATGAGAGAAGAATTGAGTTGACAAACTGTGGAGGACACAGTGACCCAGAGTTTAGCAACCACAGGAAGCCACTATTACCGTTAAAGTACAGGGAGAGGAAGAGAGAGGAAAGAAGAAGGGAGGGAGAGAAGGGGAGGGAGAGGGAGAGAGAGAGAAGGAGGAGGATGAGGAGAAGGAGAGGGAGGAGGAAGAGGAGAAGGAATGGGGAGGAGGAGGAAAGAAGGTGCATGAATTCAGTGAATGAGGTTATGAGATTATTCATTGGAAGCTGGAGCTACAGTGGGCCTATCTGGTTGGAGGTGGGACATCAAAGTATATGCAACTATTGCCAAAGATACTGCCTGAAACACAAAGAGAGGAAGAGAAGCACTCTTGTGTGTTCCCTGACTTTCCAATCCTTCACCATCAGCCAAACAGAGCTGGAAGTCAGCTGGAAATGGAAGCCTGGCACACACACTCTGCAAAGGTCAGTCTCCCAGTGGTACACAGTAGAGCAGTGTAAAGGAGCCAAAGAGTATACCTGAGGGCACACACATGAGCCCTGTGACCCAGCAATCCCACTCCCACATGTATACAAGGAACCTTGTTTTTAATAGGAGAATAATTAAAACTGGAAACAACTCAAGTATCCATCAACGGTAATGTGTATAAATAAATTGTGGGTTATTTCTATGATGGAATATGACATAATGTTGCAGTCACAGACATGGATGAATCTTAGCAACATAATGCTGATTGAAAGAAACAGTCACAGAAGAAGAAATGCAATATGATTCCAACTATGTGAAGTTCAAAAGCATGCAGAGCAAGACTGTTTCTCTTTTAGTAATACATACATATGTGGCAAGACTATGAAACAACGCAAATTTCAGGACCACGGTTATCTCTGGTGGTAGTGGGGAAATCAATGGAATTGGAGATGGGTACACAGACGGCTTCAAGTTACTGTGGAAAATTCGAAGTAATAAACACATTTGCTTATCTTTATGATTAAAACCGTAGAGCTTAAAATCTTTTATTCGTATGTGATATTTTTGTTTTTGGTTTTGGTTTTTTTTTTTTTTTTTTTTTTTTTTTTTTTTTTTTTTTTTTTTTTGAGACGGAGTCTCGCTCTGTCGCCCAGGCTGGAGTGCAGTGGCCGGATCTCGGCTCACTGCAAGCTCCGCCTCCCGGGTTGACGCCATTCCTCCTGCCTCAGCCTCCCGAGTAGCTGGGACTACAGGCGCCCGCCACCTCGCCCGGCTAGATTTTTTTTTTTTTTTTTTTTTTGTATTTTTTAGTAGAGACGGGGTTTCACCATGTTATCCAGGATGGTCTTGATCTCCTGACCTCGTGATCCGCCCATCTCGGCCTCCCAAAGTGCTGGGATTACAGGCGTGAGCCACCGGGCCTGGCCTCTTATGTGATATTTTTAAAAGACAAACACATGTTTAACTGATTGGCAAGTTAGTATAACAACATCAACCTAAAAGAAATCAGTTTCTTTTTTTAATCTGAAAAGGGTTTCCCTTTCAGCCTGCTGGATTTCTTGCACTAAAAGACGAGGGTTTAATAATCACAGCAGATCAGAGGCTTCAGTAGGAAGGAGATGGGATAGCTTACTGTGAAAAATGATTTTCCCCCTAGTTTAGAAGCGGCCCCGGTAACATTTTTCTTGAAACTTCTAGTTATATATATATATCGTCAGTCACTTTGCAACTCTGAAGAAACAGTTCTCCTGCTGAAGGGCTCTATTATAGTTAATGTGTTCTACATAATACAAAAAGTCATTTAAAAATTATTGCTTTAAGAAGTATTTATTGAGCACCTGCTATGTACATAACATCAAACTGTGAACTTAAAGTGGACTTGCATAATTTAATCAAAATTTATATTAAGGAAAACAGGCTATAGGGCTTTCTGATACTAAAATACCTGACAAATGAAATAGTACAGTTATAATCCATATGATACCAGGTATGAAACATTCAGTAGCAGTGGGCTAGAGTTACAGGTTATCTTCTTGAGACCTGTCAAAGAAGACCATAGCAGTAGATAATTGGGAAATTCAATTGGAACTATGTAGCAGACACTGCCCACTCTGTTGGTTTACCTCTGGCTTGATCAGCCCTGTAAGGGACAGTGTCAGGTATGCCAAAGGCCTACCAGGTCAAGCACCCACTGCATCTCTGTGTTTCTGCCTCACGACTTTCTCCAAAGTTATACAAACTCACTCATCCTACACACAGCAGGGGACCTGATATCCCTGAGAAATAAATAATGAGGCACAGGAACCAGAGACATATTCCCCAGCCTCTTATCCTTCAGAGGGACAATTATGAGTACATTCTACAGCATTCCTCAGAGGGTCTTCATAGGATTGAACAACAGTTTTCCCACTGCAGTAGCCAGCTCAATAATATACTCACTGTTTTTTCCCCCTGTTTTCCCTTACTTCCCCTGCCTCCCATTTGTGTTCCCTGTGATCAGCTACCAAATGAGCTAGTTGCTCTCTAGTCCTCGCCTCAGGCTTGGCTTTTAAAGAAATCCAAACTAAGACAAACTATGACAAATTACAATCCAAACGAGATTCTTTCCTCTCAGGGGGATGCTTAGTCCCCTCATCAAGCATCATTATCAAAATGAACACAGACTGCAGAGGAAGAAAATATTTGCCTTCACTGAGCAAAGTCAGACTCATGACCCTCAGGTTAGAAACACAGAGAAATGCAACTAACTCTGGGCTGAATAGGTACGATTCAGAGTGGAAAGACTTTAAAACAGCAATAAAGCCCTGGAAATAAAATAAAAAAAAGCTACCAACTCGGTAAGGACCAGATCCTGAGAGCAAGAGTACTAAGAGACTCATAGAAAAGGATTCAGGGGGGACCAACACAGCGACTTTAGGCCCATAGAAACAAGCAACAGTTTGTTTTGGCTAAAGTTTATTACTAGGTGTGAACAAGCAAGAGATAAATATCGGAATCTATGGGTATAGGCTTTGGATTTCATGCCATGGCAAGGTAAAATTTCGAGGTATCCATCTGCAACATGAAAAACAGAGAGGTATTTGCAAAAGGAAACATGAGAAGAATGTACCTAGCAGCACTGCCCAAAATAACACAATAAGCAAAAAATCTTCAAGCAGCCCAAATGCCCTCTGGCAGGAAAATGGACAGTTAACCTGATTATATAGTAGTCAAAGAAACGACTGCTACGCAAAACAATCAAGGTAAATTCTAGGGATGGGATGATGCATGAGGAAAATATGAGTCCCAAATATCCTTTTAATAACATTTAAATATAAAAACAAACTAAAACATTTTGTGTCATACACTAAAATAAATATTTTTAATGTTCTCACGTATGTTCACAATAGCCCGATGGCATATTTATTATTATTGTCCCCATTTTTTTTTTCATTTTGGATGAGAAAACTGAGGCTCAGAGAACTTAAGTAACATTTCCAAGGTCAGATATCCAGTAGTTAGTGTAGACAGAACTCAAATCCAGGTGGTAACGCTCTGAAACCCACACTCTTAACTGCTACACTAAACTGGAGCAAATATTGTTGAAACATATATATCTGATAAAACATTTAAAAATATTACCGGCAGGCAATGTTTACTATCCCAAAGTTGGGGACACAGAAAGATGGGATGAGGAAGCTGTGCTTTATGTCACTGCCAATGTTCTAGTCCTTGAGTTGGTTGCTAAGTGGAGATAAGGATGAGGCCAGAGAATATGAGTGGCACGAGTGCAAGATTACATCTTGTATTCCCTTAAAGGTTTAATATTTTGCTCATTTGAATTATTTTGCATTGATTTTGAGTTTTAAAATGAGGTAAAATATAATGTATCCTGATTTCTGAATTTTTAGGCGACCCCTTACATTTTGTGATTCAGACATAGCCATCCTTTCTGGGAGAGGAAGGGGAGGAGGTACACACAGGATTTGTCTTGAATGTAGGTTTCCTTATTTTTATAGATTGTATATTTGCTTCCCGTCGCTTGGTGTGAGGGCTGAGGAATGTTAAGCAACGGTTAAATCACCCCCTCTCTCCTTAGTACCACCATTGAAGTCATTTCTTTCTGGCTATAAGTTCAAAAGGGGAAACTGAATGATGAGTATTGAGCATCTACACTGTCATGGCATTAGTAATTGTTCCTCACTTGACTCCCTCAGTAACTACATAAAGTAAGTCTTCTTATTCTCATTTCATGGAGTAAGTATTCTTATTCCCATTCTATGGAAGAATAATACTTAAAGTATTCTTATTCATGTATTAAAAACTGAGGCTCAGAAACATTAAGAACATTGTCTAAGGGCAAATATTTCAAATGCCATAAATTCTTAAACTTCATGTGTATATTGTATGATTTTTTTTTCAAGCTCTTTTGACTGGGCTATTCTGGGAGGTGGTCACAGCTATTAGGGCCAAATGAATTAAAATATATGAAAATGATTGATTAACTGTAAGGCATCATATCAACATTAATACAGTATAATAGATGATGTTAATAATAAAATCATTTACTTCTACTTCTAGTATTCAGAATAGAGGTAAAGGTATATTTTGCCTATTTTATAGTACCACATGAAATGAAATAAAATATTATTAAGAAGAAAAATGTACTCTTTTTACATTGGGAAACTATCCATCAGAGTCAAAAATCACTGTTCTCCTTCTCTCCAAAATAGAACATGCTGAGATTTATGCTATATTTTTGAACTGTTTCTATTAACACAATTAAAATGCTGAAATGCGTTTGAAAAGATGTTTATATTCTGAAGAAGGGTAACTAGAAATATTTTCTACTCTAAACTGAGTCAGGTGTGATATTGTAAACAGGATAAGCAAAAATACAATATAAAATTTCAAAATTTACTACTTGATTCCAATGTCCAGAAAAGAATGAAGATATAAATCATATAAAACTCTAGCCAATTTAAGCAACTGTAATCCCTTTAGACCTCGTTAAATTTACTTTATCTCTGACAGTAGGTGATACCATAAATGAGTAAAAAAATATTTTACATTCAATATTTTGTCTCTCTGGATAATATATTTTATTGTTTTATATACCTTACTAAAACCCATAGAAATGTTTTAAAGATGTGATATTAGTGTTGATATCTATTGAAGATATAATTGGCTAAAGTTTAAAAAAGAGTAAAATATTTTTTCCAAGCACAGCCCAGTAGTATTGTACATGTGACCTTTGTTTTTTATTGCTGTCATAAGCATATAGAAAGACAGTTTAGCAAGTGTTCTGATGGGGTTTAAAAAGCACTTTTTTCTAGTATAGTATATGGTAGTATAATAAGGAAATTATAGTTAACAATAATGTAATTTATTGTGAGTTTCAAAATAGCTAGAAGAGAATAATCATAATGTTTCCATCACAAAGAAATAAAGGTTTCAGATGGTACTCTGATTTGATCACTTATACATTATATACATGTATTAAAATATTACATGTGATATACTTTGGCTCCATGTCTCCACCCAAATGTAATGCCAAATGGTAATCCCCTTGTGTCAGGGGAGGGACCTGGTGGGAGATGACTGGATCATGGGAGCAGATTTCCTTCATGCTTTTCTTGCACTAGTGAGTGAGTTCTCACGAGATCTGATGGTTTATAAGTGTGGCCCTTCCCAATCCACATCCCCCAGCTCCTGCCACCAGGTAAGACGTGCCTTGCTTCCCCTTCACCTTCTGCCAAGATGGTCAGTTTCCTGAGGCCTCACCAGTCATGTGGAACTTTGAGTCAAGTGGGGAAAGGATATGAAGAGACATTTCTCAAAAGAAGACATTCATACAGCCAACAGACACATGAAAAAATGCTCATCATCACTCGCCATCAGAGAAATGCAAATCAAAACCACAATGAGATACCATCTCACACCAGTTAGAATGGCAATCATTAAAAAATCAGGAAACAACAGTTGTTGGAGAGGATGTGGAGAAATAGGAACACTTTTACACTGTTGGTGGGATTGTAAACTAGTTCAGGCCGGGCGCGGTGGCTCAAGCCTGTAATCCCAGCACTTTGGGAGGCCGAGACGGGCGGATCACGAGGTCAGGAGATCAAGACCATCCTGGCTAACATGGTGAAACCCCGTCTCTACTAAAAATACAAAAAACTAGCCGGGCGACCTGGCGGGTGCCTGTAGTCCCAGCTACTAGGGAGGCTGAGGCAGGAGAATGGCGTGAACCCGGGAGGCGGAGCTTGCAGTGAGCTGAGATCCGGCCACTGCACTCCAGCCTGGGCGACAGAGCGAGACTCTGTCTCAAAAAAAAAAAAAAAACTAGTTCAACCATTATGGAAAACACTATGGCAATTCCTCAAGGATCTAGAACTAGATGTACCATATGACCCAGCCATCCCACTACTGGGTATATACCCAAAGGATTATAAATTATTCTACTACAAAGACACATGCACACGTATGTTTATTGCAGCACTATTCACAATAGCAAAGACTTGGAATCAACCCAAATGTCCATCTGTGACAGACTGGATTAAGAAAATGTGGCACATATACACCATGGAATACTATGCAGCCATAAAAAAGGATAAGCTTGCATCCTTTGTAGGGACATGGATGCAGCTGGAAACCATCATTCTTAGCAAACTATCACAAGAACAGAAAACCAAACACCGCATGTTCTCACTCACAGGTGGGAACTAAACAATGAGATCACTTGGACTCCGGAAGGGGAACATCACACACTGGGGCCTATCATGGGGAGGGGGGAGGGGGGAGGGATTGCATTGGGGAGTTATATATGATATAAATGATGAATTGATGGGTGCTGACGAGTTGATGGGTGCAGCACACCAACATGGCACAAATATACATATGTAACAAACCTGCACGTTATGCACATGTACCCTAGAACTTAAAGTATAATAAAAAAATAAAAAATTAAAAAAATTAAAAAAAATAAAAAGATCAAAGCATAAAGAGAAATAGTGCAGATTGTGGAGAGATTTGAATTATTTCTATTCCTAATACACTCTCTCTAGTTGGTCATCCAATCTCATGATATTAAGTAGCACATTATATCTTTGGTCAGCCTCTTCATTGATCTCCAAATTCAATATCCAGGTTCATTGATTGTAACAAATGTACTATTATGATGTGGGATTTTGGTCAAGAGGGAGGCTCAGCATGTGTAGAGCAGGAGGTATATGGATAATCTCGGTACCTCCTACCTAATTTTGCCATAAACCTAAAATTGTACTAAACAATAAATTCTATTTTTAAAATTCTAAAAAAAAAAAGACTCTTTTCTTTATAAATCATTCAATCTCAGGTAGCTCTTTATAGCTGTGTAAAAATGAACTAATACAACATGTAACACGAAAATATGTACAACTATGATATATCAAAAGCTACAAAGTATTTTTGTTTGCTCATTTACTATATATCTTAGCTATTTTGGAACCACTACCACCACACATCACACACAAAGTCACAAACATAACATGTTATAAAACATAGAAAATCAAATGAGAACACTTCCTAAAGTTATCCTTTTTCAACTAGTCGTCGGGGAGGAAACCGTATTTCAAAATCTCTGCTCTATAATTTCTCTCTAACTCTATATTGTCACTTCTGGAGGAATAAAGAGAAGAAGGTAAATTGCATCTTCTGGCTGTATTCAGAAGAATAAAAAATGGTTGGTGATCTTTGTTGTATGGATTTTATCTGATGGGTTTTCTAGTTTACACTTAGATTTGCTGAATAAATCCTCCTTGTTTCCGGAAAGACAATATGGCTTTGTGGGAGTGCTGAAGGCACATCTTTGTCAGTTCCCACTATCAGAGACTCCCAGTACATCCTGTCATGCCAGGATTTGCTTTGCCTGACAAGAAGGAAGAAGCTTATGATAGCTTTCTGAATGGCTCTGAAAAATGAAGCTGCTCTACAGGTGTCATCACCAGACCACAGATAAACTCAATAATGTTCATCTGCTAGTGTAAAAAGAAAAAAAAGAAAAGAAAAGAAAAGGGTTCACTTCCAGATCAGTCTTTGGTAGAGATAGGCAGTAGGGACTAGGCAGTCCCAAGTCACATGAAAATGAAGTTTCAGCCTGTTGTGCTGAAGTCTAACACAAATGTGCTTATTTAGGTTTCCTATTTTATGGCTAAAATATATGTGACTGTAGGACTCCTCTGTCAGATATACACATACACACCAACTTATCTATTGTAAGGGTCTATATTATTAGTATGACTGTATATTAAATAATGTTATTATCTGAAAAATTTGAGTGCATTAAAGATAAAATTGTCTTCTGAAATCTAAGTCCTATTTAATCAAAACTTGCTTCAAAACATTCCCAAAGTTTCAACATGTATTCTTTTTTCGTGTGTGTGACAAGGTCGCATTCTGTCGCCCAGATGAAGTGCAGTGGTATGATCTCAGTTCACTGCAACCTCTGTCTCCCGGCTCAAGTGAATCCTCCCATCTCAGCCTCCCAAGTAGCTGGAATTACAGGTGCCCACCACCACACACTGCTAATTTTTGTGTTTTTTGCAGAGATGAGGTTTCACCATATTGCTCAGGCTGGTCTCGAACTCCTGGGCTCAAGTGATCTGCCTGCCTTGGCCTTCCAAAGTGCTGGGATTACAGTCATTAGCCACTGCACCTGTTCAACATGTATTCTTAAAGGATTTAAAATGCTTTCTTCCTAGCATTACAAATGTTTCACAATAATTTACTTGAGAACTCTATGGAAGCTTAATATATTTCCAGCACAGGATACACACAATGATACAATGTCCTGGCCCTTGAAGTACGCATAATTGGATTGAGGAGAAGGACATTTGGAAAATAATTACCGTGCAATATGATACCTGCTACAGTACAGGTTCTTACAAGTGCTACAGGAGAATCAAAGGTAAGGGAGATTAATTCCACCTCAGATAATTAATGAAATGTATCACAGCAAAGATCAGATTTTGTCTGCGTCCCAAAGGAGAATGAAAAGCTTGGTAGGTTGAGAAAGTGGGAAATATCATTCAAGGTCTAAGGAGACTGCCTTAAAGTGTAAGCAGGACAGTCAAAGAGTAGAGGAAATAAGTAAAAATAGGAAAATGACAAAAAAATAGAGAACCTTGTAGGCCAGGCTTAGGACTTCTAACTTCAGACAATGGCAATCATCAAAGACCCTTTAGATGACTAAGTCTGAGGGCAGTATGCAAAAGGATTGGCTTGGAAAGATCAAAATCAGAAAGTCCAGATAGAATTGAGAAGACTATGCCAATAGTGTTGGTTGATGAAAAGGCATTGTTGGTATTAATGGGAGATTCTAGAGATACTATCCAACCTGTTTTATACTTTTTTGATCAGTTTGCATGTCTAAGAACATCCCTAGGAAGTATTACTTTTCACTGCATTATTTTTTACTATTCAACTATAAAGTAAAGGGATGCATATAACTGTTGAGTCTTTCCTTGCACTCATGCCATAAATGTAAGAACATAAAGCTATACCTTAAAGTTACTTTTTAACTCTTATATTTTTTATGTTTTATTAGTATCAAGTCTATTCTACTGAATTCAGTCTCAATTTGTTGTATTTTATTTACTTTTTAAAGAAAATTATCCAAATGACAATTGAAATAAAAGAAGATACCATTATTCTGTAGATTATATATATTCCAATTCCTGTTTCCTAGGTTCCCTATTCTAATCATCTACTTTTCCATATTTTCTTCATCACCAAATACAGGCAGTCACAGGCAAGTGCAGGAGTTAATAATCATTGATAAATTACATTTTATATGGACTTTGATATTCAATTTCTCTGGAGATATATAACTATATATACCTTTCTTTCCCTCAGAGGGCTTTAAGGAAACTAAATCCCTAAAACTAAAAGCACCAACTCATGGTTTAAAGGGTAAGTTAAATCTCTCTGTAAAGAAAAGCCTAAATGTGTTCCTTGCAAATATAACTGGTAATCAATAACTGAAAGATTAAAGCAGTACATATGCAAAAAGGAAGGTTGAAACTTAATATTTTGTTTATTGATGTCATTCTTAGATCTCAATTAATTTAATTTGATACATCAGCCTCCATCCTCAATCAAACACTAGATGGATAAAGATAATAATTATTATGTAATAGTCAATACACCCAGGTGGCTTCTGGCATATATGATCTATTGAAATACATATATTATTGAATTTTAACTAAGAAACACAGTTTCTAACCCAAGCATTATGTACTTTTTATAACAATTCACTTCCTTGAAAGTTATGAGTTATTAACCATTTTTAATAAATTTCTCCCAGCTTTACATTTATTTATCAATTATATCTGAACTTCAAAAACACTCTGGATGCATTTGTCTCAGAGCAATGATGTTGTCTAAGCTTGCAGTTTCTGTGTCTGTGAAATTCATTTGCAGTAAATTGTGAATAAGTAAGTACAGGAGTAAAAAGCCTAGGCTCCTTGAAGAGTCTGCATTCTCCTCCCTCCCACCTCTTTCTTTCTTCTTCTCTCCTACCCTCCTATCCTCCATCTGTCCCTTTCCCTATCCCTCTATCCTTCTTATCACACATGGGAAAAATTCAATTGAATTAAATTCAGCCTACCAGAAGTATACAATTGAATTTCTGATAAACACACCAGAAATTAGATGTGTATGTTCATTTATTCCTTCCACACATATTTGTTGAATGTTTACTTCATGCTACACTATGAACCAAGCAGTGAAGATAAAACAGTAAACAAGACATGCAAGGAAACTACTCTCTTGGAACTTCCAATCTATTGTAGGGAATAGCAAATAAATGGCAAAAAAACATAATCACCCAATATAATAAGTGTTATTGAAGAAATAAACAAGATGTTAAGATAGAAAATACCTAAAATAGAGGGTCCAGGGAAGGAAAGAGAACTAGTCCGGATTTCATAGTCAAAGAAGGTGTTTTTTTAGGATGCACAACTAAACAGATTTGAAGGATGAAAATTATTCCATCATGCAAAATAATAGCACAAGTTTGTCCAGAGAAGAGCCTTTGCAAATTCCCTGGGATGGAATAGAGGCCTTCATTACTGTTCAGAACTTCTCTCTTCAATCTACCTTTGTAGCCTAAAAGGCATTTTTTAATATGGTCAAGAACGTTGAAACTATTTTTCTTGATAGTGTAAATAAATGTATGAACTACTCAGACAGTTAGCTATACTGATAAATCAAGTAAGTTGGTAGGTTTGAATATGCTGGATAACACTGTTTCTGATGCCACATCGAGACTGGTTCCCATCTATTAACTGGTTATAAAACAATATTAGAAGGAATATTACAACTTGCAAAGAAAATGAACAGAATTCAGAGAAAAATCAACAAAAATTGCTCTTAAATATTTGAAAATATGCTCATCCTCATTCCTGAGTAGGTAAAGTGCAAAGTAAAAGACATAGTTTCATAGTTTTTCACCAGTCATATTGGCAAAGATCAAAAGTTCGATAGTATACTGCATTTTTGATGGTATGAGGAAACTGTTGCTCTCATGCCTTCCTGACAGATTTGAATTGATATATGTGGCCATGTGTATGAGTGTGTATGTGCGTACAGCAGATCTCTGAAAGAATACACAGAAAACTGGAATGCTGGCACTCCCAGTAAGAGAGAAGGAGGATAACTAGGAGGCTAGCTAATATAATAGGAGAAACAATTCTCTTTATGCATTCTTTTTTGTTTACCTCTATGAATTTTGTATTGTGTGCAATCAACCAGGTAATTGGAGCTTTAAGAGCACTTTGGAGGTCATTAACCCTAAAAATATTTTACATATAAATAATTATAAACATATTCGTCCAACCATTTATTTATTTATCCATGCACCATCCATCCATCCATTCATCCATCCATTTATCTGTTCGTCCATTTCATGTTTAATGTATATAAACATTTATTTATCCAATAGACTCTATGTATGTATGGTACATATAAGGTTATATAAGAGATACAGTGTTAAATAAGGCAATTTCTACTATCCCTAAATTTACAATGAAAGAGAAAAGCTACACCATGATTACAGAAATGAAGGGTTTGGTAGATGCATCACCAAGGCTTACATGTAAGCAGAAGGAGAGGGTACAGAGAGCTAAAAGGCTCCCCCAAAGGATTGAAACTTGAAAGGAATTCTGCAGGATAAGTTTGAAAGTCCTGACATGATTTTTTTTTACTGTTTCCTATTGCATATTCTTTTGTCCCTTTCAAGTATGAAAATTCTTATAATTTCCTTCAATGTATACTCCCTAAGTAATAAAAACAATTGTATTCTCAAAAGCTAACAAACAAGCAAGCAAGCAAACAAAAGTTCAGGTATCACATTTGCAGTAATATACAAGTGATTTCTTAAAAATTATGCTTTTAAGTATTTACTTAGAGGAGTCTTGAGAACATATTTAGACCTATTCCTAAGCTTTAGGGAAGTGGTCCCCAACCTTTTTAGCACCGGGGACTGGTTTCGTGGAAGGCAATTTTTTCACAGACTTGGGTTGGGGAGATGGTTTCAGGATGATTCAAGCACATTACATTTATCATTAGATTCTCATAAGGAGCACACAACCTAGATAACTCGCATGCGCAGGTCACAATAGGGTTCTCGCTCCTATGAGAATCTAACACTGCTGCTTATCTGACAGGAAGCAGAGCTCAGGCTTGCCCGGGGCTCACTTCCTGCTGTTCCCCCTGGTTCCTAATAGGCCATGGACCGATTGATCTGGGGCCCAGGAGTTGGGGACCCCTGCTTTGGGGAGAACAGCATAAAAAGGCAGCATTTCTGAAATTGTTCTAGAGTTTTATTTTTCTCTCAGTAAAATGGTTGTAGTATTGGCATCTAAATCTTACACTGTATTGTAGAGTCTCAATAAAGTTACTCACTGAATGAGTATTTTTAAAAGTTTTCCCTAATTAAATTACAAAAGCAAAATAAGATTACTATAACATAATTGACATGAATACCAAATATGAATTGATATATTTTTCCTATATTTTGACAGAAATTATTTTTGAGAGAAACATAGAATTCCATGTCTCTTATTTATAGACATTAACTGCTACATTAGAAACAGAACTCTACCATGATGGCTACATAGCACCTTTTCCTCATGTACAAAATACTAATGCTATTAACAAAATACTTTTAAGTGATCAAAATATGAAATGTAATTATCAAACTCCATTATGAGGATGAGGTTAAGATAAAGTAAAATCATCTTTGTCAGGGTTGGGCACAGTGGCTCACACCTATAATCTCAACATTTTGGGAAGCCAAGGCAGGGGGATCACTTGAGGTCAGGAGTTCGAGACCAGTCTGGCCATTATAGCAAAACCCATCTCTACTAAAAATACAAAAATTAGATGGGCGTAGTGGCACACGCCTGTAATCCCAGCTACTCAGGAGGTTGAGGTGGGAGAATTGCTTAACCCAGGAGCCAGAGGTTGCAATGAGCCAAGACTGCGCCATCTTCACTCCAGCCTGGGCAACAGAGTGAGATCTTAAAAAAAAAAAAAAAAAAAAAAAAAAAAAAAAAAAAAAAAAAAAAAAAAAAAAAAAAATCAACTTTGTCTATGCTTTGCTATAGGTATTAACAATAATTGCCTATGGTCCTACATTGATGAATTTATTAATAGTGATTACATAAAAAAATGAAAAACAAATTTTCTATGTAGTGGTGATGTAAAAAGATAGTTTTCATCATAAGGATTTGGTATATTTTTAAAAAGATAATTCTTCATAGGTTTTTCAGGGATTGTCTGGTTTTATTTGCTTAATTAAAAATAAATGAGGCAATGTCTCATTGTAAAATAAGAGTTTAAATTTTAATTGGGAAAAGATACCCAAGACAGAAATACGTTTAAAATAAGTTACATTATCGCTTTTAATTATAGAAAATGAAGCTTTCCAGAATTATGTTTAAATTTATAGATGCATTAAAAACTATCAAGTTTAAACATTTAAGTACCTGAATAATCTTAAGCAAATATCAACTTTGGACTATGCTGGCATGAGGAGAGTGAGGAAATGCCAAGACAAAAATACAGAAATGATCAAAGAAGTCCTTGCTTTCTTTTGCTTACAGAAGATTCTATTGATATTGAAAAGCAAACCAAAACAAAAAAAAATCTCTCTGACATCTGGATTCAAAATGTTTCCACAAGTCTATGGATGCAAAGTGAGTCTCAATTTTATGAAATAAAAAAATTAAAAAGGAAAATGTTAGCTAGACCAGGCATGATGGCTTACACTTGTAATCCCACCACTTCGGGAGGCTGAGGCGGGAGGATTGCTTGAGGCCAGGAGTTTTAGACTAGCCTGGGAAACATAGCAAGACCCTGACTCTATGAAAAATAAAAAGAAAATTAGCAGGGTGTGGTGTGCACTTGTTGTCCCAGCTACTCAGGAGGCGCAGGTGGGAGAATCATCTGAGCCCAGGAATTCAAGGTTAGAGTGAGCTATGATCATGTCACTGTACTTCAGCCTGGGTGCCAGAGAGATCTTGTCTCTTAAAAATAAAAATAAAAAAATAAATATTAGCCAACCTACTAGTTTTACCTGAGTTCCTTCAGTGGATTATGACATATTTCAAACCACAGCCATATTGAAGTTAATTTCTGTGTGATGGAATTTATTAGCTTTATGTTTTAAAATACACTGATTTTCTTCCTCTGAAAGAGTGAAAAAAGTATTTTTTAGAAACACAGTCTACATTATAAACTCTGATGAGTGGAGGTGAATAGTTTGCCAATGAAATGTGTGTGGATACTTGGAAATTTGCTGGGACATGAATAAATTGCCCAACCTTATTACTGTACACACTGAAGTACTAAAAAATAAAGATTGGCAGTAGAATCCTCACATCCCCAAAGAAAGAACATTATAAATATATGTGTAAATTTTTAGCATAAAATGTGTTTTAAAATAAAATATTAGGATGGAATATTAAGTAAAACCTGAATATTAAGAGCAGAAACACTCAGAATTAATTTGGAGGATTGGGGAAAAAGTAGAAGGCAGCTTTGTGGCCAATGGTTTTGGTAATAATGTTTAGGGATTCTAGGAACACGATTTTCAATGTCATAGTCAACATTTTTCCAAATAACTAAGTAGGTTTTTCAAAAACTCTGTTTTTTTTTTTTTTTTTTTGGAAAAACAATGGACTCATTCTGAAAGTTATTTTGGCATACTATACAAAGCCCATGCAGTTCTCAAAATGTGACCTGCTGGAATTAGGGTGACCACCTCAGTAGGTACTAACATTATATTGGCAATACTTTTAAGTTTAAAACCACAACATTGTATTCTGGAAGACTTCTATTTTGAGTCTTCTCATTCTGATAGTATCCTCCAAGGAACTTTAAGGGCTAGAACCTCTGATTTAGTAAACAAGATCTGAATGTTTGGGATGCATCAGTGAGTAGAAGCGATTCATGCACTTTCAGAAGTCATTAACCTTTGGGCTCCTCAAGTAACTGGACTGTATCTTGAATCCAGTAAATGAACTACATGAAACTGTCACTAAACTAAAGCAATTGAAGAAACAGTAATGCAAATAAATATGATAGGCCCTGCTAAAAAGGCTTTAAGAAAAGCACTTTAACATTTTTGAGGAAAATAGTATGTAAAAAGGTAGTACATGATAACAACTAAAATTAGTTAAATTAATTGTGAGAGTTACTTTAATCACCACATGTCTACATAACAATCTAAACTACTAAATATTATAATCTTCAAGAAACGGCTACAACTATGAAAAAGAGCATTGGGGAATGTATGAAGTTTGATAGTAAAAACAAAACAGACAAATTAAGCTGATTTGGCCATTGATTAGCTTTTGGATATTGGGGGACACAAATATTTAAGGCTTGTTTTCTATATCTTTAAATTGACAATGGATCCAGCAATCCCATTACTGAGTATATATCCCAAAGAAATGAAATCATTATATTGAAAAGATATCTGCACTCCCGTATTCATTGCAGCGTTGTTCACAATAGCCGAGATATGGATTCAACCTAAATGTCCATCAACAAATGAATGGATAATGAAAATGTGGTCACACACACGCACACACACACACACGATAGAATATAATTCAGACATCAAAGAAGAAAATCTATCATTTGTGACAACATGGATAATCCTGGAGGAAGTTTTGCTAAGTGCAATAAGCCAGGCACAGAAAGCCAAATACCATATGATCTCACTTATTATAGGTGGTAACTAAAAAGTTGGGCTCATAGAAGTAGAGAGTAGAATGGTGGTTACCAGAGACTGAGAGGAGGGTGTGGCTCTTGCAGAGATATTCATCAAAGAATACAAAATTTCATTTAGACAGGAGAAATAAGTTCGAGAGATCTATTGTACATGTTGATTATACAGGTAGTTCATAACAATGTATTGTACTCTTGAAAATTGCTAACAGAGTAGATTTTAAGTGTTCTTCGCTTGGCCGGGTGCAGTGGCTCACGCCTGTAATACCAGCACTTTGGGAGGCTGAAGCGGGCGGATTGCCTGAGCTCAGAAGTTTGCGACCAGCCTGGGCAACATAGTGAAGCCCCGTATCTACTAAAACACACACAAAAATTAGCAGGGCATGGCGGCGTGTGTCTGTAGTCCCAGCTACTCAGGAGGCTGAGATAGGAGAATCTCTTGAACCCATGTAGCAGAGGTTGTAGTGAGCTGAGATCGCGCCACTGCACTCCCGCCTGGGTGACGGAGCGAGACTCCGTCTCAAAAAAAAAAGAAAAAAAGTGTTCTTCCCACAAAAAATAAGCACGTGAGGTAATAAATATGTTAATCAGCTTGACTGAGCCATTCCACAATATATATATATATCCAAAACAACACGTTGAATGAAATAAATATAAATGATTTTTTTCTGTCTATTAAAATTAACTATTTAATTTAAATAAAATAAAATAAAATGGATTTGATCACCCTAACACATTTACTAGGTTGTTATAATATCTAACCATGGTATCATCTGCCAAGGCTATAATCACTAAATAAATGAATTTATTGACTTTTTTATTCCATAATACCCTTCACTAAATTATTTGTATCTCTACTTCGCCTACTGGGAAGGTCCGCCTGTGGGAGAAAAGTTTCCATCTTATCTAGCCTTTTTCACATTCCCTTCTGTCCAAATCATTCTGGCCCACTCTGAATCTAACTGTTTTGACAGGGTACTTATTTACTTGGCACATGATAGGTTCTTAATAAATATTTGTCTTACAGGAAGAAATATTTGCCTTATAGGAAATATTTGCCTTATAAGAAATATTTGCCTTATAGGAAGAAAGTTATGAAGGAAATGTAACTTGTTTACTGACGCGTAGCAACTCTTTCTCTCTTCCTTTTTCTTTTTTTTTTTTTTCTTTTGAGACTGAATTTCGCTCTTGTTGCCCAGGCTGGAGTACAATGGCGAGATCTCGGCTCAGCACAACCTTCGCCTTTTAGTAGAGATGATCTTACCAAACACAGACAAATTATGGAGAAAAAGTCTGTTAAGCAAATGCATACTGTCTTGGATTATTTCAGTTTTCAGGTATTTAGGTGGATTTTCCAACTAGGATATCCCAGAAACAGATTTAATGTAAATCACCTCATCCATTCAATCTTTAGATTCTATATTCATCTTTCTAAAAATTTGTTCTTATGTTCTTCTGGAACATTTATATCCCTAATAGGGATGGTAAATCTGATAATCTGATATTCAAGGTAGCATGGTGCACACACAGATGATTTGATTTAGAAAAAAATAGACATGTGTTTCTCCAACCCCTTGTAAAATGCAGCATGGGTACCAAAATACAAAATCATCTTATGTATTAAGTAGTTTCTATTTTCTCAAAAGAAAATAGGTCTGTGAGCCCTCAAAAATGTTTTAGGCCAACATGTATACACAACATTTTAGGATTTTAGCAGATATATATAATCAATTATATGCATTATTTTGATAAGAACAATTTTCTATGATAAAAATATTAACTATTTTTATATTTCATATTTATATCATATAAAACTTTAGAAATATTAGAAATGCTGGCATGTTTTTTACTCTCGCATTTCATGAAATGACTTTATTCAATCTCTTTGCAAGTTGCTTTGAGGCAATTTTTTTCTTTGTCATAAGAACCCCTTTTTTTAATGTCATCTAGAAGGTTTTTTTCAGAACACATCAACTCCATTTTCAGCTACATAAGTTGAGATAAATTACTTTGTGAATATGTATGCTATTCATCATAAAAATTTGACCTCACGCCGCACTCTGCTTGCTAGTAAGAAAGCTGTTTATATTTTTCCCCTTGTATTTTAGCATGTATTTGTGAATTCAATAGCATGACTGCTTACTGTTTTGTATGTGTGGATATGTAGGTATGTGTGATTTTTAAAATTATCATTAACAATGACACCTAGCAAGTAAAACGATGAAGTCAGATACCTGAGAATAATCTAACATTCAATATTTGCCTTCAGTTTTTCAATCCATTTCATCAGGCAACCTACTTATAGATGTAAAACTTGCAATGATTTGTCTTCTAAAGAGTATTATCTTATTCTTAGTAAAGCAATTGAGAGTGCTTTCTAAAATAAGAGATTTTAAAAATATAATTAAGAAACTTTGAACAAATTCACACATAAGGAGACATACCTGTTACAACGCTGGTAACTTACATGGGGTTGGGGTAATTGCTTACAATCAGATATTCTCAGACATTACAAACTTTAGGGTGCAGTACTACAAATAGAGTTGATGGTGCAGCACACCAACACGGCACAGGTATACTTATGTAACAAATCTGCACGTTGTGCACATGCACCTTAGAACTTAAAGTATAATAAAAATAAGTAAATAAATAAAAAAGAAAATGGTGAATAAACACTTGTTTATTCATGGCTTTATTCTTTTGTTCACTGATTCCTTATTCTGTGTAAACACATTCCAAAAGTATTTATCCATAACGTAAAGGAAGGTATGCATAGATATAATTTCAAACATTAGTCAATAGCATTCAGTAACTGAATGGATTTCAGGATGGAGAAAGGAATAAAAAAATAAGTGACTCCAGGGATTTCAGATTTAGGAGCCTGGAAGCAGTGATGCTTATAATAGAAAGGGGAAACAGTTATGAAGAGCTGGTTTATGTGGGAGTAGATAATGAGTTCCATTTGGGATATTTAATTTTGAGACTGATGGGGGGACACTTAATTGGAGATGTTCTGTAGGTGTAATTATATTAAGAAGGGGAAAAATTCAATTAGAGCTCCACCAAATTATATCAGCTGTGTCCAAACCATATTGATTGCCTCTGTGTATAGCTGGTGTGCAGTGTAGCAGAGCTGAATGCTACTAAGCTCCCCTTCACTTTTCCGTTTTTTGATTTGAAGAAGAACATGGAGGGTGACATGCTGGAAAGAGGACATGACCAGCAGCTTTCTCTCTCTCTCTCTCACTGTTCCTCCGGTTTCTCCTTTGTTTCCTCCACTGCAAATTGATAATACTGTGCCATGTTCAACTAATTGGCCATAGTTACTGAGGATATCAAAACCCATCATGCACAGATACTTTTCTTTTTTATTATTATTATACTTTAAGTTCTGGGATACATGTGCAGAATGTGCAGGTGTGTTACACAGGTAGGCACGTGCCATGGTGGATTGCTGCACCCATCAACCTGTCATCTACATTAGGTATTTCTCCTAATGCTATCCCTCCCCTTACCACCGACCCCCTGACAGGCCCAGGTGTGTGATGTTCCCCTCCCTGTGTCCATGTGTTCTCATTGTTCAGCTTCCACTTATGAGCGAGAACATGCGGTGTTTGGTTTTCCGTTCCTGTTTTAGTTTGCTGAGAATGATGGTTTCCAGCTTCATCCATGTCCCTGCAAAGGACATGAACTCATCCTTTTTAATGCCTGCATAGTATTCCATAGTGTATATGTGCCAGTTTTCTTTATCCAGTCTATCATTGATGGGCATTTCAACTTACAATGAAGTTATATGCTGATATGCCCATCATAGTTTGAAAATTTTGTAAATTGAAAATGCATTTGATACATGTAACATACTGTACATCATAGCTTAGCCTAGCCTATCGTAAACATGCTTAGAACACTTAAGTTAGCCTACAGTTGGGAAAAAATCATCTAACGCAAAGTCTATTTTATAATAAAATATTGAATATTTCATGTAATTTATTGAACACTGTACTGAAAGTGAAAACCAGAATGGTTGTATAGGTCCTCAAAGTATGGTTTCCACTGCATGAGTATCACTTTTACACCATCCTCAAGTCAAAAAATTGTTAAGTTGAACAACTGTAAGTCGGGGACCATCTCTGTACTTGAAAGTAGTCGGAAAAACAAAAAGGTTATAAAAATATATGATACTGTATTATTATTATTATTATTATTATTATTATTATTATTAGGTCTATTATTCTACTTAGAGAAAGAGGAACTTCCACTAAGTATCTGGATTAAAAGAAGCTTTTGTTATTTATACAACTAAAACATTGTAGAAATTATTTCCCAACGAATCAAGATGCTTTTAAATGCCTTTACAATCTAATCTTAACCTGCTTTTCTAGCCCCATTTTTGGTATTTCACCCAAGCATTCAGGATTTCAGAAACATATAGCTACCCATTGTCCTTCCCAGAAACTATGAAATTATATTCCTTTAAGCTTTTGCACATGTTGGTTCCTCTCTCCTGGAATGCAACCCCTATTCCTCTATAACCCCAATTCTTCATCCGATAAATCTTTACATGCTTCGAGATTTATCTCAAATATTACCCCTTTCCTCCTACCCTAAGCAAAATCATTCATTTCTTTTGCAATATATATATATCTTTACTATTGCATACACAAAATGCTACATTCTCTACGACACACTATACTAGGTTGTGAACTCATCAAGTGCACTATTTTTTAATTTTTCCATTCTTTACACCTATCTCAAGTCTATGCATATATTTTTATATTATATGATTCATATGTTATGTATTTATTATATATTATATTAATACATATTAATTATTAATATTATATATTATTTCATATGTTATATGTTAAATTACGTATTTTATCTTATATATTGTGTATATATTCATATGATTCATATATTTTTTCTTTTTTTAATTTAATTTTATTATTATTATACTTTAAGTTCTAGGGTACATGTGCATAACGTGCAGGTTTGTTACATATGTATACTTGTGCCATGTTGGTGTGCTGCACCCATCAACTCGTCAGCACCCATCAACTCGTCAGCACCCATCAACTCGTCATTTACATCAGGTAAAACTTCCAATGCAATCCCTCCCCCCTCCCCGTGATAGGCCCCAGTGTGTGATGTTCCCCTTCCCGAGTTCAAGTGATCTCACTGTTCAGTTCCCAACTATGAGTGAGAACATGCGGTGTTTGGTTTTCTGTTCTTGCGATAGTTTGCTGAGAAGGATGGTTTCCAGCTGTATCCATGTCCCTACAAAGGACACAAACTCATCCTTTTTCATGGCTGCATATTATTCCATGGTGTATATGTGCCACATTTTCTTAATCCAGTCTGTCACTGGTGGACATTTGGGTTGATTCCAAGTCTTTGCTATTGTGAATAGTGCCGCAATAAACACACGTGTGCATGTGTCTTTATAGCAACATGATTTATAATCTTTTGGGTATATACCCAGTAATGGGTCATATGGTACTTCTAGTTCTAGATCCTTGAGGAATCGCCATACTGTTTTCCATAATGGTTGAACTAGTTTACAATCCCACCAACAGTGTAAAAGTGTCCCTATTTCTCCACATCCTCTCCAGCACCTGTTGTTTCCTGACTTTTTAATGATTGCCATTCTAACTGGTGTGAGATGGTATCTCATTGTGGTTTTGATTTGCATTTCTCTGATGGCCAGTGATGATGAGCATTTTTTCATATGTCTGTTGGCTGTGTGAATGTCTTTTGAGAAATGTCTGTTCATATCCTTTGCCCACTTTTTGATGGGGTTGTTTGTTTTTTTCTTGTGAATTTGTTTGAGTTCTTTATAGGTTCTGGATATTAGCACTTTATCTGATGAGTAGATTGCAAAAATTTTCTCCCATTCTGTGTTGTCTGTTCACTCTGATGGTAGTTTATTTTGCTGTGCAGATGCTCTTTACTTTAATTAGATCCCATTTGTCAATTTTTGCTTTTGTTGCCGTTGCTTTTGGTGTTTTAGACGTGAAGTCCTTGCCCATGCCTATGTCCTGAATGCTATTACCTAGGTTTTCTTCTAGGGTTTTTATGGTATTAGGTCTAACATTTAAGTCTCTAATCCATCTTGAATTAATTTTCGTAAAAGGAGTAAGGAAAGGATCCAGTTTCAGCTTTCTACTTATGGCTAGCCAATTTTCCCAGCACCATTTATTAAATAGGGAATCCTTTCCCCATTTCTTGTTTTTCTCAGGTTTGTCAAAGATCAGATGGCTGTAGATGTGTGGTATTATTTCTGAGGACTCTGTTCTGTTCCACTGGTCTGTATCTCTGATGAATCATGTATTATATAGATTCATAGGGGTTTGTTAAATTAATGGTGAAAGACCCAGTTTTTGAGGAAATTGGATGTATTGCCTATCTTGGCAGTCAACTTTACTAATAAGCTGCTATAAAATAAATATGATTCATTAAGAGTGTAAATGGAAACCTAATAAGGAGATAATCCTAAATTTACTATAGTCAGACATGTTGTGCAACAGAGAAACTGTATTCTGTAATTGCTAGGGGGAGAGTGTGTGGTTATTGTTGATAGTTGCATTATTTAGACCATTAAATTGTATAAGTAATGTATGCCCATATTGATGTAAACATTATGTAGGTAATGCATATTTATTACAAATAAACTGGAAAATAGAGTAACTATGTTATTATGATTTGCTGAATCTTTTGTTCACATGTAGACTGAGGCATAAATCAACAGAATAAAAGTGTTTTTATAGCTAAGGTCAGTGAGAGATTCAAAGAAACGTATAAGCATATAAGTATGTGTATATATGTATGTATTCATAGTCACACACATATACTCACATGCTAACATATCAACTGATTTAAAGTTAATTTTATAGGGGATTGATCTGTCACATTATCAAACACTAAAGAATGTATGAGTATTGAAAAAGTGCATTATGGCCAGGCGCAGTGGCTCAAGCCCGTAATCCCAGCACTTTGGGAGGCCGAGAGGGGCGGATCACGAGGTCAGGAGATCGAGACCATCCTGGCTAACACGGTGAAACCCCGTCTCTACTAAAAAATACAAAAAAACTAGCCGGGCAAGGTGGCGGGCGCCTGTAGTCCCAGCTACTCTGGAGGCTGAGGCAAGAGAATGGCATAAACCCGGGAGGCGGAACTTGCAGTGAGTCGAGATCCGGCCACTGCACTCCAGTCTGGGCGACAGAGCGAGACTCCGTTTCAAAAAAAAAAAAGAAAAGAAAAGAAAAAGTACATTAGTGAAGATGAAATGCCAGCTAACTGAATGTAACATGGAATATAGGTATATTGAAAGTATTTATATCAACTTAGATTCCATCATAAAGCTTTATTTCATTTTAAGGTTTGAAACGCCAATACCTACTGTGTCAAAGCAGATTGGGTATTTAAAGGAAATGGGTTCAGTGGTAACTATGACAAATTAAATTTTGCCTGCTTCTGTAAAGTGGAAAGTCCTTATTCAGAATCAGACAATTGTTACTAGAACTAAAATGAGGGTCTAGAAAATCTATTCAAATATAAAAACACGCATTATGCTACAGACAAACATATCTGTCCTTATCAAGTATAAATAATAAACAGACATCTGTGCATGAATGTAAGATCAGTCTACTTTATCCGGGCTATTTCCAATTTTGGCTGATAGATCAGTTTCCTTATTGATATGGCTACGATAGAATCCATTTGAATGAGATTTTGTAACCATAAGGAACTGTATTTTGTAAGTTGGGATCACAAATCCTTGCCTATTTCGAACTGATTAACACTGAAACTGCTCTTTTGTGGAAACTGTGTGTGTGCAGGACCATATTTGAACAATAAATAATTAGCATATGTAATAAAAGTAATAATGATGTGTGTCATATTACATATAGTTTCTGCACTCCCCTAATAGGGTGGCTGGATTTTAATTTCAGGGGAACTTCCAACCTTATAAACAATTCACCAACATATTTTCCATCTATGGGGTAAAAATGCAATAGGTTATAGCAATATAGTTATAGCAGACCTCTTAGGCATTTGGAATACAGGTAGAAACAAAGGGCAACATTTAATAGTTGAATAAATATCATAAGGGTGAAGAAAGGAGAGTCGTGGGTACATATTGAGAGAAAAGTAATTATAAATTCGTATGCCTAGGAGAGAATGACAATGAGCTTTGGCGAATGACCCCCATTATAGTGTAGTTTAAACGATTGAGGTAGATGCCCAGGAAGGCTGGGGAATATCAGATCTGCTGGTTAGAGGGTGTATCTGACTCCCAGTTTGAGGGTACAGCTGAAATAAATCAGTGATCCCAGAAAAGAAGTTTCTTTTTACATGCAAAACTTCTGAGCAAAGTGATCTCTGCCAGCTGGAGCTGGGGATTTACAGCCTCTATTTCTCCATCAAAAGAATCAAGTCGACTCCCAGTTGGAGAAAAACTATGTATTTTTTTCTGATGTAGCCTCCCGAGTACCCAAAACCATCTCCAGGATATGAAAAATTCACCTTATCCAAACGTATATGGCTAAAATTCCTTTGTAAGGCACTACCTGTTTCCTTGTGTCTTGTATTTGATTAGAGTTAACTGTATTGAGAAAACATGGTTTGGCCGGGCGCGGTGGCTCAAGCCTGTAATCCCAGCACTTTGGGAGGCCGAGACGGGTGGATCACCAGGTCAGGAGATCGAGACCATCCTGGCCTACACGGTGAAACCCCATCTCTACTAAAAAATACAAAAACCTAGCCGGGAGAGGTGGCGGACGCCTGTAGTCCCAGCTACTCGGGAGGCTGCGGCAGGAGAATGGCGTAAACCCGGGAGGCGGAGCTTGCAGTGAGCCGAGATTGCGCCACTGCACTCCAGCCTGGGCGACAGAGCGACACTCCGTCTCAAAAAAAAAAAAAAAAAGAAAAGAAAAGAAAAGAAAACATGGTTTATGAAAGAAATGACTGACCATAGGTATTTTCCCATTTTGATAGGAATGTATTTTTAAAAAACAAATGGAAACCGAAAGACACCAACAATATTTGTAAAGGGGATAATACCCTGCGGGAAGGGAGCCAGAAGTAGAGACTAGAGATATTAAGAAAAACTTTACTGAATTTATATTTTGGCTCAGAGCTCACCCACTAAGGGAGTAAACAGGCAAAGTCACAAAGGTTTATAATCCTTAACACTTACCATTGGTGGGGGTAGGTGATTAGATGTGAAAAAAAAAATGATGTTCTATTTATTCTGGGCATATTAAACTGAACTGGGTGATTTAAATGAACTGTAGGAAATTCAATGCAACAGCTAAAATGAATGACTAAGGAGCTAGAAGATCTTAATCTGTATAAAGCTGAAAGAACAAAATATGCACAGTTTAGCTCTGTGCTAATGAAAGGAAAGAGATAACGCTAAAAATAACTGAATGGTGCAAGCTTCAAGGCAGCAGAAGAGTTCTGGCACAAATGGATCTATCCAGAAAAAAATGAGACTTAATTACACAAAGGAAAAACTGTTGACTGTGAGGAAAAGTGTCCTAAGATGAAATGACTGCTGTTGAATGGGAAACCATCAGAGAGGCAGTGACGAGAGTGTTATCTCGACGACTGAAGCAGCTAAAATGAGACACGTTGCCGGAAAAGCCATTACAGACTAAATACCCCCTGGTCCTAAAGAGATAGATGCACATCAACTTAAGGAGAATTGCAGAGCAGGCACACCACTAGAACACAGGGTGGTGAGTCAGGAGTTGGGCCTTTATCTCAATGTCATTAGGTGTAGTCTTGCTCAACCTAATTTATTTCTGTGACGAGGGTTCCTTTCTGACTATTCTACTTCAGTGGAATGCTGTTGTGACCAATTTTGTTGCTACTAAAATACTTAAATAAGGAACAAAATCCACTCCATGATAAAAATTTAATGCCATCTAATCCCTAAGAGTTAAGGACATTACAAAGATTATCAGTGAATCAATGAATACTGGTAGTCATCATCAAAAAAATAGGTTGAGAGTTTGAGTAAGACTAATGAAAACCATTTATAAGAACATTATAAATATGATTACAATAGATGCACCTCTTTTAGAAACAGGGTAATAAACACTGTGCTTCCAAGATGTATTTAAGAATGTTGAAGAAAGTGGGGCACAATGACTCGTACCTATAATCCCTTTGAGAGGCTGAGGTGGGAGGGTTACTTGAGGTCAGGAGTTACAGACCAGCCTGGGCAACAAACAGAGATCCCATCTTTAAAAGAATTTTGCTTTAGTTAGCCGGGTGAAGTGGTACCCACCTGTAATCCCAGCTATTCAGGAGGATTGCTTGAACCCAGGAGTTCAAGCCTGGGTGACACAGAAATACCACATCTCTAAAAACAATTTTAAATTTAAAAATACAAAAAAGCATGCTATACTAGGCTCCAAGATCTATGCTTGCCTCCAAGATCGATACTTGCCTCCATTTTTCCCCCAATTTTTATGATTTCTCCTTTGTGCAATGTGATATTTGATGCATAAAAGAATATATGTAGTGGATATGTAAGTTACAAAGCTTAATAGCAAAACAAACATATGTCCATCTCAATAATTGAAATATTAGCAATAACTCACACCGGAACCTATGTGCTCCTACACTAGTTCTTCACTCTTTTGTACTCCTCCATTTACCCCGGCTTAAGTACCATCCAGAATCTGGGGACTGTCATATCACTGCCTGTGATTTCTTTTGTTTGCTCATTTGTTTTGTGTTGACTTTTTCAATTTATCACATATGCATGCATGCCAAAACAATATTTTCATTGGGCGGTCCTATGCTTGAGCTTTCTGGAGTGTTGTCTAAAACAAGGGTCAGTACACTACTGCCCATGGTCTCCCTGACAGATTTTAAAAATAAAGTTATATTAGACTCACTCACACCTGTTCACTCATATAATATCTATGGCTGCTTCGATACCACAACATAGTTAGGTATTTGCAATATGACCTAGAAGCCTGAAATATGGACTATCTGGCCCTTTAAGAAAATGTTTGTGGCCCTCTACATTATGTTTTTTTTTTTTTTTTTTTTTTTTTCTGAGACGGAGTCTCGCTCTGCCGCCCAGGCTGGAGTGCAGTGGCCAGATCTCAGCTCACTGCAAGCTCCGCCTCCCGGGTTCACACCATTCTCCTGCCTCAGCCTCCGGAGTAGCTGGGACTACAGGCGCCCGCCACCTCGCCCGGCTAGTTTTTTGTATTTTTTTAGTAGAGACGGGGTTTCACCGTATTAGCCAGGATGGTCTCGATCTCCTGACCTCGTGATCCGCCCGCCTCGGCCTCCCAAAGTGCTGGGATTACAGGCTTGAGCCACTGCGCCCGGCCTACATTATGTTTTTATGATTGTTTCATATTCTTACATGTGACCATAGTTAATTATTTATACTGCTGTATAATACTCCATGGTATGACCATAACACAATTATTTGCTATTATGAACACTGTAGCTATGAATGTCCTTCCCTCCCTCTCTGGCACTGGAGACACTCAGTATAAATTGATTTCCTAAATTAATTTTTTAATCCTTTTTACACTGCATATAGAAGTCACAAAGTCACATATACACATTAAAGAATATTTGGAAATAAGAGTAGAGTACAGAAAATGTAAGAAAAAAACCAATTCTATCTCTCCCACTTAGACAACAAGTAATACTAATGTTATGCCTTTTTCCTCTTGCTATCAAACTCCTTATCCATTAACAGTTGAGAAAGGATCACTATTGACCCAACTTCCTTTTTCATCCTGCCTATTATGAATAATCCATATACCTCATTTTAATGATTTTACTAGAAAGCATTAAATGTACATAATCAGTGGAGGGTGGATATAGAAGGTAATATTAGGCCAGCAAAAGGAAGAAGGAAGATTTTAAAAACCTTATTAAGCTTTTAAAATGTTTCAAAACATGTATTCTGTTTTTAGTATTTCACACACACAAAAAAACTGTCTAGAAACCACAGGTGATTTCATACCTTTACTTGTACCTCTGTATCTCTCTTTTTTTTTTTTTTTTTGAGATGGAGTTTTGCTCTTGTTGCCCAGGCTGGAGTGCAATGGCGCCATCTCAGCTCACCACAACCTCTGCCTCCCAGGTTCAAGTGATTCTCCTGCCTCAGCCTCCCAAGTGGCTGGGGTTACAAGCATGCACCACCATGCCTGGCTAATTTTGCATTTTTAGTAGAGATGGGCTTTTTCCACATTGGTCAGGCTGGTCTCAAACTCCTGAACTCAGGTGATCTGCATGCCTCGGCCTCCCAAAGTGCTGGGATTTACAGGCATGAGCCACTGCACCCAGCTTACTTGTATCTCTAAATCCCATCATAAAGGGGTATATCCTATTATTTTAAAAGTCAACATTTCCCTCTCATTTTCATTCAGCATGAGCTACTGTTACTCCTGAAACCTTCGTAAAGCTTCCCAGAAACAGGACAGCCCACTCCTAGTCCATGGGCCTCTTCTCTTCCTCATTTTTTACCCTTTTCTTCCTCCCTGCTTTTTTTCTTAAAATGAAATTTCCCCAAAAGCTAGTCTGCTACTGCAAGCACACCCTCAGATAACTGGATAAAGGAAGACAATGCGGCCTGAAGGATAGGCACGGAGGAGTCTGGTGATACTTCTAGCCAAATAGATTTTTGTGCCATAATAATCTTTATGACAGTAGGATCCTGAAATGTTACCTAGAACACTTGTACCTAGTCCCAATTTCTGGTGGGATAAAACTGTATCTAAGGGAATCATTGCAGGTGCTTGTGTCTGAGACACTTCTGGCTGTGATTGAGTCTCCTACTTCCCCATAATGTAGCTATTCAAGGATTTGCAAAAATAAGTTCTATAACCATTAGGTGTTTAGACATTCCACAACAAAAATTCACATTATCAAAAAACGTGTGATGCTTTAATAACAAAAATAAATGAAAATCCTCAAAGGAGTTAATATGCTAATGTACATAGTCACTTTATAAGAGGATAGTGTAAACAAATTATCCCAAATTAACTCAGTAAGAGTCCTGGCAGAAACTGGAGGATTGGTTTCTCAATCTGCAGGTACGTAAGGCCAGTTTGCTAAAGGGGTTATCAATAGAGATATGCTCAGTGTTAGGAAATTCAAGAAGGGATGATGGAGAGTTCATTGTAGACCTCAAGGGTTAAGAGGAAGGAGGTTTCCTGAACTAGAGAGCCAGACCCAAAAGAAATGCAAGAGAGAGCTGTCCAGCAGAAGCTCTAGTCTAACACTAGCTGTTCAGGGCTAATGTGTGGAAATCCCATGGAGCCATGAAAATAAATACTCCACCCTTTTCTTATCCACTGCACTCCTGCTGCAGCCTCTCTCAACTGGAAACCATAGGGCAAAGGAACTCTGATGCCGTTCCTAAAGGGTAGTCCCCAGGACAAAGCACAGTGGTAAAGAATGAAAAATGGATTTGAAAGGACAAGAGGGAAAGAATTTATGCAATAAGCATAACTTTTCCCTTTCAAGTTAATCTAGTATGTTGAGTTGGTTGCTCTTTCACTAAATCCCCCTGTTTCCAAAGCCTGAGGATAACATACTACCTACTGAGTTCGTAAACAACCTTAAAGCAGCAGTCCTGGAGCCTAGACAGAGACATTGCTTGAGTAGATGAATGGAGGTATACGAGGTATACATGGATGGATGCATGGATGGATAGATGAATGGATGGATGAAGTCAATCACATTAGTGTTTTACAGACACACGTTACATAACCTATATCTGAACACGAAGAGTCTCTCTTCCTCCTTAGATCATGGCAGTTAAGAGCAAGCACTGAGGTAACCAATATTATATTGATTTCTGGAGTAAAACAGGTACTCATCATGACTATCAATGATTTGAATTTGGAGATGATGTCAATTATTCAAAGAACCTGAAAAAAGTAGTGAGGCTGCTTATCTGAGACCCCAGAACATCCTTCATTTTACTCTGGCTTTCAACCTTGGATACACATTCAGATGATCTAGGAAACTTTTCTAATTGAGATGCTCGGATTACAGACCACTTAAATCAGACTCTGTGGAAAGAGAACGCAGATCTCACTACTTGTACACACTCCACCAAGGTGCAGCAAAGTTTGAAACCTACTGATTTTTCCATCTACCATTTAAGATCTACCGTTATGAGCCTCACAATAATTCTGGTTCTCTTGGTAATTTACATATTTTAAAGGAAACTATAAGACACCTTGCTGATAATACTATATATGAAAAGGATCATAGAATTTATTGGGTTTAGGGGTGAGGAAATCATACTTATAAAAGGAGTAAAAGTATGAGCAGTTCATAAAATAACCTGTGATAGTCCAGATTACTTGCATATTTTCCCTTTAATTTCAGAGTCCTTATCAGTATTCAAAGGACTGCAGAGCTTTTAGAAATGCTTCGGTGACGAACACTTTATACTCTGTCCCTGATAAATGAAAGTGTTCATTTCCTCTCAGATAAGTCAGTAACAAGCAAGTATTTTCTAGCAACTAGACTATATCCACCTATTCATTTCCAAAGGCTCATTGGGCATCACTAGGAATATAACAGGTTTCAGCTACTACCAACCCCAGTTACTGTAGAATTAGGCAATTACGTAAGAGTTTAAAAAATCAGTAGGGATGTTTTTATTTTAGACCATACTTGGATAATTGAAAAGTAGGTAGACAACATTTATTTTTTTGTCTGTATTTGCCAAACCACTGTATTACATTGAAAACGAGAAAACAAGCCCTTATGTAGAATATAGATTCTCACTAGTTCATAGATCAAGTAATAAGACATTTCCTAGGGTACTTAATTGTTTGATACTAAGAGCAATAAATTATAGGAAAATAATTTGTAATAATTGGTTAAGTAATTAACCACAATTAAGAAAAGATGATGGAATCCCTGAGGAAATCCAACAATACTGACAACATTATAAACTTAAAGAAAAAAACAAATAGTTGTTGCAGAGCAAGAAAAATGTGCCTAGCACAAATAGAAGTGTAATTACAGGGGATTTTATGTTTTTCATAATGTCTACAATGAGCATATACTACATTTATAATCACAAATAGTCCATTGGCAGGTATCATATATCTGAGTTGGGAAATACCCTGTCACTTCACTAACACTTCTTCCTTTTTGTTCTAATAGGATATTCACCAACTAATCTTCCATTCTTCCATATATATATATATATATATATATATATATATATATATATATATGTATATTCGAGATGGAGTCTCGCTCTGTTGCCCAGGCTGGAGCACAAAAGTGCGATCTTGGTTCACTGCAACCTCTGCCTTCCAGGTTCAAGCAATTCTCCTGCTTCAGCCTCTCAAGCAGCTGGGATTACAGGCGCGCACCACCAAGTCTGGCTAATTTTTTTGTATTTTTAGTAGAGACGGGGTTTCCCCATGTTGGCCAGGCTGGTCTCGAACTCCTGACCTCAAGCCATCCACCCGCTTTGACCTCCCAAAGTGCTGGGATTACAGGCTTGAGCCACCGCACCTGGCCTTCTAATTACAATTTAGCTTGCCATTTAGGTAGCTCAATATGTGTGTATGATGGGGATAATCTGCTGATCTGCTATATAAAAACTGGAACTAGTAGATAGTCATATTTTAAATTATTTGTTATTAAATTAGCACTGGACTAATAAATCCATAAATCTTTGGGAAGCTTGATTAGTAAGAAGGAGTCTGTGCATATTGGCAAAGCCAAGAAATTCACCAGGAAATAAGATAGCCTAGCTGAAGTTTAGTCTCAGAAGTTCTGCCCATTTTCTTACTACTGAAGATTATGAGGGTTAATATATTTATCACTTTTGGAGATTCTAAAGCACATGGGTGTAATAAGCATTCTGAGATGGTCTGAAAAAACTTGTTTCCTTTTACTGATCACAACGTTTCACACAAAATTTTAACATGTCGACAAAGCCATCTTCATGGACACATGACCTGTGCTACTGCTCAGGGCCCTGCACTCAGAAGAGCCCCACTCTTGGTTCAATACTCTGCTGTCGCAACACTGACATTACTAATAGTCTTATCTTTGAAGTTGTGCTTTACACGTGAAGTCACATGGGGCAATGAAATATGCACATAAACACAGTAGGTATATGCAATATGTGTGACCACCATTCCTTGCTGCTCCGCTCAAACTGGCATTTGCAATGCCCCATGAGCACAGAATTCTTGTGGAACCATGATGTGTGGAGGTTCAATGAGATTCCAATCAAATATAAGGTAAGCATGCAATTTCTGGAACTGAGTAAGCAGGGATGTTAATAGCCATGGAAGGTCATGTTTTCCATGTGAACAAAAACTTACTCCAAATGCAGGAAGAAGTGTGTGACATTCTAAGAAACACTAATGACCCAAAAAACCACATAATGTCTTTTCTTACTTGTGTTCCTTCCTTGTATTGGCCAACCACCTTACAATAAAAATGATGATGTAGACAGAAAGGAAAAGTCAGAGCTACCTATTCTTTTTCCTTTCCTTTTAGTCCTTTCTTACACATCAGTAAGTCAAAGGGCATCTTCTTGATAAACTCTACATTTATGAATAAAGGAAATAAAAATCATTAAGTTCATTTTATGCAACATTTCCACTATTCTGGTAAGAAAAGAATGCATGTGTGTGGATGATGTATGAAGTATAAATTGTGCAATGTCTATGATTCTCCATATAAGTTAAACATTCTCATATATCCATTTAAAAATAGCACTGACTTCAGTAAAGTTTCAGGATACAAAATCAATGTACAAAAATCAGTAGCAATTCTACATACCAATAATTTTCAAGCTGAGCACCAAATCAAATATGCAATCCCATTTATAATAGCCATAAAAAATAAAAGACCTAGAAATACTTTAAACCAAGGAGGTGAATGATCTCTATGAGAAGACCTACAAAACACTACTAAAATAAATCACAGATGACACAAACAAATAGAAAAACTTTCCACACTCATGGATTAGAAGAATCAATATCATTAAAATAGCCATACTACCCAAAGCAATCTACAAATTAAATGTTATTGCTATCAAACCACTAACATCATTTTTTCACAGAACTAGAAAAAAAGCTATTCTAAAATTCATATAGAACCAGAAAGGAGCCCGAAAGTAATCCTAAGGAAAAAGAACAACGCCAGAGGCATCACATTACCCAACTTCAAACTATACTATCAGGCTACAGCAACCGAATCAGCATGGTATAACGTTTCAGTTACATACAATGAATAAGTTCTGGAGATCTAATGTACAGCATAGAGACTATAGTCAGTAATACTGTATTGTATACTCGAAATTTGCTGAGAGTAAATTGTAAGTTTTCTTACCACAGACACAAAATAACTATGTGAAGAGATGGATATGTTAATTGGCTTAGCTGTAGTAATCAGTTCACTGTGTATGTGCACATCAAAACATCCCATTATACATCTTAAATACATGCAATTTTTATAACACTTAAATAAGAGCAAAAACAAAAACAAAAACAGCATGGTACTTGCACAAAAACAGACACATAAACCAATGGAACAAAGTAGAGAACCCAGAAATAAAGCCACACACCTGCAGTCATCTGATTTTCAACAAAGTTGACAAAAATAAGCAATGGGGAAGGACTCCCTGTTCAATAAATGGACAGGTTAGCCATATGTGGAAGAGTGAAACTGGACTCCTAATTTTCACCATGTATAAAAATTAACCCAAGATGACTAAAGATTTAAATGTAAGACCTCAAACTAGAAGAATTCTAGAAGGAAACCTAAGAAACATCATTCTGGACATTGGGCTTGGGAAAGCATTTATGACTAAATCCTCAAAAGCAATTGGAGCAAAACCAAAAAATTGACAAGTGAGGCATAATTAAACTAAAAAGCTTCCATACAGCAAAAGAAACTATCAACAGAGTAAACAGACAACCTACAGAATGGGAGAAAATACTTGCAACCTACATATCACACAAAGGTCCAATATCTAGAATTTATAAGGAACTTAAAAAACTGAACAAGCAAAATACAACCCCATCAAAAAACAGGCAAAAGGCATGAACAGACCCCTCCCAAAAGAAGACAAACAAGTAGCCTACAAGCATATGAAAAAGTGCTGAATATCATTAACTACCGGAGAAATGCAAATCAAAACCACAATGAGATACCATTGCACACCAGTCACAATGGCCATTATTAAAAACTCAAAAAACAACAGTTTCTGGTGAAGCTGCAGAGAAAAGGGAATGCTTATACACTGTTGGTGGGAATGTAAATTACTTCAGCTACCGTGGAAAGCAGTTTGGAGATTTCTCAAAGAATTTAAAACAGAACTACCATTCAATCCAGCAATCCCGTTACTGAATATATACACAAAATAAATCAAATTGTTTTAACATAAAGACACACGCATTCACATGTTCATCACAGCACTATTCACAATAGCAAAGACACGGAATCAACCCAGATGTACATCATTGGTGGACTGGATAAAGAAAATGTGGTAAATATACACCATGGAATACTACGCAGTCATAAAAAAGAATGAACTCATGTCCTTCATAGCAACACAGATGCAGCTGGAGGCCATTATCCTAGGCGAATTCATGCAGCTACAGAAAGCCAAATATCACATGTTCTTACTTATAAGTGGGAGCTATATATTGGATACTCAAGGACATAAAGGTGACAAAAATAGACACTGGGGATTACTAGAAGGGGAAGGAGGGAGAGGGATAAGGGTTGAAAAACAAACTATTGGGTACTATACTCAGTACCTGGGTGACAGGATCATTCGTACCCCAAACCCCTGGAATTCACTTGCATGCTCCCTCCCGTAAGGAGGTGAAAACTGTGGTCTAGGTAAATGAGGCACCCCTGTGGCGAGTCCCGTGAAGGGGTCAGGGAAATAGCCTGCTTCAATATCATATTGAACTCCAGCTTTACAATAAGTTTCTTGACTCTCTTCTTTCCTACTCTGCAGGTTATTAGAAAATAAAACACACAAAACCCCAAACTACAAAATAGCAAAAACACCCAAGGAATATGATTAGTTAAGACATTATTAAAGTGTGGGTGTTTCCAGAGACATTTTCCCTTTACAAACTATCCTCTTCTCTTACCTTTTGAGAAGGGTGTGTGTGTGTGTGTGTGTGTGTGTGTGTACGTGTACATAAGAGAGAAAGAGAAAGTGAGAGAGAGGGAGATTTGGTAGATAAAGACTCAATAGACAGGAACTTCCAATGTTGTTATTTGAATTTGAGAGATTGCTGAGTGTAAGAAAAGAGAATCCATTTTAGCTGGAGCAGTGGCTCATGCCTGTAATCCCAGCACTTTGGGAGGCCGAGGCGGGTGGATCATCCGAGGTCAGGAGTTCGAGACCAGCCTGGCCAACATGGCAAAACCCCATCTCTATTAAAAATACAAAAATTAACCAGGTGTGGCAGTGTGCGCCTGTAATCCCAACCAGTTGGGAGGCTGAGGCAGAAGAATCGCTTGAATCTAGGAGATGGAGGTTGCAGCGAGCCAAGATGGCACCACTGCACTCCAGCCTGGGTGACAGAGTGACACTCTGTCTCAAAAGAAAAAAAAAGAAAGAAAGAAAAAGAAAAGAGAATCCATTTTAACCTGAATCTTTTCTTTAAAGATTTTCTTTAAAGCAGCAGAGGTAACTCGCCATTGAAATCATAGGAAAGGAAATGTAAGCCCAACACCATAACTGACTCTGCAATGAAACATATTTATGGTGCTATAATAATAGTGTACGTGCTGTTTATATGTTTTCAATTTTTAGAATAAATCTTTGACAGAACAGGAGACCTAATCATAGTTAGAGAACACAGAAGAAATGAAACTGAACATAAAATTACAAGTAGACTTTACAGAATTTGTGAGAAGAAACTCATTAGGAGAAGTGAAGAAATATGGAGGACCACTAAAATCCCCATTTTATCATGTGAAGGGCTAAGAGATATTTTTGACACTGTTCTGAAGAAAACAAATGAACATTTATGGCCTGCATGTAAAAGAAAAAGTAGTTGATAGAACAAATATGTGGGGTAGATGTAAATGAGATAATTTTTAATCACTCATAAGAGAGACAATAGACCATGAAAAAATGAGAAAATAAAGAATTAGAGATATAAACATGTTATTACAGATTTGTCACACATTAGAAAAAGAGAATGACTCAAATATCTGCCTCCGAAGAGTGAGAAATGAGAGAGGAATATGCAGCATATTTAAATAAAAGAACTTATGAAGTAAAAATTACTTGAATCATGTACAGATAATTTGATTAAAAATTAAAAGCATTGATTCAAACAATGTTATATTCATTGATAAGCATTGTACACTTTTTAAAATTCCAATAAGAAAAAATGAGAGACTTAAAATTAGGTATGAATGCCTTTCCCAGAGGTTAAAAATTTACATTTTAATATATATGCATATATAAGTGGGATCATAATATAGCATTATATGTATACATATTGTGTATTATAGTCTGCTTTATTTTTTCATTTATTTATTTGGACTACCTTTAATATCAATGCAATCACTTGTAAAATTTTATTTTAAATTTCCCTTCTTTAGAGATATATCACTTTTTAGTAGCCTCCTACTGATGAATACTTTTGTTTCTATTGTTCACTGTAATGACAATTAAACAATAAATATAGGTACAACTCAATCTTTGCACATAGACTTAAGCATTTCTTCGATGTTTCCCTGGAAATGCAATTGCTTAGCCAAGTGTAAGCACACTGTTTCTTGATTGGTATTGCAAACTGCTCTCATGAAATATATTGATTCAGGCTTCTGTCAGAAGTATAGAAAGTATATAAGGAAAAGTTATTTTTATTTTAATTATTTGGTTACAAATGAGAGTGAAAAAAGGTATTTTTCATATACCTTTGGATGTATTTTATTTTCCTTTCGTCCAAATGTATGGGGTACATGCATAATTTTGTTACATGCATAGGTTGTATAGTGGTCAAGTTAGGGCTTTTAGGGTGTCCCTCACCCAAATATATCATACACATTAATTTCTCATTATCTACTCCACCCCAACTCCCTCATCCTACTAAGTTTCCATTGTCTATCATTCCACTCTCTGTGTACATGTGTACACATTTTTTACCACACAATTATGAGTGAGAACATGTAATATTCGACTTTCTGTGTCTGGTTCATTTCACTTAAAATAAAGACCTCCAGTTCTAACACTCTCTTCCTGTATGTTTAAAATTAGGCAATACACTTATTTTTCTGAATTGATTTGCAAGACTCAACCGGTTTTTAATGTACAGATTTTAAAAAATATCTATGTGTGTTTTCCATTTTAAATTTTGGGATTTTAAAAATCATTTCTACATAGGTCTCTACCATCACCACATTGTAGAAATATTCACCTATTGTTCTTCCTGTTCTTTGGGCTTTTTAAGCTTAATTATAATTGAACATTTGTTCAAGATGAAATTTAATTTACTGCATTATGTAAAGCAGGGTTTGGTCTTTTAACATGATTATCAAAACCATTTCTTCCATAATCCATCTCTATCCACTCTTTTGAAATTCCATTTTTATTATATACACTAGAGCATATTCTGGGACTTTCTCTTTTGCTTCACTGATCTGTTTGTATAGTCTTTTAGTGTGTGTGTGTGTGTGTGTGTGTGTGTGTGTGTGTGTGTGTGTGTATATATATATATATATATATTTTTTTTTTTTTTTTTTGATACAGAGCCTTGCTCTGTTGCCCAGGCTGGAGTGCAGTGGCGAAATCTCAGCTCACTACAACCTCTGCCTTCCTGGTTCAAACTATTCTCCTGCCTCAGCCTCCCAAGTAGCTGGGATTACAGGTGCCCACCACCATGCCCGGCTAGCTTTTGTATTTTTAAGTAGAGGCTGGATTTCACGATGTTGGTTAGGCTGGTCTTGAACTCCTGACCTCAGGTGATCCGCCCGCCTCGGCTTCCAAAGTGCTGTGATTACAGGTGTGAGCCACTGCGCCCAGCCAGTAGAAGTTTTATTAAACAATGTAATAGCTACATGGGCAAATGACCTTTCATCTAAGGTTTTCAACATTTTCTATTACACCTCATCTATATTTCTACCAGATAAACTTTAGAGTAATTCTTGTCACATCCAATGTCTTCCTGCCACCCCAATTTAAATTTTATGTGTTTCTATTACCTTTTAGGTTAATTTGTAGTAAATTATGTCTAAAATATTAATATTCCCACCAAGAAATATTGTATCTGTCCATGATGCAAATATTCTGTTATATTTTCAGTAAAGCTTTGTATATCAATAAATTTCATGCTAAATGAATTCATAGTAATTTCACATGTTGAACTTCTGTGGAAAATGATAGCTTTGATTTTCAATAGGTTGTTAAAAGAGAAATTAGCATTTAGAAAAATTACATTTAATTAATATCTAATTATTTCTAGGTTTTCTTTTCTTAATGAGTTTTGGGACTAATTTTCCCCATTAGTTATAATAGTCATCACTGTTGATTTACTTAGTACCAAGTTGACAATATCATGTATTCATATGAATAATTTGACTTTTTTCCCCAATACTTATACTTCCCATTTCTTTTACTTCGCTTCTTTCGCTGACTAGAATATACAAAATAGCGTTTAAAAAGAGCAGCTTTGGTAGTCATTCTAGTTATGTTTCTAATTTTAATAAGGATTCCTTCAATATTTCAACAATGATCATAGAGTTGGCTCTTGTTTTGACATAGACAATATTTTGTATGCTTATAAACTATCATCTATTCTTACATTGCTAAAAGTTTTGTTTCTACTCTTAAATTAGGGACAGACTCTTTTTCATTTATCAATACTTTTTCATAACTAAAAAATATTGTATATTTTTTTCCGTCTGATCTTTACCTACAATGAAGGATATAAACATAAATAGATTCTCTTGTATTAAGCATATCTGTTTTCCTGAAATAAATCCAATTTGGCATGATGATTTATTCTCTTTTTGGCTAAATCTGCTATATTTTATAAGATTTGAACATCTGTATTCCTGAGATTGGTTGATAGTTTTCAATGTGTATGCTATTTTTTTGAAGTCTCCTAATCAAGATTATATGGGCTTTAGAACATGAACATAGAGGTTTAAGTATTATTTTTCTGGTTTGAAATGTTGTAAACAGATAATTCATACTTAGTTGTTTGAAAGCATTTGTCTATATAGTATTTTTGAAGATATTTCTTGTACTGCTTTTTAAAAGTTTCTTATAGAATCAAATGTTTAGTTCTCTTGTTTTCCCTTTAATCTCAAATATAAAAAAATTAAGGCTATGAATTTTCTTTGATTACAGCTTTGTTCTTATTGCAGAAGTTTGAATGTGTATTTTCCTTATTCATTAATTTTTAAATGGCCTACCTTTTTTTTTTTTGCTTCAAGGAAAGAACACTACTTTTTTTCCTGTTACAAAAACAATGTATGTTTACTGTAAAAAGATACAATGACTATTAAGAAAAGTAGAAACAAATCATTTTTTCATTAATACCACTGCTAACATCCTGTTGTCTACTCTGAGTGTTTTTCTATGTATATGTCTATAAAAATCTAATGTAAATTGAATGTCCGATTCCTATATTATCTGAAAATTCTATCATATGATCTACTAATCATATTTTCCTATTTGTTTTAAATTGCTTGCTGGTTTTGTTACATTACATTTTTTTCTAGACATTTTATAACAAAACAGATATACCAAATTAATCACATTCAATGATGTGTTGTTGCAAACGTATGTTTATGAAGTCCCTGCTTCGTTGACACTTTTCTTCTTATTCATATGGCTGAATTTTCTTTGAATTTACTGGCTTTTGTATAGGAGCTGCTATGTTGTTTACAAGTTCAATGGCTTGCAACCTTTCCTGTGCATTATAGTCACCTGGGGAGTTTTTAAACATCCCAGTGACTAGGTTGCCGCCTAAACCAATTAAATTAGAAACTTCCCAGGTGGGACCTAGGCATCTGTAAGTTTTAAAGACTCTCATGATGTTCTAAGTATCAGCAAAGGCAGAGGACCACTGAGCTTGTTAGAATATTTGGGGAAGGGAGTTTCTAAGATTAAAACTTAAGGCTTATGTATTTTGCAAACGCAGCTGCTTTAGCAAACTAGTAAACAAGCTAATCCTAGTATCTCTAAAAAACACTATTTTAATTTTGCCTGGAGCTGCAGTTCTCAATATATTGTCCAGCATATCCTCCATGCAGGGAAATCACTGTACACACCAATACTTATGAGGGAGGATGATTTTTCAACTGTAACTCTTTAATTGCCTTTTAGAAAATCCATCCAGTTTTCCTTAAGCAAGTTTTAGAAAGCACATACATGAGAAATTACAAATCTGGTCTTCAGCCTAACTCAAGGATTAAAAAAAAATAAAATCTCAAAGTGAAGTTGTATTAATTCATTTTTTCTCCTTACTTTTATTTCATAAAACTGGCTTCACAACATCATTTGGGGCACTTTCCCTCTGAATGACAGTAATTCAAATTGCATTTGCTTGTTCTTGGAATCATACATTTTTTTAAAAATGAAAAGAGTTTGTACATGAGTTGCCAAAGAATGGTCTAATTCAGTGTCAGGACAAAGATGGTCTAATTTTGCATTATTTAGTCATCTAATTAAAAACAAAACTAGTAATAATTTAGCCATAAAGCTGTTCATTGAAGAATAAAAGTAATTGTTAATTAACTTTTCACTGAGGAAAGTCATACATTTTTCATGTTATCATAACATTTCAAAATGCCCTGGGAAATTACAAAATTAAGATAATGTAAACTATTGATATATTATAACTCAAACAATGAAACATTTTACCCAGGCCTCTAATGAGGATTCTCAGTTAAGGGGAGAAGCACAGGAATGCATAAACACATGGGAGGTGGGGTGGAGTGGAAACCCAGCTTCCAGGAAGATGCTTTAGGAGAAAACTGAGATTCCTAACTGATTTCAGGTATAACAGACCTAAGGCAATGTGCAATGCAATTTATTTCCCTAAACTTATCTGTTATAAAACTGAATCCTTAAGCTGGTTGTACAAAGTCACACAACTAGTCAGTTAATGTCTACAAATAGCTCTTTCAGAGATTTTTCTACTATACTTGTCACCTTATTTAAACCTTGAAACCCCACTCAAAATTGACAGTGAGAGAAACAGACAGACACACACACACACACACACACCCCGGGGACGGAGGAAGAGAAAGTGTATTAATAGCTAAAACCCCTCTTGGCTTTGGGAATACCTTGGGAAAGAAACTCTCTACCCTCTGTTAATAAGAAGGGAGAGAGTTGCCTCCTCTTTGAATAAATCAGGTTCCTTAGACAATGTTGAGTTTAAGGGCTTTAGTCATCACCCTGTTCTCTGGATGCCATGTAAGCTCACCAGATTCTTGTGAAACTACAGAGAATGGATTAGACAGTCCAAAATGTAACAGGTTGTACTTGTGTTTGCTCTGGTAAGTGGAGCTTTAGCTTGATTTAGAGAAATAAAAGGAACCGACATTTCTTTCACCTGGACATTATGGAAGAGAGGTATCTGAATCATCCAATTAAGTGAGCATCAAATCTGGAATACTGTAGGTGTTTCTACATGTTCATTCTTTCTTTCTACCTGCTTAATTATATCTGTGCTATTTCTATTAAATGCATCTGCGGTGAACTTTGCAGTTGCTAAGGAGAGCGTTTGCCAATTCCATATGCCTAGTCCAAGGTAGACTGAAGAGAATCTGTTATTCTGGAGAAGCAAGAGAGGCCAAGGTTTTCATAATATTTAGCTGATAGGGGATGAGAACTTTAGGTACATGTTATCGCTTACTTTTCTATTTTTCCAAAAATGTATTTGAAACACTGTTAAGCAAAACAATAATATTTATGCAGCATTTTACATTTTTAAAGTCCTTTAAATATTACATCATGCATAAAAATAATATTGATACCAAGATGTTATTGTCTGAATTTTAGAGGAGTTAACATTAAAAATAAGAGGGTTCTCAAAATGTCATTATTTTGTAATGACTGAACAAAAGTTTTACCTCAACATTTAACATCAAAAACGTTTTCATTTTTATTAAATCATGAAGTTCTGTTTGTTCATCACATAAAATATTTTAAAGAGATGTTTGGGATTTAAACAGATTAAGTATTTCTATAGTACCTTGAATTAACAAATAAAAGTAGATAAAACTAAAACCACACCCATCTATTTTCTTGCTATGAAACCTAGAGGAAAGTGTATCTGAAGTAAAACAGTATTTTTGAAGTTGTAATGTCCTACCATTGCTTCCATTAAATCCTTACATACACACACACATATGCACACATAATATATTAGATGATAGATAGATTAGATAGGTAGGTAGATAGATAGATACATAGATAGATAGATAGATAGATAGATAGATAGATAGATACATACATACATACATACATACATACATACATACATACATAGACAGACAGATAGACATTTATGATCCCCACTGAAAAAACTGGCAAGCTTGCCTAAAAGTGAAGAGGAGAATTATTAAGAAATAGTAAACTACCCAAGGACATTCTGTTCTTTTCTTTACACACAAATATGACCGATGATGCTCCCCTTTGCTTCCAAGTTTCTAACTGTGTTCCATCCCCTATCATGCCACCGCTGTGTTAGTGTTTCCCATTTCTCCTTTACTTTCACAAAGTTGCCTGTCCCATTTAATATTTTAATCTGAAGAAACCCTTGGGATGGGAAACACATGGTAAAGAATGAAGAATCGCTTTCTAAAAACACTGATGATTACAATGTATTCTTAACAGCTTTGGATGAATTTGTATTAGTTGTCTAAACAGTTCTAAAAAAATCAGCATAACAGCAAATTTGACAGCAATCAAAAACTCATCCTTTTTGAATACGCCCCTGAAAGAAAAGCTCAGCACTGTATGCAACTCCATCATATGGAGCCCAGAATATCTCTTTGTGGACATGTGACTAAAGGCAGATACTGCGGCACTGTGATACGGCTCACTAATCTGACCTGCCACAGAACATCACCCAGAAATCATCCCTAGTGCTAGAAAAAGCAAGTCTTCTTGCTTTTTCCTAAGTGACAGAAAGTGAAGATTGTGTCTATATCATTTGTTAGTCTTAGAAGACAGACGGAAGTTTGTCAGGGGAAAACAAAGGCATTCTAGGGAAAATAAACATCCAGTGTAAAGGTGCAGAGGCAAAATATATATATATATATATATATGGTGGTCTATTGGAGGAAATACAGATGGACTGGTATTGCTAGTACAGCGGCGGTGAATGAAGCTAGAACTATAGCCATGAGCTAGATTTTTAGAAACCAGTATCCTATACTTGGGAGTTAGATCTCATTATGTAGACAGTAGTTGTGGCAACCTACAGGATTCAGTAGGGTCCAAAAACAAATATGTAGTAGTAGTAGTAGTAGCAGCAGCAGCAGCAGCAGCAGTGGTAATAGCAATGACAACTGCTAGGACTTATTGAGCACTTATATCAAGCCAAATACTGTTCTAAGCTCTTTATTTGTATCAGCTATTTAATTCTCATAGAAATAAGTATCATTTTATCCTCATTTTACAGATGAGTGATAAAGTAACTTGCTACACATTATGGAGCTAGTAAGGAGCAAAGCTGGAATTCAAACAGAAACCAGTGTGCCTTTACACTGCACCACCCTGTATGCTTAGGGAGATCACGCTGTTGGCACATTGCAGGGGGAGGACAACACTGGAGACTGCATTCACCATGGCCATATATTGTGTGGTGGTATATTTCTTGGAAAGCACAATTCGGGAACACCATAGCAGAGAAGGCAAATATTATCAGCCTTCTTTACATGTTAGAACATAGACTCAGAGTGTTTAAATTAATTGGCCTTAGCCTTCTGAATCTTCATACACTGCACTTTCTGCCCATCAGAATTACTTATTCCAATTTTCTGAGATCAGTCACTCCAGAAAATATATGAACTTTCTTCTTTTTATGAATTCAGAAGGACAGGAGACAGGTGTGCAAGACGCAGGAACACAAAAGTGACTTAAAATCTCAGAGATACATTCATTTGTGAACTTTCACTTATTCATTCATTCAGTAATCATTTATGGAGTCTTTTATGAACCATGTGCTATAAGCTCGGTCCTGGGAGTATAAGGTGGGAGTAAGCTGACAATTGAGTTTGCTTTTGTGCACTGAATATCGTCCAATTTGCAGGTGGTACTTGGTTGGTTGAACTTCCTAAAGTTACCTCCCATCTCATGCCTCCAACTATTTGCCACTTTAGAAAAACATCACACACACCATAAACTGAGAAAATTAGCAGTCCAGGGAAGCTCATTCCTTCTGCGAAAAAGAATTCCTATATTGTCAGCAATATTCAGCTGACAAGCCATGGGGTAAAACTACTGTGAGCATTTCAACTTCTGATTATACCCCACCATTTTTTCTGATGGAATAGAGAGAGTGGCCAAACCAGCAGCCTTCCTTCAGGCCACATTTCCCCAGCTCAGAAGTTCCTAAAATCTTGGGGAGGCAATTCAGCTTTATATTTGACAGTTATTTATGTTTCTGTCCCTACAGACTCTTTCTAAGCAACAGTTTTTCTAGACATATAATTTTAAGGGGAAAATATCAATATTTGAAGAAAACAAGTGTGCTTGAACGTCCCTCTACCTTATGATTCATTTGTTATTCCTAGGGTGTTCTGCAGCAGGTTAAGTGGGCTATTGAACAAAGAAAACCCCCGGAATTCTGACATTTTCTATTACCTTAAACTGATTGAAAATCAGCTTTTCTTCTGTTGAGATGAATTACTTGACAGTCAGTAGAAAAATTCTTCCCATGGGTTTCTCCTTTCTGAAACCTTTCCCACCCCCAGTCCTCAGAAATATACTTTAGTGAGTTTCCTCTATCCCAAGCATTATTCATATAATCCAAGAAAAACTGAAAGAGACTTGATGACTAATTTGCAATGATCTGAGGTACCTGAAATATTTTATTCATTTTATTTTTATATTTCTTTGAAATAAATACACTTACTATCCTAAGGGTAACTCTGATATTAAAAAGACTCACATTTATTACATATATACCAGAGCCTATATCCCAAAATAGAATTATTTATGAGAAACCTTAATGCAAATAAAGATACTAAGCCCTTGGGGCCTCTTGTGCTTTTATATTTGACATCTCCTCTTTTTAAATATTCATGGAGAATAGCCTTAAGTAGAAACTTGAAGATGTGCTAGTATAAAACATTTTCCTGAGCCACTTTATTGTCGATGGGATGTTTTCTCAATCTGGATCTCAATAAGTCTTTCCCTTAAATGAAGAAGGGCTACTTCTCAAACCAGCATTTGTTCAGCTTTTTTTTTTTTTTTTTTTTTTTTTTTTGAGATGGAGTCTCACTCTGTCACCCAGGCTGGAGTGCAGTGGCTCAATCTCTGCTCACTGCAACCTCCACCTCCCAGGTTGAAGTGATTCTCCTGCTTCAGCCTCACGAGTAGCTGGGATTACAGGCATGTGCCACTATGTCTGACTAATTTTTGTAATTTTTTTTTTTTTTTTTTTTTTTTGGAGACGGAGCCTCGCTCTGTCGCCCAGGTTGGAGTGCAGTGGCTGGATCTCTGCTCACTGCAAGCTCTGCCTCCCGGGTTTACGCCATTCTCCTGCCTCAGCCTCCGGAGTAGCTGGGACTACAGGCACCCACCACCTTGCCCGGCTACTTTTTTGTATTTTTTTAGTAGAGACGGGGTTTCACCGTGTTAGCCAGGATGGTCTTGATCTCCTGATCTCGTGATCCACCTGTCTCGGCCTCCCAAAGTGCTGGGATTACGGGCTTGAGCCACCGCGCCCGGCCTAATTTTTGTATTGTTAATAGAGATGGGATTTCACCATGTTGGTCAGGCTGGTCTTGAACTCCTGACCTCACGATCCGCCCACCTCTGCTTCCCAAAGTGCTGGGATTACAGGCGTGAGCCACCGTGCCTGGCCTTGTTCAGCTTCTTTATCTTACTTTAGAGCAGTCACAGGTTGCCACTTTTTCAGCATCAGGGACAAAGTTCAGATCAATTTTATAACACACTGATTCTAAAAGTCACAGGCTCATGGGAGGCTGGAATATCTGTCACAACTCATAACATATTTCCTCCTGCTTCATGTTCCATATATTAGAAACCCATTTACCACTAATTTCCCCAAAATTACAAGTTAGAGTTTAAAAACATAGTTTTATAAGTGAATTCATCCACTTTACTTTTCAGGTCATGGATTCTAGCTCTCATATGAAGCAAGGCTTAATTTTTTTTATTTCTTTACCTTATGTTAAATTTCAGACTGATGAGCTTTCTAATAATATTGAAAGTTCACATTACTACCTTAGCAGAGCTTCCAAATTCAAATTGAAATTTAACTGGGCTAGGTGCAGTGACTCACGCCTGTAATCGCAGCGTTTTGGGAAGCCAAGATTGGCAGATCACTTGAGGTCAGGAGTTCAAGACCAGCCTGGCCAACACTGTGAAACCCTGTCTCTACTAAAAATACAAAAAATAGCCGGGTGGCTTGGTGCATGCCTGTAATCCCAGCTACTTGGGAGGCTGAGGCAGGAGAATCACTTGAACCCAGGAGGTGGAGGTTGCAGTGAGCAGAGATCACACGGCTGCACTCCAGCCCGGGTGACAGAGCAAGACTCCATCTAAAAAAAAAAAAAAAAAAAAAAGGAAGAAGAAGAAGAAGAAAAGAAATTTAAGTGAAGATGTGAGTAACTGTTTCAGACCAGAATAATTTTTATATGTAAAAGATGAAATGGTGTTTTCTACTCTTAATAAAGGCAAAGATGAACTAATACATAATGCAAAATGAGTATTAGAAGAGATACAGAAAATGTGTAAGAGCTAAACTATCAATTTTTGTATTTTTCATTCATTCAGCAAATAATTACCAAGAAAGTCATACATGCCTAGCATAGTGTTTTTGTTTTTTTGTCCTGTCTCTATGATAGTGATGAAAGTGAATGATTCTTTTAAAAAATAAACATTAAATATCAGTTAGATACAAATATTATCATTGGTGTATATAACCAGAATTTAACTTGAATCATTGGCATCAAAGATTTTAAATAGTTCAGAAAATTATAAAATACTTTGCTAGTCCCCACTTACAAGGAGCTTGAACAGAGAAAATAAAAATACAAACAAATCAATATAGAAATATTCACTGTAGATCATGAAACTCAATGACCTGCAATAAAGTTTAAGAAAAACAATTTTATATTGCCTTGATGGAACAGCCCAAATCATCAAATCAGATGGAATTTTCAAAGACAGTATGCTATTATGAGAAAGACGTGTGGAAACTAGGAAGAAGCTTGTATTCTGAATGTGCTACCAAGAAGTTACAATGAATGTAATAAAACATCTTTTTATGATAAGAAATATGGAAAGACAGTAGCTGTTCTACTGCATTAATCTCCTTCCAGGTTAACAGGTGCAGCACCAGTTGGCTTCAGAAACTCTTGTTAATGCGTTCCTCAGACTGTCCCCTCTGCTTCTTACTGTCTGCTCCATACAAAGGCATGTTAATATGTCTACCTACATATCATCGTTTCATTTTATTATTTGCTAACTTAAGTGTGCCAAAGTGATAGAAAATAATCAAGCTTACTACGATTTTAATATACTAAGACACCTACTAGTAAATACAATGTTTATCTAATTTAAGACCTTTGTGGACCCATAACAGAGAACTAGTTCTGTGCAACAGGTTCCTTTCACCTCAATCCATTCAATCAACATTTTAAAAATTCCAATACAATTGCTCCAAGGACCTATGAGAAGTACTTCAGGTTCAAGGATCTTAGAGTTGAATGGAAACTCTTTCTTTAAGTAGAATGTGACCCAGAAGTCCAATATGAAAGAGATGAAGAGTGAGCTATTCAGCTAAAGGAATACTGATGGTGGTAGTGGTGGTGGTGGGCATCCACTCTCTTCTCACCCTACACATGGCCCTTGAAACACAACTAAAACCCACTAAGGCTCCAGTGAGACTATTGTAAAATTCCCATATAGTCTCCAATACCTAGTTTGTCCACCAAATCTATCCATGGCATTTCTTTGTTTTTAAAGTTCAGGGGTACATGTGCATGTATGTTATATAGGTAAACTTATGTCATCGGGGTTTGTTGTACAGATTATTTTGTCATCTAGATATAAGCCTACTAACCATCAGTTATTTTTTAAAATCCTCTCCCTCCTCCCACCCTCCACCCTCCACCCTCCAATAGGTACCAATGTATGTTATTCCCCGTTAAGTGTCCATGTGTTTTCATCACTTAGCTCCCACCTGTAAGTGAGAACACGCAGTATTTGATTTTCTGTTACTGTATTAGTTTGCTAAGGATAATGGCCTCCAACTTCATCTATGTTCCTGCAAAGTACATGGTCTCATTCTTTCTTATGGCTACATAGTATTCCATGGTGTATATGTACCACATTTTCTTTATCCAGTCTATCATTGATGGTCATTTAGGTTGATTCCATGTCTTTGCTATTGTGAATAGTGCTGCAATGAACATACTGTGCATGTGCCCTTATGATATAATGACTTATGTTCCTTTGGGTATAAATGCAGTAATGATATTGCTGGGTTGAAAGGTATTTCTGTCTGTAGGTCTTTGAGGAATTGCCACACTGTCTTCCACAATGGTTGAACTAATGTACAGCCCCACTAACAGTGTATATGTGCTCCTTTTTCCCTACAACCTCGCTAGCATCTGCTATTTTTTGACTTTTTATTAATAGCCATCCTGACTGGTGTGAGATGGTATTTCACTGTGGTTTTGATTTGCATTTCCCTAATGATTAGTGATGTTGAGCTTTTTTCATATGCTTTTTGGCTGCATGTATGTCTTCTTTTGAGAAGTGTCTGTTCATGCCCTTTGCCCACTTTTTTAATAGTTTTTTTTTCTCATAAATTTGTTTAAGTTCCTTATAAATGCTGGATATTAGACCTTTGTCAGATGCATAGTTTGCAAAAATTTTCTTGCATTCTGTAGTTTGCCTGATCACACTGTTGATAGTTTGCTTTGCTGTGCAGAAACTATTTAGTTTAATTAGATCCCATTTGTCAAATTTTGCTTTTGTTGCAATTGCTTTTGGCATCTTTGTCATGAAACCTTGCCCGTTCCTATGTCCTAAATGGTATTGCCTAGGTTGTCTTCCAGGGTTTTTATAGTTTGGGGTTTTATATTTAAGTCTTTAATCTATCTTGATTTAATCTTTGTACATGGTGTAAGGAAGGGGTCCAGTTTCTATCTTCTGCATGTGGCTAGCCAGTTATCCCAGCACCATTTATTGAATAGGTAGTCCTTTCCCCATTGCTTGTTTTTGTCAGCTTTGTCGAAGATCAGATGGTTGCTAGGTGTGCAGTCTTATTTCCTGGTTCTCTGTTTTGTTCCATTGACCTTCTTGTACCAGTATCATGCTGTTTTGGCCACTGTAGCCCTGTAGTATAGTTTGAAGTCAGGTAATGTGATGCATTCAGCTTTGTTCTTTTTGCTTACTTGGGCTCTTTTTTGGTTCCATGTGCCTACTTGGGCTCTTTTTTGGTTCCATGTGAACTTTAAAACACTTTCTTCTAGTTCTCTGAAGAATGTCAATGGTAGTTTAATAGGAATAGCATTGAATCTAATAAATTGCTTAGGATTGCCTTGGCCACTTGGGCCCTTTTTTGGTTCCATATGAACTTTAAAATCGTTTCTTCTAGTTCTCTGAAGCATCTCAATGGTCGTTTAATAGGAATAGCATTGAATCTAATAAATTGCTTTGGGCTGTGTGGCCATTTTAATGATATTGATTCTTCCTATCCATGAACATGGAATGTTTTTCCATTTGTTTCTGTCATCACTGATTTCTTTGAGAAGTGTTTTGTAGTTCTCCACGTAGAGATCTTTCACCCCCCTAGTTACCTGTATTCCTAGGTATTTTATTCTTTCTGTGGTAATTGTGAATGTGATTATATGTTTATATGTTTATATGATTATATGTGTATATATAGATGCAATGCAACAGATTTCTCTCTGTTGTTGGTGTTTAGGAATGCTGGTGATTTTGGCACATTGACTTTGTATCCTGAGACTTTGCTGAAGTTGTTTATCAGCATAAGAAGTTTTGGGCTTAGACCATGGGGTTTTCCAGATATAGCATCATGTCTGCAGAGATAGTTTGACTTCCTCTCTTCCTATTTGGAGGCGCTTTATTTCTTTCTCTTGCCTGATTTCCCTGGCCAGGACTTCTAATACTATGTTAAATAGGAATGGTAAGAGAGGGCATCCTTGCCTTGTGCTGGTTTTCCAGGGAAACACAGCATTCCTTAAATAGATGTGAAGTCCCTGTCTACATGCCAGTGAAAAATAACTCACTACTTCCAGATTAAGCTTTTTATATTTTTGGCTATCTCTCACTGTTACAAAGTTTGTTTGTTTAAATCTCTAGTGGACAAAGGGCTCTCTTTCCTTTCTTCTCATAATAATAAGAATATGCTTCATTGCATTTCCACTGAACAGCTCTTTGAATATTTGAAGACAGCTAATATATCCCTAAAATTGTAAGTTGCTTTCTAGACAGTCTCCAGTTTTCCACTGTCTCATTTAAATTATGTTTCCCAGAGCTGAACAGAACAGATTTGGTCTGATGAACATACTTTTAGTGTCAACAAAGAGGGTGTTCTGGGTACCATTTCAATTACTATACTTATTTCTTTGTTTTTCTTGTATCTGTATCATAATGTTAGAGTCGTCGTAAACTCTTGTTTTTTTATTTAATACTTTTGGGTGGAGAGAGGGGAATTCTAACTTAAGAAATTTTATTTTCCCTATTCAATGTTATTTTGATGTATTAAGCAACTATTTCAGTGTCTGATATGTGTCAGGCATGTGATAAACAGCAGGATGCAAAGTACACATAGTCTACATCTACATGGTGTATATATATAGTCGAAGAAATATTATAACAGTTAATATGCAATGGTAACTTAAGACATAAGTATAGAGGAATCTGAGGCTTGGTTTATGGTCAAGATGGCATATATATATAATCCTTGGTTTGTTTGATTCTTGAGACAACTCTAGAAACAATTAGACCAAAGTAAACACTATCAACTATTATAATAGTCATGACTCCTTTGAGTATTTATTTTTTCTTCTGGAACTCTGACAGATATTGTGATTTAAGGGCATAGGGTTAGGAAAGGAAAAAAAAAATGAAAGCAAAGAGACAGTGAGAACACTTTTTAGAACCAGGGCACAGCCTAAGATGAAGAACAAATGAAAGATCTACATCAGCAGCCAAAGGTAAAATTAAGCAATTCAGAAAGAAAACTGTGATTTTTCCACAGAAGAAAAAATATGGCAGACATAATGTCTGATGGCATAGGCTCCAGATGGAATAAGAAATACACAGCTGCAGACTAAGGCTGTCTTCAGTTAATCGAGAGAAGCCTGATCATCAGAAGCATTAGCCTATGTCTGCAAACATATAATAATAAAATAAATGCAGAAATCACTATAAATCTTTGTGTTAATTTTGTTTTATAAAATAATTCAAGAACTATTATTTTGGAACCATTATACGTATATAGTAAGGTAATTACCATACAAGTAATTATACTAATGTCATTAGAAACATAGATTTTCAGCGTAAGAGAGAAGACCTTGCAGTTAAAATCAAATGTATTAGTTCCTAATTCTTGATCCAAGTGGTGATCTGAGTGGTAGCTATCTGTGTTTATGGTATATGGTTATCCTTAATGACAAAGTTTATTAAAAATAGATGAAAATACAATAAAACTTTATGAAAAGCAAAGGGCAAGAAAAAAGAGAAATTCTTTCTTCAATAAACAGTGCTTATCAATCACTATTGCACATTTTATTTCACTTAATTTCTCAGAAAAATCTTATTTCTATTGAAAGTCTCTGTATCTTCAGGCACTAGAAAGACTTCCACCAATTTAATTGTAACTCAGATGTTGATTTCCTAACACAAGTTCCTCCCACTATTTAATTTACCTAAGGACTGTCAGTTACCTTAATGGGAAACCCTTCCACTTGTTATATCTGTAAGTTATCTAACAATTATGTCTCCTAAGAAAATATATATTTTTATCTCTCAATTAATCTCAAGTTAAAATTACTGCCTTTAACTAAAATGTTTATCCATTCAATTAAAATTTATTGAAGTCAACTTCACAAATGGTATTTCTTATTTTTCTTCGTTTACCTGTGTGTAAAATATTAATTCAACTAAGAAGTGTTTTTCCTCCCTAACAGAAAGGTAATCTTATTGGTTAATTTATTACCTCATTCACTTAACTTCTACATGTTACCTAGATAAACTATTGTAAACAGAACTTACATTATTATGATTGCAATATACATTATTACCAACCTGCTATTTAGGAGAAAAAACACTTCTTAGATATCATAAATGCAGCTTTAACATATGAAACTGCTTTAAAACAGGCATACAGGAATTTTTTTGGGGGGGAGGAGTTGTGTGTGCGTTATTTTTAATATGTCAAAAGGTAATATGATTAATGAACTATACCATATTTTTAATAAGTTATTGCAAATATGTTCATTTTATGAATTTTTACTTTTTCTTAATTATGAAGTTAGTAAGTATATTAGGAAGGTAATAACTTAACAGCAATGTGCCAGACACAGTTGAAAGTAACGTACTCATTTAATTTTCAAAACAATCCTAGGAGATATATACTCTTAAGATTCCTTTTGTAAATGAATAAACTGAGGCACAAAGAAGGTAAATAATTTGCCTGAGAGCATGCAGTGCATAAAGTACAAGGCACCTAATTTGAATCTGGCTTCAGAATCCAACTCTTAATAGCTACATTCTGATGACCCTAGATCCAAGGACTCTTCTCATCCAATTCCGGTTTTGTTGTGTTTTATGTAAAACACACCATTGTGGGTTATCAGATTCCAATTTTGTTCATTGACTTGGGAATTTTATCATTTACCTGTAAATTAAACTGAATTCTGCCATCTCACCCATTTTGTCAGCTCTTACTAAATACTCAATTTTTTAGTTTTCCTTCAATATCTGGTTACAACTCTCCAATTGATGCTTCTAATTTTTTGCCTTCCCTCTTGACTTGGCATCACTGAGAACTAAAATCTGACTGCCCAAATCCTTACCGGGACTCCTACAACCTGCTGATTCTACTAGGACAACCTACAAGGTTGTCTTGTGGCTGTCCTTCTCCCCCAGGATTTGAAAAAGCCTTGCACGCTGAAGCCCAAGAACTTGATATAAACTTCAAAAGACATATCACCACAACAAGTCACGTATAGGCAACCTTCATGCCTGGAGCTCCTGCTACAAGAGTCATTCAGAAAGTCCACTGGAACTCCAGCATCATCTGTGCTCTGCTCCAGGAAATAACTATGAGTGTGAAATTAATGTTTATGTCAGCACCACATTCAAACTATAAACTGGAAAATGCATCAGATTATCACTCTACCATCTGAAGATGCTTAGAATTCAATGTCTACAAAACTTCTCAACTGCCTGCCCTCTAGACTCAAAAAATGGGATTTATATTCTTCTCCAACAAGTTTTTGTTTTTATGTTTGTTTCCATAGAGGTGCCTCTCATTAAATGCCTGATCACGTGCATCAGCCAGCAACTATGCTCTACTAGCAAGTCTGAACAGATGATTTAGCTAGTCCTTGGTAAACAAAAGGCAATCGAATGACAAATGGACTTACGCTGTTCAGAAGGAAGAATAATGTGTCTTCTTTACTTGAACAAGAGTGAGGCTCCACCAAGACTCTTTCCTTGACCAAATGTTGGCCAGGCTCCTGTGAGCCCTCTTCTCAGCTAGGCCACAACCTTGGCCTGTACAGACTTGAATAAAAAACACTAAAATAGCATCCAACAGCTCAAAGTCACCTCTCTAGGATAACTCTAGCCTCCCTTAAGGTGCATGTCTGAGAAAACTCAAAGCTGCCAAAATAATTTAGTTTGTTCCAGTCAAAACCTGAAGACAGTGAGAAGGCAGGAGCCTAACCTTAAGTGCCATTTAGCAAACGTAGAGGAGTTTCCTATGGAACCACCTCATCTTTCCGCTTTTCATAATTTGTTACTTCCCTGACTTTAATGAATCACCACTCAAATTCATTCTCTCATTCTCCCTTTAAAACTCCCGGTCACCTCTACACAAATCAAAGTTCAGTTCAGTTCATGCTGAACTCTTCTCTATTATGATAGTATATTACTAATTAAAATATCCCCTCACTAATTAAACTGACATCCACTTTTGTTTATCTTTGATAACTGGTTATTTGGTTGGTTTAGTTTCAGTTTGTGAAGGTCATGTGGTCTCAAAATGTCACAACATATAGCTAAAACCATGCATGCCAACATCGATGAACATGTGAAGAAGGTAAACATGATTATTTTATTGCACCATTTGTAAAAAAAAAAAAAAAAAAAGGTCAACTTAAACGAAGTACTGCATGTTTACATTCAACGTATTTGTTGAATAGTATTTTTCCCTTGTAAAACTGTATACGTTAATTACACAAATTTGGAATCTACAGAATATGGAAGCATAAAATATATATTGCCTCCCATTCTGAGAAAATCCTATTGAACGATAAATTATGTCATCACAGTTTTTCTGTTTTTGTTTTGTTTTGATCTGGCTTGGTTTCTGACTGTTGTTGTTATTGTTTTATTTTGTCTATATAGGTAAGTATTCATTTACTTCCTGTATTAGTCAAGGTTCTCTAAGGAAATATTTGACTTTATAAACAGTTGAAGTAGTAAACAGTGCCTGGAATATAATACCCACTTAAAAGTTTTTTATGGTATGGTTGATTCACCCATTCTATTTAACCTCAGCATTCAATTACTCTCACTGCTATTTTTTTTTTTTTTTAAACCTGAAGCATACATTTTGTTTTAGGTTTAATATATACTCATTGCAAATACATTTAAAAATTCTAATAATGCAGAGCCTTTAGGAGAATGTTTGGTTCACAGAAACTCAATAAATCTTTAACTATTGAAGGAAATTTTAATTAAATAATTAATATTCATAACCCCACTAAACAAAATTACTGCTTTTTATTAATATTATTAGTTTTCAATCATCTGTGTATTTTAATAAGCACACTGTAAAGAAATTAATCCTTTTTCCTTTTTTCCAAACATAAAAAACACTATGTTATACTGACTTTATCACTGAGACAATCTCAAGCAGTTATTATGAGCTGCTTTTGAGCTATCTGAAGGTACATTTTTACTGCTATGTAATTTCCAGGCCCATATACATCTGGGCATAAGATTTTCTCAGCTGTTAAAGCTCATCTGGTTGCCATTTAATGATACCAGGAACTAAGCCATCCCAGTTTTGCACATATTATACTTGCATTAAGTTCTTTTTCCAGTTATAAGAACACAACTTTTATTTCTTACAGATAATTTCATCTGAACAACATGTTTTAGACCGAAGTTTCAGTTTCCTTAACTTAATAATTTGTACTTTTGATTGTGGGAAAATGACAACAGCATACAATAATAGAATATTATACTTTTCTAGCTGGGGAAGGCTGATGACACAAAAGCATAGGACTATATAATGGCAGAAAACCTGATTACAGTGTATACATGAGTTTTTTTGCAAGATCTGAATAGAGGAAAGCAGTAAAATAGTCTTCACAACATATATTGAAAAATGCTAAAAATAAAATAACTTGCACCATTGCACTATATTCACATTACAAAAGGCCATTTAATTTATCCAAGACAACATTGGCAGACACATTAAGGTTATGCTTTTGAATTTTATTGTTTTTCTGTACTTCTGTTTTATTTGATTTGAAAATATTATTTGTTGTTGTAGGTCTATATGCCCTTTAACCATAAAGAGTCTGCCCTTTGTTTTATATTTGTGCTTAGATAAGTAACTTTTAATAAAAATAATTTTAATCAGCATTGGTTGAGTATAGGACTTTGTATTTATTTGAATTGGCCTGTTTATTACTCAAGTTTGAGTAGCACTACACTATACCAAACATGAAGCAAAACGTCTTAACACTAGGGGAAGCTGAGCTTGGTTCTTTGTAGAAAAACTCTACCCAGGAGACATGGGGTAGATTAATACAGACATTCACACACACCTCAACACATATAGGAAGGTTGAAGAATTTGTAACGTCATCATTTTATTAAAACAAAATATGTCTCACCACATTGTTGGGTACATGTTACTGATCTGGCTTAATAATATATAGGGTTTAACTTCCTGTACTTGATATGCTTGGAGGCAATATTACTGCAGTACAAGCCAGGGCATCAGTTCCACTATGGTTTTGTCAGCATAGAAAGCAGCACTACAGGACAAAATGAATTCAAACCAATGTAGCTTTCATACAATACCCTGAAGGGTACTAGTGTAAGACAGGGGCAAAGAAACAGTGATAATGTGAGATGTGACCCGATAACTGTTCTTCACGGATCTACACAACCTCTGAAAATGCCTTCTGCCTGAAAGAAGTATCAGGAGCCCTAGAACATATGCTAATATACATAATTAAAGAGGCCAAAGACAATCCCACATAAACACACATTCCACATATACAGAAGTTTATGCATATGTGTGTATTGTAGTTTGAGTTTCATAATAAAACTGTCTCAAAAGTGAAGACAGTTCACACACACACGAATTATTTTAAGACATAAAAATTGGAAAGAGGTAAAGATAAGGATAATAAAATATTATAATAATAGACTGAAAGAACTATGATTCTGTCTTCTTTATCCCAAAATGAATTTAATAAATTAATATAACCTAAATTGCAAGAGGAAGAACAGGTTGAGGTTGCATACTAAGGTGTATTTTATATCTGATGGTTCCATAGCTATGAAAGTCTTGATGACGCCAATGCATATGCAGAAGCAAAATCTCTGCTCAGATTGAAAATGAGTTACCGTTAGGAGGAGGTCTAATCTCTCATCTTTTTTCTCTGCATATAATTTTGAGTGTGCTAACCACATAATAAGTTGCCAATAACTACTGTTTTGATTGTATTAATCCAAATATTGAAATGAGGATGTTTACTGATTTATTGCTTCCTTGTTAACTCCTCGTAAATGCTAATTACTAAATAAAGTTTCTGAATGAATAAGTAATCCAGAGAGAAATATTATAGCCACACCTCAGGAATGCCCATTGGTGATCTACAACAGAAGTTGGGGTCAATCAAAGTGTATAAAGGTCATATAGAAAGGACTCAGGAGGTCAATGTAAAGGAGGCTTCCATCACATAAAGATAAAAAATATGAGGACGATAAAGATAATAATACAGAAGGTGGAGCACCTCAGTTACATACAAACATATTTAAATTCATGCATTCATAGTGATGCCAAAACAAACAACTGGATGATAATAAATAAATAAAATATTCACTGGTGGCCGGGTGCGGTGGCTCATGCTTGTAATCCCAGCACTTTGGGAGGGTGAAGTGGGTGGATCACGAGCTCAAGAGATCGAGACCATCCTGGCCAACATCATGGTGAAACCCTGTTTCCACTAAAAATACAAAAATTAGCTGGGCGTGGTGGCACGCATCTGTAGTCCCAGCTACTCGGGAGGATGAGGCAGGAGAATCTCTTGAACCCGGGAGATGGAGGTTGCAAGTGAGCCAAGATCATGTCCCTGCACTTCAGCCTGGGGACGGAGTGAGACTCTATCTCAAAAAAAAAAAAAAAAAAAAAAAAAAAAAAAAAAAAAAAAAAAAAAAAAAAAAAAAAAAAATCACTGGCAACTTTTGGAAGAGACTAGAGAAGCAATTCATTATTTTGAAAATTGTTCTTTTGGGGAAGAAACTGAAGCGTTTACTCTGCTTTGCTTTGTATGAATTATACTATGAGGTAACCAAATAGAAATGCAGAGTTCTCTTTATAAGCTGGGCACAGTGACTCACACCTGTAACCCCAGCACTTTGGGAAGCAAAGGTGGGTGGATCACCTGAGGTCAGGAGTCTGACACCAGCCTGGCCAACATGGCAAAACCCCATCTCTACTGAAAATGCAAAAATTAGCTGGGCATGGTGGCGTGCACCTGTAATTCCAGCTACTAGGGAAACTGAGGCAGGAGAATTGCTTGAACCCGGGAGACAGAGGTCGCAGTGAGCCGAGATTAGGCCACAGCACTCCAGCGTGGGCGACAGAGCAAGACTCTGTCTCAAAAACAAAACAAAATGAAACAAAACAAAAGTTGTCTTTATAGAACTGCTCCTCCTAACAAATGAAGAAGTGAAAACAGTATATCATTGTTTTGCAGCTCATAATGAAATAATGAATCTAGACAATGATCATCAGTGGCTGCCAATATCAAACATTATATACCTTTTGATGAAAGTACACAACACTTTCTATACAATCATCTTGAATAAAAAAAGAATAAAATTAAGCTGACTATAAGTAGCTCTCTAGACTTAGCTGCTAATTTGTCAGCACCACAGGAGATGGTGAAACACATGAAACAATATCATGTGGATGTAATCAACAAACCTAGATAAAAGGTCCTGTTTCTTCAAAAATGAAGAGAGTGAGAAGGAGGATGAGGAGCAGGAGGATGTGGGGTATGGAGGAAACAGAGACAATAGAGAGAAGAGAGGAGTCCTATAGGATAATGTGGGAAATATAAAATGTATTTGATGATATTAAGAAAATATTTTCCGGGGCTGGGCATGGTGACTCACGCCTGTAATCCCAGCCCTTTAAGAGGCCAAGTTGAGTGGATCATTTGAGGTCAGGAGTTCAAGACCAGCCTGACTAACATGGTGAAACCCCATCTCTACTAAAAATACAAAAGAAAAAATTATCCGGGTGTGGTGGCAAGTGCCTGTAGTCCCAGCTACTCGGGAGGCTGAGGCAGGAGAATCACTTGAACCTGGGAGGCAGAGGTTGCAGTGAGCCGAGATCGTGCCACTGCACTCCAGCCTGGGCAACAGAGCGAGACTCTGTCTCAAAAAAAAAAAAAGGCTGGTGGGGGTTACTTGGGAATATAAGCTGAAATGTTTAGAGCAGAAGTGATATACTTTCTGGGATCTGCCTCAAAACAGAGAATAGGAAGTGGGTAGGTAGAGAGGAAACCAGATGGTAATTATAATAATGGTTAGAGCTGAATGAGCAGTATGTGGTATTCATTGTTACTTTTTTATTTTGCATATGTTTGAAATTCTTCATAAGAGAAAAAATAAATGGTCCATGTGCACCTGTAACATAATAATGACAAGATACGTCACCCTAAGAATAAATATGTCTTAAGTTATCCCCTTAACCTCATCTTGGCTTCAAAGTGTACTCTTTAATCATTATAGTTTGTCTAGATCCCCAGAGAGTGTTCTCAGGTTTTTCATTGTTAGTCTATGAACTTCAGTCAAGTAATCAGAAAGCCAACATAATAAAATAGTTTTTAACTTTCTGGAAAACATGCAAGCATAAATAACTATCATTTATACTTGTGTAAGAACACTGACATTGAATCGTACTCAAAGCAAAGTATCTAAGACTCAGAGTAAGTCGGATTCCTACTTGTTCAACGCAAAGATTCAGCTATATCTGGTGGGTAATGGAGTTAAATATTACCCTTATCTTTTAGTATCTATTTACATCTAATTTGTAGAGGGGGTTAAAGATCTCCTGATAAAAATAAAATTAATAACTTAAAATTCTCTATAATTAGACAACATATTAGCTTTCATGCCCATCAAATACGAGGAGCTGCAAAAAGCACGGTGTCAAGGGATAAGTCTAGTGTTCTCATGTAAAAATAATGTTGCAGATATAGACAGGATAAACTAAATGATAATGAGGCCTAAGATTTGGAGTGGAGGAGGAGTCCGAAGTACAGCTTGATGGCTGTTACCTGCACTTACAACCAAATCAGCCGTTTTGATGTCAAATGTGTGGCCTGGGATACAAAATCTATGTATAAATTTTAAAGAATTATTTTGCCGGGCGCGGTGGCTCAAGCCTGTAATCCCAGCACTTTGGGAGGCCAAGACGGGTGGATCACAAGGTCAGGAGATCGAGACCATCCTGGCTAACATGGTGAAACCCCGTCTCTACTAAAAAATACAAAAAACTAGCCGGGCGAGGTGGCAGGCGCCTGTAGTCCCAGCTACTCGGGAGGCTGAGGCAGGAGAATGGCGTGAATCCGGGAGGCGGAGCTTGCAGTGAGCTGAGATCCAGCCACTGCACTCCAGCCTGGGTGACAGAGCGAGACTCCGTCTCAAAAAAAAAAAAAAAAAAAAAAAAGAATTATTTTATTTCAAGTCACTCTTTGGAGTCCAGCAACTTATCATGCCTCCTTTATAACCGAGAACAGATTAAAACACTGAGGATGGGAAGTTTCCCCTTGCTGCTTCATGGATGTAAGCTGAATAGCTGCGACTTCATGCACATTGAAAGAACCAAGCAAAGCACCAAACAGCAGCATTGAAGAGGTTGACAGTGGTCTAGGGCACAGGTTGAGCTGCAGCACCTGTGGAGGGAAACCTTTGTCTAGAGTATCAATAGTGTAGCTGATAGAGGTGAGAAAGGTTCTGGGAGAAGCATCCAATCACAGAGCTAAGTCAAGCATCAGTTCAAATTTCAGAATGTCTGAGTGACAAACATCCTGCAGGGACAATGATGCAAATTGGAGTAGAAAATACTGAAGAGTGGCCAAGGTCTTGCAAATGCGCATGGAGATGCTAACAAGCTAGCAAAATCCTGGTGTACTAAAGCCAAAACTACCCATGGTTACACAGGTTCATAATGCCACAGACAGTTTAGGTTATAATAAAATTCATGAATTCTTCAGTGCTTGGCTGGGCAGGATCTGTACTGAACAAAGCACTCCCACAGGTACTGAAAGGCAGTGCCTATTCACTAACTGGTGCTGTTATTCATCTGTTTCCTGAACCAGCAACATAAGAGCCCCTTTGTCTCCTCTTTCATCCCTCCCAGCCAGTCTATTGCCCAATGTCTAAAATTGGATTCCCCAAGATCAGACTTAAATGACGAATTTGAGTCCATGTAGCTGATTATGATGGAGATCACAGGAAGCTTCACCAGGGAAGTAGAGAAGTGAGATAGAGAAGAAAGGAACACACAGAGTACATTAATGAGCAAGTTATGACTATGGATGACTGGGACTCAATGCCACTGGAGACTTCTAGCAAATAAAATAGACATGCGTCATGCATCCTATTTGAGTGTAAAAAGTTTGGAGTTTTTATCATCCAATTCTCATTTATTATTAACCGCAAGAATGCCACTTGGGTCTTCAATATTCCAGCCCTTCTAGCCTTCCCCGCAGTGGCAAAGTCATCAGAGAAAATCTTCAGGTGCACACAAGTAGATGATGAGACAAAATGGGAGTGCTGAAAGGGTATGGATAGTGTCCACTAGATTTAACAAGTACCCTACACTTATCTTATAGTGTATACTATAGCTGTTCTTGCTTTTTTGTACCAAATGATTCATATTTTTTCCTTCTTTTAGAAACAAGATTGAAAATATAATCTAGGTTGAACAGGAAGCATGGAGATAGTTCAACTGAATAGGAAGTTGTTGGTTGTAGAATATTTCTATGCATTCTTCACAACAGTGCCATGTGAAGCCTGTTCTGACTTGCCCAGTTAGCTTTTATTTCTCTCTCTTTTGTGTCAGCACTGTATTTTGCACATCTTATTGTTTCATTCTTCACACTTTTCAGTATTATCTATTTGCCAGTAAATTCTTCTTAATAGACTATCATTTTCATGCAAGCAAGAATTGGGTCTTTGTTCAACTTTGTATTTTAGGCATGGATTATAGTCCCCAAGAATCAGTCAGTGTTCATCAAATGTTCATCTGTTGAATGCATAAATGACTGTGTGCGTTGCTGCTAATGATGTTCACCATTTTCTTCAGAATGTGCTTATGCTGGTCAGATTAAATGGCTTCACTTGAGGTGTTTCCAACTGTTAAACAGATTTTTTTTTTTTTTTCCTGAGAGTGATTTAACACCACTGAAAGTTTTCAGTTAACTTCGAGTTGTTTTAAAAAATGAAATAGCTATTTCTGGTGAAAGGAAATAAGGGAGAAGAGATAGTTCTCACTTCAGTTTGAGTTTTGAGAGGATCGAATTGCTTCAGTCCAAGGGGTCAATACTGAGGGGTCATCCCTAGCAGCTGGAGAATATGTCAAGATATTACTCCAAAAGATAGTTTTATCCTTCATTTGCTACAAAGATAAATAAATGCATATATACAAAGTGAACAAAAGCTTTGAAAATAGTAAAATGTTAACGTCGGATAGTATAGTCACTGTTATTGAATGAATGTTTGCGTCCACCCAAAATTCATATGTTGAAATCCTAACTCCCAAAGTGATAGTATTAGGAGATGGGTTTGGAACTTTTGGGGAGGTGATTAGGTCACGAGGATGGAGCTCTCATTATTGGAATTAGTTGCCTTATAAAAGAGTACCTACAGGCCAGGCACAGTGGCTTACGCCTGTAATCCCAGCACTTTGGGAGGCCAGGGTGGGTGGATCACGAGGTCAGAAGTTCAAGATCAGCCTGGCCAAAATGGTGAAACCCCGTCTCTACTAAAAATACAAAAAAATTAGCCGGGCGTGGTGCGGGGTGCCTGTAATACCACCTACTAGGGAGGCTGAGGCACAGAATTGCTTGAACCTCGGAGGCAGAAGTTGCAGTGAGCCAAGATTGTGCCACTGCACTCCAGCCTGGGAGACAGAATGAGATTCCGTCTCAAAAAAAAAAAAAAAAAAAAAAAAAAAGAACCTAGAATGCTCCCTTTCCCTTCCATCATGTAAGGAATCATTGACAAGATGAATGTCTCTGAGGAAGCAGGCTCACCAGACACCTAACATGCTGGTGACTTTTGGACTCACCAGCCTCTAGAACTAGGAGAAACACATTTCTGCTCTTTATAAACCACCCAGAAATATAATATATATATGTATGTAGCCACCACCCATATATGTATACGCACACACACAGAGTTTATCAATTTTTGAAGTGAAATAACATATAAATTAACAAAAATTATCTCATGTGCTACCACCATCACTGCCCAGATACATAGATAAAAATTCAAGTACCAATCAAAGTCTACTTTCTTCCTATCTATAAAGCTATAAAATGAGTGGTATGAGACTAAACAGAAATGTTCTGTGCTTTTTGGCACAAGCACATATTTATTTATTATGTATGTATTTATAGTGTTTTCATACAAATAGAACAATTTGACATATACATAATAAACTAGAACACATATGCACATAGGTATGTACATGTATGTATGTGTACATATGCACATATATATGTTCTACTTTTGTGGAAGTAATACTATATAATGATCACATTTCAACATCTGTTTATATAAATTCATCTCTTGTTTAAAACTGTAGTATAAAGGCCACAGGCATGGACTACCACCAAGCTATGTCCATTTAGATTACCTATTTTCCTATTACCTAGCTACAAAGAAAACCCATGTCCATCTGAACCCTTACTCATGTGAAAACATAAATGAAGGGCAAACTCCTTGAAGTAGAATTGCTACATAAATATGTAATTATACTTTTAATTTTGAAAGATAATGCCAAATTAATCTCAAGAGTCTGGGCTTGCATTACTCCACAGTCAATGATGGCTTTGTTCCTCACACTCTTGCCTCCAATATGCATTTATTCTTGAATAACTTTGACCAGATGAGGCACTTATGATCTCAATGCTCATCCTCCTACTACTCTTTAGATAACCTTGTTTGCCATTTTTTTTAACAGTTTGTAAAGAAAAGAAAAACTCCAAACTCATTACAAATATACTTTGCTAAAAGCACCAAAAATATTAAATTAAATGTTAGAAAGAATAAGACCCACTATTTGATAGCCAAACAGAGTAAGTGTAGTCAATAATAATTTAATTGCACATTTAAAAATAACTAAAAGAGTGTAATTGGATTGTTTGTAACATAAAGGATAAATGCTTGAGGGGGCATATACCCCATTCTCCATGATGTGATTATTTCACATTACATATCTGTATAAAAAAACACCTCATGTATCCCATAAATATATATACCTATTGTGTACCCACAAAAGTAAAATACTAAAAATACAAAAATTAGCCGGGCATGGTGGCATGCACCTGTGATCCCAGCTACTCAGGAGGCTGAGGCAGGAGAATCACTTGAACCTGGGAGGCAGAGGTTGCAGTGAGCCAAGATGGCGCAACTGCACTCCAGCCTGGGTGACAGAGCCAGACTCCATCTTGAATAATAATAATAATAATGGTAATAAAAATAATAATAAAATTCAGTGGATTCTGAATAAGACACAGGTAAGAAGAATTTTCTTTTTCTTTATTTGTCTTAAAACTGAAAAGTCTTAATGAATGTGTATCTACCATGTGCAATTAGACAGAATTAAACAGTTTAAAATATTAATGGAAATATTTTTCATTTAACCTATTTGTTCTAAACAATTGCTAAAATATTTTGGTCACATCTAACCCTCACAAGGCAACCATTTTCTATTACTTTTCTACATTCACTTTTTTCCTATTGTTTACTAGGTTTATTTTGTTGTTGTTGTTTTTTCCTTTTTGAGACAGAGTTTCACTCTTGTCCCCCAGGCTGGAGCGCAATGGAGCAATCTCGGCTCATGGTAATCTCTGCCTCCCGGGTTCAAGTGATTCTCCTGCCTCAGCCTCCCAAGTAGCTGGGATTACAGGTGCCTGCACCACACCCGGCTAATTTTTGTATTTTTAGTAGAGATGGGATTACAGGTGCCTGCCACCACACCCGGCTAATTTTTGTATTTTTAGTAGAGATGGGGTTTCACCATGTTGGCCAGGCTGGTCTTGAACTCCTGACCTCCAGTTATCCACTCGCCTTGGCCTCCCAAAGTGCTGGGATTACAAGCGTGAGCCACCGTGCCTAGCCAGTTTGTTAGGTTTTTATTAGGTTCAAGATTGTGCTGTATTTTTTAATCAATAAAAACACAAGCAAGCCACAGCTCCAAGAAGTGTACAACAAATGATTTCACTGGAGAGTGATTTTATTTAATTAAATACTTGGTCACACTATGTAAGTGGCATGTGAAGAAAAAACAGTCACTTTGGGCTGAAAATTTCAGGGAAAAAAAACCCTTATGGAGTAAAAATAACTTTATAGTTTATTGCTAAATGATTTACATTTTTATTGATATAGCTAACTTGTATATACTCAGTGTTAGTTCTTAATCATATTTAATGCCTGTTACACACACCACATTCCTCATGAAACTATTCATGATTCTTTTCCCCATACTGATAATTTGTATTATCCCATTCTCATATAACATGTTTTTGGTATACTTTTAAATTGACAGTATATTTTAATTTCTCTTATAATTTTTTATGTTCTATGTTCTATAGTATTAAAAGATTCATGACCTAGAGACACACACACATATATATGTGCACACATTCATATATATTTAACTTTATAGAATTCTTGAATTTGACTGAATAGAAAGTGGTGGCCAAGAATATTAAATCTACCTAAAATCCACAGAGGTTTGGGATTCACAAAAGGTCACTTGATTTGGCTTACAGGTTCAGGGGAGAAAAGTAAATTTCATGGAAGAAAATCATAAATATTTGCGAGTAGATAAGGTGGCAGATGTAGACATTATCTATAGGGAAATTTGACAGCAAAAGGAATGAGAGCTAGGATGTTACGTTCAGGGGCCTGAATTATTACAGTTTGCTACAGATACAATATATCCACACTTAGCAAAATTACATTTATAACCTTGGCTTTTAATCAAGGTTTACCATAATGAAAAGCTGTGAAGAAGTTGTATGACTCTCTTTTTTTTTTTTTTTTTCAGGGTAAAAGAAAACTTTATTAACTTGCCAATGTGAAGGAGGGGCGAGGTTCACTGGTCTCCGGCGGTGGAGGCCGACGAAGTTGCTCCGGCATTCTCGGGCGAGGCTACTAGGTCGGCACACCAGCAGGGGCCAAGGAAGTTCGCACCGCACGCCCGCCGGGAGTGGCTTTTATGTCCTGGGCCCGGGAGTGGGAGGGCAGTGGGCGGGACATAGGCGGGTCGGGGACGGGGCAGCAGGCGCGGCTAGGCGGGTTCTGGTTTTTCTCCATTGGAGGTCGGGTTGCGCCTGCGCAGTCGACCCGTGTCTTTCCTGGGCGCGGGAAAGTTAACAATGAAGAACCCGGAAATGCGCCATTTTAGTCCCTTTGTTCTTTTTGTTCCCTCCCTCCCTCCGTCCAGACAGTCCAACCTTTTATTGATTATAGTGATGGGGGCGTCGTTGTCTGTCTAGCTGCTTCCTGCTGTTAGGGGGCGTTGTTATGAGGGTCTATGGTCGGCCTCCCGAGTAGCTGGGAATACAGGCATGCACCACGGTGCTGTTAATTTCTGTAGTTTTTTTTTAACAGAGGTGAGGTTTTGCCATGTTGCCCTGGCTGGCCTTGAACTCCTGAGCTCCAGTGATCTGCCCACCTTGGCCTCCCAAATTGTTGGGATTACAGGCATGAGCCACTGTGCCCAGCCTAAAAAATTGTTATTGGTGTCACTAAAAACTGCTCAGGAGGAAAACAAGTAGGTCTTATTGTGATTAAACAATATTTTATTTTAAAAAAATCAACATTTTTTATTTCAAAACAAAACTGAAGCTATTTTATTCGATAATATGCCAGTATTTACATAGCAAGAGTTTTGAGCATAGGCTTTGGAGTCTGAGCGTCTAGTTTCAAATCCTGACTTTAACATTTATTAGTGGGACTATGGGTAAGTTCATTAGCATCCCTGTACTTTAGTTTCTCCGTATGTTAAATATGGATAATAATGGTGTCTAATTCATAGGATTCTTGTGAGAATTTAATGCCTGATTATAAGTGAGGCTAGGATGGTACCTTGACATAGTAACTGTTTTATCATTGTTCTGGATTATTATATTTATTATCTATACCTATTTTATATACCAACCATGCCTGTAATAAAGTTTGTCTAGAATTCCATGGAAGAACAGAGTTCACCTTTGTGGAGATTTGATAGGATTTTCATCATTAGATAATAAGAGTTATATAATGTATGTTTCCTCTTTAGTCTGAGTTTCCATGACTCTTGGTGCCAAAAAGTTTTGGTTCAAATTCAGTAACTCCAATTGAGCCATATTTCTGTCAAATTCTTCCAAATGTCAACTATATGTGGCTTCTAGTTAATTTGACCTTGTTTTACTGATTCTGATTTAGTGGCAAATTGGTAGATGAATGCAATGGTTTATTCTCCTGATTTTAAATTTAATCATTTGTAATTATATACTTTTAAGACGTAAAACTTCACCTGTCATAAAACATGCCCTTTATGGCACAATGGTTTTAAAATATGGTCCCAAAACTCATTGATAAATGGAAAGGTAGGGTCTATGTCCTTTCCTCTTCAATCTGAGTGAGTTTGTAACTACTTCAACAGATAGAGGATGGCAAGAGTAATATTTTGTGCCCTCCATGGCAGGGTCATAAAAGACCATATGACTACTACCTTGTTTGCTAGAACAGCGTTTGCTTGGAGTTACCTGAGTTACCATAGAAAATGTGTATCTTAAAGCCACCATGCTAGGAAGAAGCCAACCAACATAGCAAGTTCACATGTAGGCCTTCAGAATTCCAGCCCCCAGCCATTGAGTCTAACTTAGCTTTAAAGTCTTGACAGATGAGGCTATAGACATTGCAGAGCATAGACAGAACATCCCTGCTGTGTTCTATCTGAATTTATGACCCACAGCATCCACAGCATAATAAAGTTATTGTTTTAAGCTGCTAAGTATCAGGGTGATTTTATACACAGCAAAAGTAAGTAGGATACCCTGCCAATATGCCTACATATTTCCAAAGAACTGAAAACATGCCACCCCAAAATGTTTTCTTAGTGAGAAAACACAACTCACTTTTTTATTTCTGTGCCTTGATAAAAAAGGCATGTCCACTAAAAGAATGACAATTTTTATTCTGATTATGGGATAAAGAAACATATGGCCATTTGTGACATACAAAAAGTCTATTGGAAGCAAAAAGTGGGGAAAAAAAACTTACAAATACCCATAAACTGATGATAAATGGACAAACAAAATTTGGTATATCCATACAATGAAATTTTATTTAGCAAATAAAAGGAATGACAGACTGATACATTCTACAGTATGAATGGACCTTAAAAACATTATGCAAAATGAAAGAAGACAGACACTAAAGGCCACATATAGTATGATTCCATTTATATGGAATGTCCAAAATAGGCACATCTATAGAGGCACAACACAGAGTAGCAGTTGCCAGAGGCTAGAGGAAGAGAGGAATGGGGAGTGAGTGCTAATGGGCTTAGAGTTTTTGGGGGGATGATGAAAGTATTCTGCAATTAGATAGTGAAGATAGTTACATAGCTCTGTGAACATACTGAAAAAACACCGAATTATACACTTTTAGAGAGTGAATTTTACAGTATGTGAATAATATCTTAATAAAGCTGTTATAACAAAATCCCCAGGATATCCCATTTCTGAATAAACATATTTTTCCCTGGAGGTCTTCTGAAGAAGTTTACTCCTCTTTTTGTTGTGCTGTGGCTTTTTGGAAGCAGATTTCTCTGGGTTTGTTCATTTTTGTTTTATTTCAATATTAGAACCAACCCTGCTTACATCTCCTGAGTCTTTTTTTAAATTTAAGGCTTAAAAACAAACAAACAGTAGCAATAATCCCAATTCCCGAGTGATTCAACAAGTTTTATTGTGCAGATGGTAAGAAACTGTTTCCCTCATTGTTTGCTACCAGGAGAAAGGCTGTGAAATAGTTTTTCTGGGTCAAAACATATGGTTCACAAAAATGACTTCCTTTCATCTTGGTCTCTTCTTGCCTTCTGAAAGAGCAATTCCTCCTAATTTTATGTTCACTTTTGGCAAAATGGTCTCATGTATTAATGACTTTATTTGGTTAACAAAATAACATGTTTACAGGCATGGGAGAGGATAAATGGAAGCTAGAAAAAGGAGTACTGAAAATATTAGGTTAATGTGTCATTGTTTTCAAAAGCCATCTATAACGTCCTTGAAACTTACACCACCACTGACTAAAAATTTTATTTAGAATAATCTGGAATCAATGGAAAATCTGCTTATCTAGACCTTGAAGCATCATTTTGTTTGTTTGTTTGTTTTCTGAAAATTTCTTCCTGATTACATCCAGTGGAAGATACTGCTACTTGCTTGCCCAATATCCAATAAACCTAGCAAAGAAATCGTTGTCTTGATGGACTAGTAACAGCCAACCCACAGTAAAAACAAATTCTAAAAATTTAAAAAGCATAACAACCAAAAAATATTCACTCCACATTTTGCTTTTTAAATTTAAAAAAAAGGTGTTTTTTTTTTTTTTGGTTGTTGTTGTTTTATCCTGAAAGAGTAGACAGTAAGCCAGATCCTGGAAGAATTGGAAACTAACTGCATGAGGGTCTAGGAAGCTGAGAGGCTGAAGCAGTCTCAGGACAAGTAGATAGGAAGGAGTCCCTTTTTTCTCAACAACAAAATCGTGATTTTGTTTAGAAGTAGCAAGTTGTCAAGCAAGAACAAAGAGCTCTGTTTCAACCCTCTCTGGCAGCCAGTCATGGCCTTTTGGCACCTGAAAGGACAACAGCTAGGGATTTCTGGGATAGTTTTGTTTTCCTGATGTAGATGCTGCCTCTTCCTTCTTCTTGCTTCCTTTTTCATCTTTCTGCTCTGAAATGTAGATGTGAGGCTGGAGATGTTGAAACCATCATCTTGCAACCAGGAGTTGACAAGCATGAGAATGATAGTAACGTATAAAAGAGCAAGAAGATCAAAGGGGCCTGGGATTTTGATGCCATCACAGGGCCAATTTCTTGCTTTAGACTCCATTCCTTTAGATTCCATCATATGAGACAGTTAAAATCCTCTCTCTGGTTCTAGTTTCTGCTACTTGGATGCAAAAATACAATCCATGGCCTGGCACAGTGGCTCACGCCTATAATCCCAGCACTTTGGGAGGCCGAGGTAGGTGGATCACTTGAGGTCAGAAGTTCAAGACCAGTCTGGTCAATATGGTGAAACCCCATCTCTACTAAAAATACAAAAATTAGCTGGGTGTGGTGGTGGGCACCTGTAATCTCAGCTACTAGGGAGGCTGAGGCAGGAGAATCGTTTGAAGCTGGGAGGCGGAGGTTGCAGTGAGTCAAGATCGTGCCTCTGCACTCCAGCTTGGGTAATAGAACGAGACTCGTTTCAAAAAAAAAAAAAAAAAAAAAAATACAACCCTCACTTGCAGTTCCTCTCAATTGAGTGCACCACCATACCCTAGGTACATTTAAGAAACATGTGAAAGCACTGTGATTGTTCCTATAACGGATGGAAAGGTGCTCTAAGGATGCCAGACATGCAGAACATGCAGGAAAGTCCAGGAAAATGAATAATTGTTTCATGTCCTATTCAGCTTTTGAAAAGTAGGGGACAACCTGTTTATAAGTATGTGAGTATGTGAAACCTAGCTCAATTTTACATATAAATACGAAGTATTTATTTACATTTAAATATGCACTGAATTTTCCAAGAATGAAACTATCCCACAATAAATCAAAGGGAAAATGTGCACTTATTTTATTCAGAACTTTACCAAATGTTATTAATCATACGGAAAAATCCCATTACTTTAAAATATGCTTTCATGGCATTTTAATCATTCACATCACCCACCTGCATACATCAGCATTTTGAGCTATCTACTTCTGTGGTTTTAGGTACAGGTACTACATTTATCTATAGCAGTAGGTGCCTTTCTTATTTTTATATTGAATAAGTAATTATTGATGATAAATATATTCATTATTTTTAATTCATTATTGTCCTTTGATTTATTTTTCACAACGTAATTGTTTTAGAGTTATATATATGTAAGTTACATTTTTGGTAAATTCCCTTTGAGGGTAGTAATGGGTGTATGTTTTACAAAAGAGGGTGTTCAGTCTTACAGGGCTAAAACCTATACAGTACATAGAAGAAAAACAGTTTTTAAAAGAAACAATGTAGCCTGGCGTGGTGGCTCATGCCCGTAATTCCAACACGTTGGGAGTCCAAAGGTGGGGGTGGGTGGCGGATCGCTTGAGGTCAGGAGTTCGAGACCAGCCTGGCCAACATGGCACAATCCCATCTCTACTATTATAATAAAAATACAAAAGTTAATCAGGCATGGTGGCGCACTCCTGTAGTCCCAGTCATTCAGGAGGATGAGACAGGAGAATCTCTTGAACCCAGGAGGCGGAGGTTGTATTGAGCCGAGATCATGCACTCCAGCCTGAGCAACAGAGCCAGACTCCTTCTCAAAAAAAGAAAAAAAGAAATAGTGTGTACATATTTAGAAAATAAGATAATATACCCGGTTAATTGAATTATGATTTTCATCTGTAAATGTTCCTATCCCTTCAAATTTTTATTTTAGGACTGCGGCCAACGTGGTTCTGAAGAAGATGGATTGCCAGGTCATTACAGGGCTTTCCTTCACAATTAGAAACTAAATGTAAGACTCAACCCAGAGTGATTTTGGAAAAAAAAAAACCAATATAAGGTATATTGTCAAAGATAATTGTGCTCCTGCAGCTTTTCTGTGTATAACAGACTCTTCCTTCCTTGTAGCGGCTTGCTTAGTTTGTGAAAACCATGGTATTTGACCCTTAGAAAGGTCAAAGACTTATATAAGATATATATGTATATATGAGCATATGTATATGTGATCTATATATCACAATGATATATATATCATACTGATACACACACACACACACACACACACATATCAGTGTGGGAAGAGAATGGAGGAATAGAATGTTAATTGGAACAAGACTAGTAGTAGCTGATTAGTTCTTCATTCCACTAAACATAATGATGGGCAAATATCTAGCTGCTTTAAGTCTTATTTTATAAATTGAATATCAAATACTAAAGAAAAAATATATTTTCACAGCCAGGACAAACATAGAATTTTTTTTTTTTAATTTCAAAATGTGAAGTAAAACTTGAGAGAAAATACTGAGCAAATAAGGAACTTTGTCCCAAGGTATGGAAACATTGACAAAACTATTACCAGTTACAGCTGACCTTTACTGGGTAAAACCTGGATAAACGGGAAAAACTTTAAGAGAAAAGTCTTCAGTGGGTCAAATCCCATGGTTTTCACAAACTGGGCGGACTGCTACAGGGCAGGAAGAGTTTACAATACAGAGAAAAGTTGCAGGAACACAATTATCTTTGAAGAACTCTTGGGCCAGTGTAGGCCCTGTGGTACCAGTTCCGAACCTGTGCTAAGAAGCAGGCAGGGATATATACCTCACCTTTTGCTGTGTAGCTGCCTTGCTTAGAAACTTCTAAGAGAAATGCCTTATCTTTTCAGATTTATATTAAATATTTTCCAATTCTATTTCTGCCTTTATCTCAGGAAATTCCAAGTGAGTATGAAGCTCATGCTCCCTCCCTAAAATGGCAAAATGGCAAGCTCTTTGTATGATTTTTAAAAATTTATCTTTTTTTTGGAGACATGGTCTCGCTCTCTCACCCAGATTGGAGTGCAAGTGGCGCGATCTTGGCTCAATGCAACCCCCGCCTCCCAGATTCAAGTGATTCTCCCACCTCAGCCCCCTGAGTCACTGAGATTACAGTCGTGTGCCATTACGCTGAACTAATTTTTGTATTTTTAGTAGAGACGGTTTCACCATCTTGGCCAGGTTGGTCTCGAACTCCTGACCTCAAATGATCCACCTGCCTTGGCCTCCTAAAGTGATGGGATTACCGTCATGAGCCACTGCGCCCTGCTGTATGATCTTTTTACAAGGTTTTAAGTAACAGTTTTATTTCCTTTGCTTCAAAATTTCCAACTATTGCCATCCAAGTGCTGTCCACTGATAGTCTGCAAATACACAACCCTTGAAGAACTTATTGTAACTATGGCCAAAAGAGTCACTGTTTTAAACACAATTTCACATAAAGAAGATTTAAACTAGGTGGACTAGTTGACTACATCTAGAAAATTATTTCTCATAGACAGAAATTTTACATTAGGCAAATGTGACACAGCTAAACAAAGTCTTCATAATTTATATCTTCTTAGGGATCAATTCTTAATTTTGTACAAAACCCCAATTACCAATATATGAGTTCCAACTCTGACATTGGGGTCTTATTTTTAATCTCCATTATAAATTGGCAGCAGAAATTTTCTCAACTCATTTCAGTTAAGTTGGCTTTGCCAAAATAAAGAAACTCTGTGAACCTGAATCAGATGATGGATGTACAAATCACTTATTTTCTGGGCTTAGAGTTACCCTGGAGAGTAACCAGCGTTTAATTTATCTATGTTCCTAGAAATTAATTAGTTTAACATGACCTACTGTTGTTACCAAAGTGTTTTTCACGCTAGGTAATACAAATTTAGTCTGATTATCTAGGCAATTGTATTTAATTTTTTTGTTTTGGTTCATGGCAACCAAATCGGCACTTATAATTTTTTCCCTTTTGTCCAAATTCCATTGAAATGACAGAATGTATTCATGTGTTTAGAGGAATACAATTATAATCAGCCTAGAAAACAAGAAAGAGAGGAAGCAGAAGATCAAGATATTGGTGAAAATACTGAAAGATGTAGATGGGCTCTGACTGGTAAAGAAAATAAAGAAGAGTCAATAAAACCACAAACACCAGGAGTAAAAAGAAGCTTCACATCTTTGGTTGATAAATAGTGTACTTCAATTCTGCTGGCTGTTGTGAAGGAGATTACAGGATACTTGGAAGATATATAATGGGAGAAGTGGTCTCATATGGAAGTTGATTGTGGTTTTGGATCCTTTAGAAATGTCTCTGAGGAAGATACATTAAGTTGTGGCCTAAAAGGTGAAAAAGGAGGCTGATAGTAGTCCTGTGTTTTAAAAGAAAATCAGTATCACTGTAATTTAGGGAGGAAGGTTGGAGAGAATTGGAAAATCAGAAAGAGATAGCTGTTAAAAGGTAGAGCCCTGTAGGTTGCGGTATAAACTTTACAGTAATGGACAGCTATTGAAGAGTTGTAAACAACAGTCAAATAAATGTTGTAAAAACATTTTTTCCATTTGCCATCTTGAAAATGGAGCACAGGGGCCAGGCGAGGTGGTTCACACCTGTAATCTCAGCACTTTGGGAGGCCGAGGGGGGCAGATCACTTGAGGTCAGGAGTTTGAGACCAGCCTGGCCAACATGGTGAAACCTCGTCTCTACTAAAAACAGAAAAATTAGGCTGTTGTAGTGGCAGGCACCTGTAATCCCAGCTACTCTGGAGGCTGAGGCACGAGGATCCCTTGAACCTAGGAGGTGGAGGTTGCAGTGAGCCAAGATTGCGCCACTGCATTCCAGTTTGGGTGTCAGAGGCAGACTCTGTCTCAAAAAAAAAAAAAAAAAAAAAAAGGAGTAAAATGGAGTACAGGGTATTAAGAAGGATATATCAAGTACAATAAGATAGACAAATGCAAGTTTTATGCACAGATGAACATCATTAGAACTCCAACACAATGTCTTCTTCCCTTCAAATGTCTTCACTTATCCATTTCCACTATCATCCTTCAGCCTAGTCTCTACCACCAGTTTTACTGACGCATCCCCCAAACATTTCCTTCACCCTCTTCTCCAACCTGCTCCCAAGTATCCTTCATAGTACAAGGAAAAAAATTTTCCAAATCATAACATTTTTCATTTCATTTTTCTGCTTAAAAATTTATCATGTCTTCATATTATTTATAGATGGAGTTTGAGAAAAGTATTAAGTCTATTCCCCACCTAGGTTCATAACCAATTAAGTTACACATATCAGAGTCAGATGAATAGAGATGAAAATATCTCCTTTACTAATGATAAAGCTGTTATCAGTGGACATAGCATTAAGTCTTCTTATTGCATATGTTTGCTAATAATTTGCCTAGTGACCTCCATTAGCAAGCATTAAATGAAAGAAAGAGCACTCCCTATATAATTTATATCATGGAGGCTTAACCACAAATTAAAGAGCATGAAGCCATACCTACTCAATTCCTCCTCCAAAAATCAGGGTACATGGTTCATTTCTGCTTTCTTAATTGGAGTACATGGAGGGACAGGGCAAAAGGGCAATATTATTACCCTAGCATAGTTCCCTCCACAATTGGATATTTGAAACAACAAGCAAGGAGGGTCCAAAGGTTTAATTGTGTATACATGCACATTTCCTTTCTGATTTTCAATATTCTTTAGAGTTTGCTTATTTAAACTTCTTGCTAATTATCATCACTAGCCGCTATTTCTGTCACTTTCCTTGTGCTGTCCGTATTACTTGCCTCTTTTCTTTTAACTTTAGTACCAAGATTGACTGATGATTGTCCATTCAATCTTTTCCAAAGCCAAGGTTAGGATGCTTAGCTGAATGAGTTTGAGTAAATTTAAATTTTATGTGGTTCATAGCAATAGCCATATTAACTACTACATTTACTTGTGTCTAAATAAGGTTTAGGTATTCTGAAATGTCTCTCTAGTATTGGATTTCCAGTTAATGGGCATCTCACTAGAAATCTATATTGACAACAACCTTATTAATATTAATCCCCCAGCATTTACAAGACTAGGATGAAATTTCAGATATCATTTATATGATATTTTTGAAGACATTTTATAAATAAAACAAATATGATGGATTATTTCTATTACTATAACTAAATTATGTTTTGAAATACCATGCTATTTACTAAGAGCTATAAAACGTGAGAGTATCCTATAAAATTAATATCTCAATGGCTCTAAAACATATCAGTTGAAAATAGTGCATATATATTAGTGTGAAGGTATGTGTGGGTATGTCAAAAGAGAATCTCATTAATACACGCCTCTGCTCAAAATAAAAAATACAGAAAAAAAAGCAGAAAATGAATTATTTAATAATTTCTAAGATGTTCTCAGGTACTAATACAACAAATCCTAATGAACCCAGAGTTAATTAAATGCAGATAAAGAAGATATACATTTTTCAAATCTCATGAAGAAGAAAAAGCCTTTTCTGTTGATCATTCTCTAATTAAAGTATTAACGGTAAGATAGAGACTGTATTCCCTCTCACTGGAAAGATAAACTGTATGTTTCTGTAATATATGTCACCCTAGCAACAACACACAAAGCATCAACTGCCTTTAATACAAACTGATTTTATAATTAAAGGAGCTAACTGTTGAAAAATAGTACCTTTTTATAGACACTTAAAGATGAAAGTTGGTTTCTCACACCGCATTATAATACTAAGTGCAAATTAGTACAAGCCTTCGCTCATCCATTCCAAGTAAAGCAGAAGCACAGACAGATCAACCAACCTAGCACTGTACCTGATACGTTGTAGGAATTCAATAAGTTTTGTTAATTTAAATACCTGTGATAGCTTTTATTCTATCTGCACTATGGATTTTTTAAAAGTATGTAACAGCAAAAATAACTACCAAGAATATAACTTAAACAGTTTTTTAAAAATATTCTTTCTCAGGAAAAAATCTATTTAGGAATTTCTGGTAAGGATAAGATGACTTCGACCAATTTTTCTCTTCTTCTTCCCACTAATACAGCAACAAATGCTGGTAATAATGCAGGAAGAAACCCAAGATAACTCTGAAGGTAGTCAGAAGAAGACGACAGAGTTTCGGTTTACTGGGTCTGGAGCAGAAGTTGAGTGACTTACATCTTTTCATGTAATAGAAGCAAGTGACCCAGATTCACCATTTCAAGACTCACAAGCAGCAGTCGAAAGCAGCCCAGAAAGGCTTATCCCTCCACATCTAAGAGGATTCCCTGAGACAACATCAGGTTCTCCCGGCACTTTCTAGGACAGGATGGGTAGATGCAATCCAGAGAATTGCCAACAGTAAGGGGAAGCACTCTCTGTTCCTGGTGGGCCAGCTTCAGCTCTCATCCACAGATACCTGTGAAGCAGTAAAGGATATTCCATCCCCAAATAGGTCTGATTGGTATGTTGGCTATTTTCAGTTGAAAACTTTGGAGAAATTGTAGTTTCAGAAAGAGTTAGCTGACCTGTCTCTTCCTACATGCAGGAAACCATAAAGATTCCTCTGGGATGGGGTACTCTTATAGGACCAGAGTGAGAAAATAGCCCTTATCACTTGGAAGCTTCAATCGACCTGAATAAATGTATTTACTGAAGTAACTCTTATCTTTCACTAGTTTTATACCCCCCATCTACCTCCTAGTGACTCCCCTAGAGAAAATTTACTGTCCCTAGCCAGATTTTCTTTGTCCTGTCATTTCTTTCCCAATTCATCAAATTCATCATTCATCATTAAAAGCATCTTGCTTTGACTGCTTCTTCAGGCTTCATTTTCTTGTGATGATCTCCATGTACATGTAAAACTAATACAATTTGTATTCTTTTCTGTTGTTTTCTGCCTGATGTCAATTTGGTTTCTAGATCCAACTGAAGAGACTACTAAGAACTACAAGGGCGATTGGAGGTGATCTCCAGCTCCCCTACACCTGCACATGTGATAAAACTACAGAACTAAATACACACACACACACAGGAACAATGAGAGAAACTGAATAAAATTGCTGAATTGTAGTAATGTCAGTATCCTGGCTATGATATTTTATTATAGTTTTGCAAAAGATTAGGGAAAAAATGGTAAAGTGTGCAATAGGATATCTGTATTATTTCTTATAACTGTATATGTATCTACAATTATCTCAATAAAATGTCAATTTTTTAAAAGTCAATTTTGATGTTTTTTATTTTCTGTTTGGATTTCACTAGATGTTCATATTTATTTTATTCACTATATAATTGAGAATCATGTCACTCTGTGCTTACTCAGAGCAAGCCAAACTTTCAGTAATCTTATTTTTTAAAAAATGCTACATGATATGACCTTATCAGCAATTTACTAAGTTATTTGAATGGACCTTATGGACATGAGCTTACCTTCAAAGCATCTTCTCTGTCTAAAGCTATATCCTTTACTGTTTTTTTTTTTTTTTTTTTTTAACTGGAAGCATTCCTTCCCTGCCAGCTAAAGAAAATTCCATGTTATTAAAAATGGTGGTTCTCAGCCATAATTAATACACATAGTTTATGATAACACCCGTTTAAAATTGGTAGTTTATAAGAGGTGAGACATGCAAGAAAAGAAGTGGTACCAAGTGATCACCAGAGACACATAGAGTGTGTGAGTGTAGGAGAGTTATTTGACCTCTGTGTTATTTATTTATTTACTTACTTATTTAAGATGGAGTTTCCTTCTTGTTCCCCAGGCTGGAGCTCAATGGTGCCATCTCAGCTCACTACAACTTCCGCTTCCCAGGTTCAAACGATTCTCCTGCCTCAGCCTCCCAAGTAGCTGGGATTACAGGCACCCACCACCACGCCCGGCTAATTTTTGTATTTTTAGTAGTGACAGGGTTTTGTCATGTTGGCCAGGCTGGTCTCGAACTCCTGACCTCAGGTGATCCACCCGCTTCGGCCGCCCAAAGTGCTGGGATTATAGGAGTGAGCCACCACTCCTGGCCCACCTCTGTGTTTTAGTTTCCCTATCTATAAAAAGGGAAGTAAAAATAGTATCTTCTATTTAGGATAGTTATATGCTATAATACGTGAAGTCCTTATTTCAGAGCCAGGCATATAGTAAGCACTTCCATAAATATTAATTATTAGTTTTACTCATGGAACATAATTGATTCTCATTAGAATTTGTAGGAGTAAGGAGTTAACACTTTAAATCTTTGTTCAGAGCTGCTTCTCACTGGAAACCTTTTAAGTAGTATCACCTTTTTCTGCTAGCACTTACACAGTGTACTGCTTGTGTAATTAACTCCATGGATGAAGAAATATACTTCCCCTTCCATTTACTAGATTTTTAATAGTGTAGCTTCAGGACTTCCACTAAAAACATTAGAATTGTCACTTAATTTTCAACCTCCCGATATTTAATTGAAAGATGTACAATATAATTTAAAAGGTACCTACCCATAGGGCAACTAATTCTGAAAATGGGTGATAAGTGAATGAAGGAAGTATGCTTAATCTCATTTTTATGCTTTAACAGTTTCTATCTTATATTGATAAAGAAAGTCTAAGCTCTACATCTGTATAAGAATGTATCATCCTTTCAATATACTTGTATCTATATAAAATGCATATGTGTATATTCTTGTGTGTGCATACACCCATGCACAGCTATAAAATACAGATATTTTAATTTAGAAAATTTTAGGACTTTACGTAAAATGAATCACATACGCACTATTATGGTGTTTTTCCCCAATGCAAGATAGTATTTTCTAAGATTTTAGGCATAAGATGTATTTTATTATGTACAATACCTTCTAAAACTTACTGAGTTTCCATTTACAAGGGAAAATGATTAAAACCACAAATTGCTATATTTAAGAGTTTGGGATTATTTTATTTTATTTTACAAATGAGAGCATTCATTTCTGAATACCTACCATAACACATGCATACATTTCTAAGAAAAAAAAAATCATATTTAGAATCCAAGTTTACTCCTGGAGAACCTTAACCCATTTCAAACATCTTTGGGAAGATGTCAGGAATTTTCACAATTTCTATTACACTCTTCTGATTTGAGTCAAAGAAAATAATTTTCAACATAATAGGACAGCCCAGGGAGGCGAGTTTCAGCCAGTTGCTGTGGAAAAACGAGAGGCAGCCGCTGTCATGCAGCTGCCAACACCACAGTTGGGGGCCTTGCCAAGTAGGCAGATGCCAAAACAGAAAAAATAGCTTATTCCAATTAATTGTTGAAACCTATAAAGGTAAAACACTTCATGTGTGGGCCTGGCTACAGAACTGCTTTGTCCCCCAAAGGCATCATGTATTTGTTTTTCATTGTGAGGGCTGCTAGAAACATAGAAATAATATTATTAAAGTATAAAAGATGTCCAAGGAACATGGATCTTTCCTCTAGCAAAGAATAATTTAAAATTAAAATAAGTATTATACTTATTGCTTTTCTAAATTGCAACTTCTCTCCCTGACTCACTTTCCCTATCTATAAAATGGAGATAATAGCATCACCCTGCTATTTTATTTGAGAAAAGTGAAATAATACATGTGATGTAATTAACGGTACCAAGTAGTTAGCACACATCACATGAGCAATTACATTATTCCTATTATTATACCAAGTTAGTTAAACTTGTATTATTATACTATTGATATTTGTATTATTGTGCTGAGTTAGACAAATCATAAACATTGTTAAAGTTTATCCAGAAGTAACTTAATAGACATTGCTGTTTAGGAGATATCAGTTATTTAGACATTTAGTTACTATAAATAAGTCTTACATACAGAAAATTACCTTATTTTCGTGACTTTAGAAATTTAGGGGGTAAGAAATAACTTTTCAAAAAAAAAAATTATGCCATCATTTTAAAGAGCTCTCTCAGCATTAATTGTGTTCATAGCTAGATAAATGTGTGCACACAAAACACATTACGGCCAATTCAAATTTTAAAACAATGCAATTATAGTGGAATTTCATCCTATTCTATATGGGATCAAAGCATCCAGAGGTCTAATAAACATTAAAATAACCAATCCTCTAGGTGCTTTTTAAGTTTTCAGTTAATTTGTCTTATCTACATTGAAGCAAATAACCTAAAACTTGCAATGGATATCTGTGAACCATACATCAAAAGAAAAGAATAGTAGCTGTTAATTCAAGGAACTGAATGATAGAGCTTCCAATTAAAAATACACGTATGTGTTGTTTATCTTATTTCAGCGAACTAAAAGGTTATTTGCATTTTTTGCAAAGTGTGCTTGTTCCTTTAAGTTTCAGTGAACTGTTTGAGAAGACATAGGGAATGGGAATGCATTTTATTACAACCTTTCCCTTTATTTGGAAAGATTATTAAGTAGGTGTTTCGGAAATGTCCAGTACTCCTGTGAAAAACTAGTACCACAATATAGTTCTAGAAACAGAATAGACAAAGCTGCTTCTGGTATCTTTCTGTCTACTAGTCAGGAATCCAAGACAATTTCAGATCAATGATCCTTCTGCTACCAAAAGTCACGGGACCTAAGGGTCAAGATCTCTTTTATTTTTGCTCCATTTGAACTATCCAGGCAAAACCAATGACATAAATGAGGTCTTATGTGACCTGACATCCATATGCCTGATCTAGCAGGACTGTGACATCAACAGTAAAGCTAGATGGATCAAAAGGTGCCTCCAATGCCCATGTCAGTGTCAGATGGAGCAGAAGCTCCCCACTTGGCATTCCTGCTTGAGTGCTTTGCAGTCCTGGCACGTCACCTAACTGGCTGGTGCTTCCTAATAGGCCCTACACCACTTCTGATTGATGTGTGAATATGCAAACATTACTGGAATCCAGGAGCCAGATGGCCCACATATCAAGTATAGCAGCCAGACAAAACAGAGGCAGATTCAGCAAACTGTTGGAGAGTTACATTTTTGGTGATTCCTCCAGACACCTAAGTATACATAGTCGTATTTACTTGATTTCATTCCATGTTAACCCACAACAATAGCGACTCTGTCATTACACTGCCACATTCTAATTAAAGGAGAAAATTCTTTCTTTTTTCCTTTCCATTTAGCATGAAATGAAGGCTTTTATAATCAACTTGATTTTACCCTGCTACTTCTAGAGGCTGTCATGTAGTCTCTAAAGACACAGGTGAACAAAATCTCTTCGCTGCTTCTCTAGGATAAAACAGTCATTTATTTCTTTCATTAAACTTAGATGAATCATTTAAAACAAAAGCCATAACTTGTATAAGAGTGCCCAGATGAGGGTGCATCCTCCCTGAGTAATATCTAGTATATATCAGCCACACAATAAAAATGATGAAAATGGTAAAAATTATAGAGTGATAAAAAATGATTTAAAAACACATGAAAATCATATATACATACATATATTGTATATAAATATAATCACGCATATCATTTCTGAGAACAAAAAGTTGAAGTTACTTAACATTGGTTTTCTTTTTTTACATATGTGAAACATCATTCATGGGTGCGCTTGTGTGTGTCCACAATCACACTGAATGGAGACATTTCAATTAGAACTTCTCTGATAGAAGAAATGTAATCCACAAATAGGAAAAGCGTTAATCACTTATGCCTTAAAAGTAATAATGATAGCAACCAAAATTCTTTCTGGAATCTGAATCAGTCATGCACATGTGTTTCTGACTTTATTCATTAAGATTAGCAGCTTTCCAGAAATCACTAAAATCAAATCTTCAAAAGCTCCAGTTCAAGATCTGGAGATATAATGGAAGTCTGGCGATCTTTTCCATAGGCTCTGAGGACCTTCTTTACCATCTTAATGTCTTAAATGGAAAAACGACCATGTTTGACAAAATAATAAGTTTGCTTCCTGAGTTTAAAATGAATGGCTGCCTATCAGATCCACTCTGAGCCTATCACTTCAGGCTGTCAGGACAGCCACATTGCTCACAATTTCCCTTTGGGATAAGCTAATCCTACAACCACTTAACAGTTTGGGTAGTTTCAGCATGAGATATTGATGTCTTTGTAGAAATTATATTGCATAACATATAAAAGGAAGACTCAAGTCATACTGGTGTGTATGTACTACACTAATTGTGTGGTGCGACTATGTATGCATTAAGAATTTTAATCCTGTAAACGGAAGCAAAGGTTCACCTTTCATATCTCATCTCAACCAATAGCTTTGATTCTCATGGAAATCAAACATTACCTTTTTGTAATAAAATCAGTGTTTCAACAGAAATATATTTCACAATGAACCTTGTTTAAAATGACCACCTAAAAAAAATTTTTTTTTTTGAGATGGAGTCTCACTCTGTTGCCCCGGCTGGAGTGCAGTGGCGCCTTCTCGGCTCACTGCAAGCTCCACCTCCTGGGTTCACGCCATTCTCCTGCCTCAGCCTCCCGAGTAGCTGGGACTACAAGCACACACCACCACGCCCGGCTAATTTTTTGTATTTTTAGTAGAGATGGGGTTTCACCGTGTTAGCCAGGATGGTCTCTATCTCCTGACCTCGTGATCCACCCGCCTCGGCCTCCCAAAGTGCTGGGATTACAGGCGTGAGCCACTGCGCCCAGCCAGATTTTTTTAAGAGACAATCATTAAAGGTCAAAGATAATCTGTATAAAAAACGCATAAGGTATTATAAAATGTACCTTAAATCAAACTGTTGTGTATTAGGAAAACTTTCACACAAATTCTGCTATAATTCAAAAAGAAAATAATGAAGGGAAATAAAAGAAAAGAATAAAGTGGAACAAAATGTGTCACATAAAACAACATATACCAGGGTAGGGTACTATAAAGTTTTATTTCTACAGCTTTGAAAGAAGCTAAAAACTCACTTGTGACTCTGCAGCTCATGAGTAATGTGGTCATTTCAAACTTCTGGTGATAAAACTTTATGGCACTCTAGTTCAGAACATATGTCAAACAGAGAAAAAAGTAAAAATCAAAATGAAATGTGACAAAACACTGCAAAATCCTTCTCATCTGACACCACTATTCTGGTTTTGTCTGGGAATCGGTGGTCAATTTCATTTTGAAATTTCTGTCTCAGAGTCATGTAGCAACTTGAATGACTGCTCTGATTAGCATCAAAGTAAGTGTAGAAAAATGATTTGCTTTCATCATGATGGTGTTAACAATATGTACTTCAGAAAATGTCATCGTTAGTGTTGCTAAAGTAAGAACAGAAGCATAATTCCTGCAGTTAAATTCCAATCTAAGATATTTGACCTTCACACAAAAAGAATGAAGACAAAGTCTTTCCCTTTTAAAAACTATTTTTATGGAATATATTAATTTTAGAGAAAACGTCATGTCTTTACAATGAGAGCTCAATATTTTCAAATGATGTAGTTATATATTAAATGAATACGTTCGTTTTCTTACCATTAAATGTTTGGTATTAGTTCTGGGAGGCTATAATTTTTCTACTAAAATTTTTGCCTGTATATAAAAAGTACTTTATGTAAAGAGAGTCCAATTTGACTTTAGTTGATTAGTATTAATTAGTTGTATTTTGTCACTTGGGCAACTTGCAAAACTTTGGTGTTATTCTAATTGTCACTCCATTTTCTTAGCTGTCGGGCTAGAATCTAATTCATCCTATTATTAATAGTTGTCTAATTTCTCACTATTCTGTTTCTTAGCCTAAAGGTTTCATAACTCTGCACGAAAATGAGAAAACCTGTCATTGATTAATATATGTTTGGTTTTGTATTAATTGTTCTACTGCAATGTTACTGCACATAGTAATGTAACTCCTGGGTTGATGAGCACATTGACATACATGGAATCTCCAAAATGCAAAGTGAAAAGCATCACTCTTAGGGTTTCTTTCAGAGTGTTGACTAAATTGTTTGGGGAATTCTTTGCCTATAACATAGACTTCAGATTTTTTGAGGTACTTGTTTTCCTTTTAATCAAATATTTAGGGAATTACAAATGTCTTCTTACAGACCATGCTTTTATGCCTAGCTACAGCTGACCAACTCTTTTAAAAAGCTTTGTCTCCTGAAATAATAATAGGAACAAACTCAATGTTTCTAAGAGGAGAAGACACCCTTATCAACTGAGTGCAGTGTAATTCATTAGTCATTGATAAAATCATATTGTAGATTAATCCAGGATTCACTCAATTATTTCTACCATATCTCTTTCCCTTCAAGAGAGGGAGTGGAGTTTTGGAGTTTGTCATCCAAAATGCTAATCCAAAATAGTAAAGGCCATTTAAGAGAAGTTATTGAGTTGCTTCAAAATTTGTAGATACTATACTATACTGTCATTGTAAGCATTACTTTTAGAAAATAAACCCCTAAACATTAATTTAACATGAAATGGTTCATAACTACAACCACCTGAACTGTGATAAAATCATGTCACTTAGATCCATGTAAAGCAGTACTTACTACACCACTCTCACCTGAAGAGTTTACTGCAAGGCATACCTAGGGAAAAGGCATTCATCTAGTGCTGTCCCAGTTTGAAAGAGTACCTAAAAAGTATTCACACAGGGTTTGTATCACACAAGGAGAAACTGTACGTGCCTGTTCTTGAAACCCACAGCAGTAATGGTAACAGAAGAATAACGAGAACACATATTTTGATTCTATATACCAAGCTTTATTCTAGAAAAGGTTGGGATTATTGTACTTAAAGAACATGGTATTCCATAGTTAATCAGACAACCTTAATTTGGGACCATTCTGGAGACTGCTTACCACAGTGATAGCTATACCTAATTTGGCAAATTCATTTTTCCAATTATAATAATCATCAGAAAATTATAAAAGTATACAAATGCAGTATGTTTTTTCTTAGTTTTCTTCTATTTGAAAATTACATATCTTATCTAAAATTTATTTTTCTTTTCAGATTATTTCTAAGATACTTTGATTTTTATTAAATAATTCAGTTTAAATTCCATGTTTTTATTTAGAAAAAAGTCAAGGATTGGATTTCTCCTATATTCAAAAGTGGAATTGTTTTCCTTCCACATTGAGGTGAAAGTATTTTGGAACATAAACAATATATGCTAAATAATTGCAAATAGATTTTAAAGGCTAAAGTTCACTATATTGAAGAGCTAAACCAGCACTGTCCATTAGAATTTTTGGTGGTGATAAAAAAAAAATGTTCTGTATATGCACTACACAACACGATGGCCACTAAAACCATGTGACTATTGAGCACTTCAAACGTAGCTAGTAAAACGGAGGAACAACATATTATCTTCTACTTTCACTAATTTAAATTCAAAATTATTTTTTGCCATTGTCTAGTGGCTACCAAATTGGACAGCACAAGTCTAGAATTTAATTACTAATACATGTACACTGTTCTATTGGTACACATGTCATATAAGGTTGTACGCACAGAAGCAAACAGATAAATGGATGCCATTTTATTACTATCTAAAAGCCAAAATACAAATGTTTTCTGACTTAAAAAAAGGCCACAGATTCTTGCTTCACTTTATAATGTGAGGAACTCAGATATTTATTAATATAATTTTGACCAAAAGTAGCCTCCATACCAAATGCAATTACTTAGCCATTTCTGCAAGACCAGAGATATTTTTTCCCAAAAATTAACGAGAGAAATAACTTAATTCTCTGTTTTAATATGCTATTTCACAGCTTGCAATTGCTTATTGTGAATGCTCCTATTTCTTTTCTTGAAACTTTGGCAAAACTATTATGCCAGAACATGATTTATGTTTTGTCATTCGTTTAAAATTCAGAAGGGCTTTTTATGCTATTAAGTCTATTTATTTACATTAAAGATGAATGCATACTTAATAATTTGGAGAAAATAATCAAAAGCTTTTGAATAATTCTAATTGGTGAGAACTTACTGTTTACAAAGTAACATCTATTTGATGTAGATCTGTGATCTGATAGAAAACTAATTGTTTTAAGTATTTGTAATCCAAGCAGCAGTGATGCAAATACATTTAATTATCAGTTTAAAAATCCAAACAATGGGAAGTAAGACAACATGCTGCCTTCAAAGCCATAGTAATAAAAGAAGTGCTAGTACATTTCCTCATGTACCTGGAAATGAGTGACCCAGATTTGCTTGCACTAAAGTCTACAGGCCTAATTTTAATCATGTTGATTGTATAATCAACTTTCCCCAGTCATTTCTAAAGATACATTAAGATGCATGCTCTCATTAAGAATAAAACATCCTGATTTCTTCATATTTCTAAATAACTTGCCTTTTCCAGGTTTTCTGAGGGAAGAATTCCTGAATGATACTCACAAAAGTAGAATGTACACTGAATCCAGTAATTACATTTATTTTAATTTTCTTTCTTTAAAAACAGACTGTTGCCCAGGTGCGGTGACTCACATCTGGTAATCCCAGCATTTTGGGAGGCCAATGCGGGCGGATCACCTGAGGTCATGAGTTTGAGACCAGCCTGCTCAACATGGTGAAACCCCATCTCTACTAAAATATAAAAATTGGCCACGTATGGTGGCAGGCGTCCATAATCCCAACTACTTGGGAGGCTGAGGCAGGACAATCCCTTGAACCCAGGAGGCAGAGGTTGCAGCGAGCCAAGACCATGCCATTGCACTCCAGCCGAGGCAACAAAAGCCAAACACCATCCCAAAAAATAAATAAATAAATAAAATAAAAATTTTAAAAAGACTGTATTTTATATTGAAATTGAATTTGAGTAAAATACAAAATATGCAGTGAATTTTACTAAAATCAACTTATTTTACTGAATATTAGACCAATGCATTGTAGTTAGGGATTGCCCCTTTGGCAAAGCTCCCATTCAGTTCCCAGCTATTCTGATTCATAGCTAATACGGAGAAAAGTTAGGAAATGGAGAATTTTTGGACTGACACAATTATAAAACCAAGAGGAAAAAGCCTACAGTTTTTAAACCAGAAAACCTAACTTTAGAACCTGGATTTGTGAGTAAGTAGTTTGAGCATATCATTTAGACAAATGCTCTTCAAGCTATAGGTCAAGACATCTGTGAGTTGTACAACACATTTATGTGTCATAACCGCCACTAATGCAAAAAATCAAATAGAAGGCCGGCGCGGTGGCTCATGCCTGTAATCCTAGCACTTTGGGAGGCTGAGGTGGGTGGATTGCCTGACCTCAGGAGTACAAGACCAGCCTGGGCAACACGGTGAAACCCTGTCTGTACTAAAATACAATAATTAGACAGGCATGGTGGTGTGCACCTGTAGTCCCAGCTACGTGGGAGGCTGTGGCAGGAGAACTGCTTGAACCCAGGAGGCAGAAGTTGCAGTGAGCCAAGATCATGCCACTGCACTCCAGCCTGAGCGACAGAGCAAGACTCCATCTCAAAAAAAGAAAAAAAAAAAAAATCAAATAGAAAAGAATGAAATAAAATCATTAAAGTGTGGCTACATATACTAAAAATGTCACCTTTTATAAAACTTTTGCTTTATTTCTGAGTGTGTATGTGTTTTGGGGGGTACTGGATCATCAAGGGTGCTCACTTTTTCTCTTAAATTGGATTGTGAAGAATGTAGGGGAGAAAAAATTTATTTCCTCAACTATCACAAGGTTCATAGCTGAGACCCCTATAGCAAAAGAAAGGTTAACAAGAGAAAAGCATACAAATGTATTTAACATAAATTTTACAAATGACACCAGGACACAAGAGCATTCAGAAATGAATACCTAAAGAAAAAGGGGAGACCTGCATATTTTTATGCTAAATTTGATGAAGAGTGGACAACCATGCAGAACTATGATTGGAGAACAAAAGGGTGTAACCTAATGGTAATAAAGGTGGGGTGGGGGGAATGTAGCAAAGCCTGTTTGTTCAGTCTTCTCTGTGTCCCAGTGTGACATTCCTTTCCTCTGGGTATGGGACACATGAGGGGTCTCACGGCCTACTTCAAAGGAAGGCCAGATAATTCTTTTATGATCTGCTTCAGAGGAAAAGGGTTGGAGAAGGTCAGAGACTTTCTCACTTCTGCTGTTTCCTTAAATACCAAGGTGCCATATTTGGGGATGACATTTCCTAAATCCCACTAACAACAAATATAAAAAAGGTGGAAGCCCCCAATTTCAAAAAAAAAAAAAAAGGGGGTTGTTTAATCAAATGAACTTGGGAACCTTGAAAGCATTAAAAAGAATCCTGATTCTTTCTCCGTTTAGCCTTAAACAAGTTATTTAACTATTCTCTGCTTTGGTTCTGTCATATGTAAAATGAAGATGCTAATAATGTCTATCTCAATACGTTGCTTTAAGAATTGACAGTGCACATATATCTTTGACATACCAATTAAAGTACCTTTGGATATATATCCAGAAGTAGGAAAGTTGGATCATAGAGTAATTCTATTTTTAGGTTTTTGAGGAATCTCCATATTATTTTCCAAAATGACTATACTCATTTACATTCCCACCAAGAGTGTACAACGTTCTCAGCACAAAACATAAGTTAGTGAGGTGATAGATATGTTAATTAGCTTGATTGACTGTTTCTGTAATATATTCATAGATTAAAGTATCACATTGTACACCATAAATTACTCGATTGTTATTTGTTCATTAAAAATAAATAAATAAGGTCAGTCACCGTGGCTCACATGTCTCACACCAGCACTTTGAGAGGCTTAAGCAGGTAGATCACCTGAGCTATGGAGTTTGAGACCAGCCTGGGTAACATAGGGGACCCCCATCTCTACAAAAAATACGAACATTAGCTGAGAGTGGTGGCGGACACCTGTAATCCCAGCTACTTGGGGGATTCAGGTAGGAGGATGGCTTGGAGGTCAAGACTGCAATGAGACGCAATGACTCCATTGCACTCCAGTCTGGGTGACAAAGCGAGACCTTGTCTCAAAAACCAAACTAAACCAAAACAAAATAAATAAATACAATTAAATGAAAGAATCCTTGCAAATCCATTACAACAATGCCTGACACTTAATAAAGGCTAGCCATTTGTATGACATCTCTGTTCTATGATTTTTATTTACTTTTAGGTTTAACGTGAATGTTTTTTTCTTTTTTTTTTTTTTTTGAGACAGAGTCTCGCTCTGTCGCTCAGGCTGGAGTGCAATGTCGCGATCTCCCCTCACTGCAAGCTCCGCCTCCCGGGTTCACGCCATTCTCCTGCCTCAGCCTCCCGAGTAGCTGGGACTACAGGCGCCCGCCACCACGCCTGGCTAATTCCTTTGTATTTTTAGTAGAGACGGGGTTTCACCGTGTTTGCCAGGATGGTATCCATCTCCTGACCTCGTGATCCACCCGCCTTGGCCTCCCAAAGTGTTGGGATTACAGGCCTGAGCCACCGCACCCGGCGTGAATGTTTTTTCTTTCTTTTTAACTTAAATGCCGTGTAAAGCACTCTTTTAAATAATGTACATATAAACATTATCTAAAATTCCTAGTTTTGTGATTTTGCTAAGAGGCATATTTTTTCATGGAACAAAAAGTCACGGACAACAAGCCCTCATTGTCCATTTTTCTCATATGAATTTCTCTGTACTTGAAATGTTACTGACTGTCAGGACTTGGCTCTGCCCTGCTTCTGTCACGCCTGTTACCTTATTCAATAGAAACAAAATGAGTGTTCTTGGCATTGGGAAGCAAGAAGTTAGTATTGTAAGTATGATTATTTCATACAATACTAGAAATCGTTGCTGAGGAACAGCCTGCATATTGCTACAGAAGAAGGCTGTGATCCTATACCCTGAGATAGGCCAAGTGCAATAACATCTATTCATAGACTTGTACAGTAGTTACAACATTGGTTGTTTTAGGTAATAACGTAGACTTCATAAATTATCTAACACTTGCAAAATATTAGGTACCGTATAGTAAACTCTTGAAACAGCTTTAGTACCCCCAGAATAATGTTTGCAAATTTAAGGCAAATTACTTCCAAATCAACACAGTTTTGAGTGTAACTTAACTCTGGCCTTTGATATGGTAAATTGCCAATTATAGCTATCTAGGTTGGATTTAAATTGAATTAGATTAAACTGTGACCCAGTGATTTTTCTGGTTTCTTATGTGGTCAATGCAAACAGTTACATTTAATGGTGGTAAAGCTGAGATAAAAATGTCAAGTGTAAGAGTCAATTGCAAGGTCATTATTTTTTTTCCAAGTAATGAAAACATAGTATTTGATCTGCTGTAAAATTACAGGCTAATGACTCAGTCCTACAGAGTAGCTCTCAAACCTTGTTCAATGTACCCACACTGATTTAAGCAAAGGTAAAGTATCATTTTGACGATTAAATAATCACAAGGAGCATAAATCATGTTTTAGATGGTGCCACAAAATATACATTTTGAAGGTCTCAATAGACATTTTTGGATGAAATAATGAGAAAAACATGTTCAATCAAAGGTGGATGGTAAATATTTATGAATTTTAAAAATAAATAAATATTTATAAGTCCTACTATTTTAAAAAGTAATATAGTACATTTTAATATTTTATGAAAGTTTTAGTATTGTTTTCTGAGGCATCAAATTCCATTTTCCGAAAGTACCATGTATAAGGATATTAAAGTACTTTAGATTGCCTTGCCAACTGTAGGAGACCTAAATATGCCATCCCAAAACACGTCACTTTTAAGAAAGCAGGCTTGATGGCCGCGGTGGCTCACGCCTGTAATCCCAGCACTTTGGGAGGCAGAGGCGGGCAGGTAATCTGAGGTCAGGAGTTCGAGACCAACCTGGCCAACATGGCAAAACCTCTACCAAAAATAAAAAATTATCCAGGCATGGTGGCACACACCTGTACTCGGTCCCAGTTACTTGGGAGGCTGAGGCAGGAGTATCACTTGAACCCCGGAGGTGGAGGTTGCAGTGAGCCGAGATAGCGTCACTGCACTCCAGCTTGGGCGACAGAGCAAGACTCTGTTTCAAAAACAAACAAACAAAAAAAAACTAGCTTACATTTGCATTTTATTGCTAGATTTCTCAAGTTGTGCTCACAGGGCCCAATGGAGAAAGAAACATGCTCTAATAATATATTTTCAAGATCAGCATAGAAAGATGTTTCTCTGTCAAAAGTTTTCATTCACTGAAATAAAACAGTAATGAATCTAAAAGAAAGGAAGTGTACATTTGCCTTTTTCTGTTTTTATTTTTACAGATTTAGGAGGTACAGTGTAGTTTTGTTACATGTATATGTTGGATAGTAGTAAAGTCTGGTCTTTTAGTGTAACTATCACTCCAATAGTGTACATTATACCTAACAGGTAATTTCTTATTCCTCACTCCCCTGACACAATTGCACCTTCTAAAAGTTTTCCTGTTTTTTAATTTTTGTGGGTACATTGTATGTGTATACATTTATGAGGTACATGAGATCCTCCCACCATTTTTTTGTTTTGTTTTTTTTGAGATGGAGTCTCGGCCTATGCACCCAGGCTAAAGTGCAGTGACATAATCTCGGCTCACTGCAACCTCCACCTCCCGGGTTCAATCAATTCTCCTGCCTCAGCCTCCTGAGTAGCTGGGATTACAGGCGTGTGCCACCACTCCCGGCTGATTTTTGTATTTTTAGTAGAGACGGGGTTTAACCATGTTGGTCAGGCTGGTCTCGAACTCCTGACCTTGTGATCCGCCCACCTCAGCCTCCCAAAGTGCTGGGATTATAGGCGTGAGCCGCTGCACCTGGCCCCTCCCATCTTTTGAAGTCTCCAATGTCTATTATTCCATTCTCTACTTTCATGAAAATATGCCACTTTGACATAGGACTATTTTGAGCTAAAGGCAATTCAGAAGAAGCAGATATAAGAAGTTCTCTGCCCTCCCACTATTTGCCTGAAAGCAGTACACACATTTACGAAGGTGTCCATCCTCTCCTCTCTATCAGAAAGGACAAAGTTTGATTACCAATGAGAACTTTAGATCTTTATCAGCCTGGAGACTGCATCAGAGGAATCTAAATAACATATTTTCTTAACTAGCCTTTATCTACCATTAGTTTCCCATATATTTGCCTTCCTGTAATTGGCCACTCACAGAGACTCAAGGTCCTTTTCCCTTGTCTTGTAACTTCTCAGAAAATGTATTGTTCTTTGTTAGAGAAACAATACTTTGTTTATTCATTTTTCCTTATGTATCTTTCAAGTATACATGAGGTATGTATGTTAGTAAACTTTATAGTATTTTTTCTTGTTGATATCTCTTTTGTTATAGGAGTCCCAGTTAAGAAATAAAGATAGAGACCAGATGCGGTGGCTCACACCTGTAATCCCAGCTCTTTGGGAGGCTGAGACTGAAGGATCACTTGAGCTCAAAGGTTCAAGACCAGCCTTGGCAACATAGCAAGACCCTCATTTCTCCAAAAAGTAAAAAAAATAAATAAATTAGCCAGGCATGGTGGTGCATGCCTGTAGCTAAGCTACTGGGGAGGCTGAGGTGAAAGGATGGCTCAAGCCCAGGAGGTTGAAGCTGCAGTGAGCCAAGATTGCGTTGTTGCACTCCTGCATGGGCCACAAAGTGAGACTCGGTCTCAAAAAGAAAAACAAACAAACAAAAAAAACCCACCAAGGTAGAGGTAAAATTATGTTTTCTTCCCCTACGCAATGTTTTTGTTTTCTTTAAATGTTTATTTAACAAATTGTTTACCTGATGAACTAACCTGAGAGTGATTAGTGTGAGTCAATGGCTTTTGTAAAGATTTTCTCAAATTTACCCGACTTGAGCTAACCACATTCAGATTTTAATTACTTTAAAGTTCTCTAACTACACACACCTATACACATATATATATATATACACACACACATATATGCATAAATATGTTTATATATACACATGCACACAAATGCTACATATTCTAATTGTTTTATTTTTCTGTGTATTTTAATTAACTTATTGCGATGCTTGAACAAATTGAAACGCTTTTTATAATACTTTTAAAAATAATCACTACATGTAACATGTTCTCCAGTAACTGAGCAATGTAAAGAATTTCTTATATGTATGACCTTATTCTAACATTCATATTTCTTGGGTACCTACTAAATGTTAGGCACACACAGCTAGTAATATAAGATGGTGGGCAAAGTCTCTGCCAAAACTATAGTTTATAGGCTAATAATGGAAGCTTTAGGACATTTTTCCAATAATTATGTGACGTGTTGTTGTAGTTTGAAGTGTGAATCTTTAAAACAGAAGTTGCTGGAAATTCAGTGTCCTTATACTATTCGAAGGATTTATAGATGCAGAACCAGAAAACAAACAAAAAAATTATCTCAGTTAAAATTGAGTCACTTCAGAGGAAACAAATTGATCATAATAGCAGCAGGGACAATTTTGGAGAAAAAAAGATGTTAGCTTTAAAGCAAGCTTGTCCAACCCACAGCCTACAGGCTGCATGAGGCCCAGGACGGCTTTGAATGCAGCCCAACACAAATTTGTAAACTTTCTTAAAACATTATGAGATATTTTTGCGATATTTTTTTTTTAGCCCATCAACTATCATTAGTGTTAGTGTATTTTATGTGTGGACCAAGACAATTCTTCTACCACTGTGGCCCCGGGAAGCTAAAAGGTCTGACAATTCTGCTTTGAAGGCTTCCTTTTAAGTTGTCAATGAATGTACTTACATGATTATGTAGATATCGTTATTTAAATGTAACATGTTACATTTAACATGTTTAAACATTGATGACCAACGCAGAATCTCAGCACTTTGGGAGGTTGAGGCGGGCAGATCACGAGGTCAGGAAATCAAGACCATCCTGGCTAACATGGTGAAACCCTGCCTCTACTAAAAATACAAAAAATTAGCTGGATGTGGTGGCACGTGCCTGTAGTCCCAGCTACTGGGGAGGCTGAGGCAGGAGAATCACCTGAACCAGGAAGTCGGAGGTTGTAGTGAGCCGAGATCGCGCCACTGCACTCCAGCCTGGGCGACAGAGCGAGATTTCCAAAAAAAAAAAAAAAAGAAAAGAAAAGAAAAAGAAAAAAAAGAAATGTCTTCTGATCAATTTCTGTTTCTGGTCTGTGCATTTGACTTGAGCACAGATCCATTGTTGCATACTTGAAGTGTCATGTACACATGTGTTGATTGAAGGAAAAAAAAGTCACATTTTCTTTTTATCACTCTCGCATGTAACTTCATTGAAAGTTACCTTTCATTCCTTTTTCCATATCATTTCCTGAGCTAGTCTTACATAATGTTCAAACAGGGATCATGTAACGAATTCCATATCAGTTTATAAGCTAGACTATTAAGATTGGTAAAGATATATTTTGTGTGTTTTTTTTTTTCTTACTGCTTTGGAGTATTGAAAGGAGTTTTAGTATAGGGGTGTTTTTATACTAAAAATACTTTAGTTTACATAATAGAGTGTACATATACTATACATATTTTTATTCAATTCACAATCTTTTAAAAATCATGTTTTATTCAATAGTGTTCATTATATACACTTTGAACCTGGCTTCAAAAATAGTACATCCTTCTCTATTTTATGCGTTTTATATCAACTATATGTAATTGTTTCAAATTAAGATTTTAGATAATATCCTGTCACATTACACTTATGTTGTCTGACCAATAGTTTCTTAAAAATTCCTCTATAGCTACATTTTCTAGTTTTCTTTGTAATTAAGTTTAGCCATATAACTGGGTTCTGACCCATGGGATGTTGGTGGAGGTGACAGAAGTCCCTTCCTGATCTAGTCAGAATATTCTAAGATCCCTCTATAGCTATGCTGTCTAATATGATAGCCACTAGCCACATGTGGCTTTGGAGCACCTGAATTGTGGCTATCCTGTCTTGCTGAGATTTGCTGGAAGTGTAAAATTCACAACGAATTTTAGAGAGGTGGTACAATCAATAATGCAATAAATAATACTAATTGATATATTGATTACCTGTTGAAGACATAATATTTTTGTTTTGCATATGGTTAAATAAATGATATTATTAAAATTACTTCACCTGTTTCTTTCCAGTTTTTAAATGAGGCTAGAAGAAATTGAAATACTATGTAAACTTTTTGCAATACATTTCTATTGGATGTACCACCAAACTTCTCAGGATTCCTATATGTCTTTATATCTTTCTATTCTACTACATCCATCACTCATTTCTTCATCATTAATTATTCTAAAGTTTTTATTATAAATTTATTGTGTGCCAGGCACTCTAATTATTCCATATTTTTAAAATTAGAAATCCATTGTGTGCCAGGTACTCTTCTAATAATCACCTACTGTTAAGATACAGGTTGGGACATGCGACTTCATGATCAAAAGGAGGAAAACACCCTGATATAGGAACTGAATTTTACTACAAGACTTTTTGTGCTGCAACTTCAGTCCCTGCCAGAACAAGCAAAAGGAGTGACTACAATGTGACTTTCTAAATGGTTGTATTGAGGACCACAGATGCTGGGTCCTGCCTATTAGGAAGAATGGGCACGCTGAGTTATGAAATGATAAAGACTCCTGTGTCTCATTCTTTAGCCTTCAGGGACCGTGGTGATTTTGCAATGTCTGTGAATTGCCCAGGGCTTCAATGACTGGTGATAGTTCTAAAACAGGGACACACAGCTTTAGGAAGTTTCAGCCTGTAAGTCTGACTATATGTACTTCCCGCTGATAAACTCATGCTTTTGTCAGTCTTCTGCTAATACTGAAAAACACTCATAAACCATCCTCCATTTCCCATTATTATTCAAGGACTTTAGACATTCAGAGTTCTCAGACTATTTTTTCTTTTGAAGAGAAAATGTGGGTAGTTTCTTCACAACCTTTTTCTTTTGCATATTATTGTTAGACACTGTCTAATGTTACATAGAAAAGAATTGGTTGAAAACAAGAAAGACAGTGTCTAACAGAATATAAAATAAAGAAAAACAAAACCAAAGCATTCAAATAACTAATATGAGAAAGGTATCATTTGGTTTATTTTCTACTTTGGCTAGACAATTTCATTACTTCTGACTTTTCTCATAAGACTTTTTTTCTAATATTTTAAGCATTGTTTCTCTTTATTATCTTACTTAATCTAGAACAGCTCCCTCAAAATCTTTTTCTCTTTTAAAATCTTTACTTTTATATCTTTTAAAAATATATGTATCAACATTATACCTTAATACTAACAAATTTTACTATAGAAAATTGTGAAAGAACCAAAATAACAGTCCTCTTGTTGTATCCACAAAAGCTGATTAATTCATTTTTAAAAGAAATTATATTGCCTATTCATTCATCTTTTAGTTACCTTCTTGCTCAAGAAGTAAGGTACTCTGCAAATGGCGTAGTTGATCCCAGCACACCTACATATATACATCTCTAATCCAGTGCCTTTTCTATTCAGAAGGTAAAAGTGTAGGTGAGTTATCAGCCGAATATAATAAGACCATATCAATGTGTCACTGGTGGAGGGTGTCCAGGTTCTTTGCATCTTGATCAAAAAATTGGACAAAATACACAAAGCAAGGAAGGAATGAAGGGATTTATTTAAAATGAAAGTACACACCATAGTGTGGGAGTGGGCTGAGCAACTGCTCAAGAGCCTGGATAGAGAAAATCTTCTGGGAGCCAAATACCCTCTACAGGTTTCCCATTGGCCACTTCATGTTCACTTTATGTAAATGAAGTGGTGGTCTGCAATTGGTCTGATTGGTTGTGGAAAGCAACCAATCAGAGGCTGAAGTAGAGTTATGTAGGACACACTTCTGTGCAATCATCTGATTGGTTGCAAAAAGCAACCACTCAGAGGCTAAGGTGAAGTTACAGCGTTGCACTTCTATGAAAACAAAGACTGGGCCCGTAATCAGTCTGATTGGTTGGGGACAACCAGCTTCCCATCTGCTGCACAGAAAAGGTGGGGGTTTGCAACGGGAGTAGCCTCTGGTCCTTATGTTACTTAGGAGTGGAAAGTTAGGGTTTTGCCTTCAGTTTAATTCTAGGGAAGTCATTGTGAAATGGCCTTAGGTTCCCTGCCTCCAGACCCTATTCTCCTGCCTCCAATGTGTGATATATATATATATTTTTTTTTAAAAAAAAAAAAAAAAGGAAAAAGAAAAAAATTCTCAGGGACCTCTGCACCAGGTATACTAAAACAGAGCAACACATGAAAATGTACTTCCTTTTCTTAATTTTTTAAAATTTAAAAATTTTTTATTTCAATAATTTTGGGGGAACAGATGGTTTTTGGTTACCCGGGTAAGTTCTTCAGTGGTGATTTCTGAGATTTTGGTGCACCCATCACCTGAACAGTATATACTGTATCCAATACGTAGGCTTTTATCTCTCACCCCTCTCCTACCCTTCACCTTGCCCTGAGTCGCTAAAGTCCATTTTATCATTCTTATGCCTTTGCATCTTCATCGTTGAGCTCCTACTTATGAGTGAGAACATACAGTGTTTGGTTTTCCATTCCTGAATTACTTTACTTAGAATAATGGCCTCCAGCTCCATCCAAGTTGTTGCAAAATACATTATTTCATTCCTGTACTTCCCTTTCAAACACAGAAAACAAACAGCAAGTGTTGTCATTTATGAAGAATAAAATCTTGTGTATTTTGGGAAGTGGAAGACAGGCAGCATTTCTTCTATAAGTTAGCACTATTGTTTTATAACTTGAGACATCTGAATTAGCTTACCTATAACAAAGTGGAAATAGAAAATATATAATATATAGTAAACTATTCATATGATGTAACTGTTTAGAATCTTAACTTATCAGGTAGTATATTTAATGATCTTTCAAGTTGCTTCGTATTTTCTTTTTGTTTGTTTTTTTAATTCAAATCACTGGTTTACTGACTTAGATGATAGGTTTGTTCTTTAGTGGATATGTTGAAATGCCTTACATAAATAGTCTCTGAGTAAATTCACAATATCAGCTATCATAAAACTCTACTTACATAGCTCATTTAATATATTATTAGAAGCAGTCTTCATTTTAAATGCTTCTTCCAGAATGTATGCACATGTTATATAGTGAGGCATACTTAAATATTAACTGGATATTGCTGACATTCCAAAATTGTATTCAGTGTTTCAAAAGTAAGTTATGATACTACAATCAGTAATATAAAGCATCCTGCTTTGACTTTATTCTTAAAATATAGAAACTAAATCAAATTTACTTGAAAACTGGCATATTGAAATCAAACATGTCCATCCTTTGTGGAGACAGAGAATGCTCCAGATTCCTGAAGAGACCATTAGAGAAAATCTAGGCCAACACTTATTGTTACTAAATGCATAAATTTCTCTTTCAGTATCAGGAAAATATATGAGTATGAACATCTATAAATATTTTTAAACAATTATTTGAATCCTTTCCATAAAATGAGAGGAAAAAACCTTTTAAAAAGGCATAACTCTACAAGCAAAAGAGAACAGGAGAAGAAAAATGAACAACTCAAGATGTTAGCAAATTTGGGGAAGTACTTCCTTGCCTTATGGCTGTAACAGAGGTTGCAGGATCACTCACTATGCTCTTTGGCCAGGATGAAGTACCAAATATTCTTCTAATGAGCTGTGGTTTCTTTCAATGTGGAATGAGACTTAGCAATGAACATCCGCAGGCTAGGCACTCATTACTACCAGACATTCCCAGTTGAGAGAAATTATTTTTACAAAACACATTTCAATAAATTGTTAGTTTTTATTGACAATTAAATATGATAGTTTTCCCCTAAGTTTTTTTTTTTTTTTTTTTCTTTTTTCTTTCTTTTTTTTTTTTTGAGACCGAGTCTTGCTCTGTCGCCCAGGTTGGAGTGCAGTGGTGCGATCTCGGCTCACTGCGAGCTCTGCCTCCCGGGTTCACGCCGTTCTCCTGCCTCAGCCTCCCAAGTAGTTGGGACTACAGGTGCCCGCCGCCATGCCCGGCTAATTTTTTACATTTTTAGTAGAGACGAGGTTTCACTATGTTAGGCAGGATGGTCTTGATCTCCTGACCTCGTGATCCGCCCACCTCGGCCTCCCAAAATGCTGGGATTACAGGCGTGAGCCACCGCGCCCGGCCTTTTTCCCTAAGTTTTAATGTATAATTTTGTTTCCCTATCCCTTCATCGGTATTTGTTTTTAGTGTTTTTCTGGTTATTTTTACTTGTGTATTTTTCTTTTTTTTTTTTTTTTTTTTTTTTTTTTTTTTTTTTTTTTTTTTTTTTTTTTTTTTGTTGAGGCGGAGTCTCGCTCTGTCGCCCGGGCTGGAGTGCAGTGGCCGGATCTCAGCTCACTGCAAGCTCCGCCTCCCGGGTTTACGCCATTCTCCTGCCTCAGCCTCCCGAGTAGCTGGGACTACAGGCGCCCGCCACCTCGCCCGGCTAGATTTTTTGTATTTTTAGTAGAGACGGGGTTTCACCGTGTTAGCCAGGATGGTCTCGATCTCCTGACCTCGTGATCCGCCCGTCTCGGCCTCCCAAAGTGCTGGGATTACAGGCTTGAGCCACCGCGCCCGGCCGTGTATTTTTCTATATAAAGATTATAATCGATTTATCCAACTCCAGAAAAAAATACTATTTATTATATTGGAATGCCTTTAATTTACACATTAACTTAAAAACAATAGCTTACTTTATAATGTTAAGCATGCTTTTCAGGAACAAGTTGCATCTTTCTCCTTGATTTCCTTTTGGATTGTTCAGGAGAGTTTTAAACATAGGTATTGAAATTTCTTGTTAAATGTGTTTCTTGTGTTTTTGTTGTTGTTGTTATTATTGCAAATGGGTGTGCACCATCCATAAAAACTTCTAGCTCATTATCATCTATAAAATGAATTTTATTGATTTTGCCTGTAAATTTTATATTCTGCTAACTTACTAAATTATTTTATTGGTGTTTGTTTGTGTTCATATTTGCGTTTGTTAATATTTTTGTTTCTTGTGATCTCTTGAGGTAAACAATTATATCTGTAAATTGGGATCCATTACTGCTGCTTGCAATTGTTTTTCTTGAATTAGTTTATCTTGTCTGGTTGCAATAGCTAATATTTTCAACACAATGTTAAGTATTAATGGAGGTAGTTGTAGTACTCATATGGTTTTCCTGTCTTTATCCAGAATGCATCAGATGTTTCTCCTTTTGGACTTTACATACACACACATACACACACACACACACACACACACATATGTCAACAAATGTATTCAATTATTCTGTTTTATATTAAATGTATATTAATCACGAAATAGTTTTTAATTTGATCAAATGTTAGTATCTCACACTTAAATATAAATCAAAAGCTAAGATCACTTGTCGTTTGAGGAATGACTTCAATAACGAGAAACAGTTCCTCAAAATAAAACAAATAAGAACAAATGGGAAGAAAACAGAAAACATGAGCAATGAAAGCAGAAGAGAATTATGGGAAAATTATAATTGAAGTTCACAGAAAGGAGAGAAATAATTGTATTTTATAAAACAAGGTCATGATAATATAAAAAAAGAACAAAAACACCTATAATTGACATCCTATTTAGTGATGAGAAAATGAAAACTTTCTCAGGAAGAACAGGAACAAGACAAAAATATCTCTTACCATTCCTTTTCAACATCATACTGAAAGTCCTAACTAATGCAATAAGACAAAAAAAATGGACAGATCTATTGGAATGTAGAAATGAAGCTGTATTTCTTCACAGATGACATGATCATCTATGTAGAAAATCTGAAAGAATCAAAAAATAACTCCTGGAAATAATAAGCAATTGTAGCAAAGTTGCAGGATACAAGATTAATATACAAAATTCAATTGTTTCTTGTATACCAGCAATGAACAAGTGGAATTTGAAATGTAAAACACAATGCCATTTCCACTAACATTTTCAAAAATAAAATACTTAGGGATAAATCTTTAAAAAGTACAAGATCTTTACAAGAAAGCCGCAAAACTCTGATGAAAGATATCAGAAGAACTAAATAAATGGTGAAATATTCAGTGTTCATGGATAGAAAGACTCAATATTGTAAAGAAGTCAGTTCTTCTCAAGTTGATCTATAGATTTAATGCAATCCCAATCAAAATCCCAGCAAGTTAACTTACCTCATACAGACAAACTGCCTCTAAAGTTTATATGAAAGGGAAAAGACCCAGAATAATCCACACAGTATTGAATGAGAAGAACAAAGTTGCAAAACTGACACTATCTGGCTACGAGACTTACTATGAATAGACAGAAATCAAGAAAGTGTATTGGCAAAATAATACACAAATACATCAACAGTACAGAATAAAGAGCGTGGAAACAGACCCACATAAATACAGCTTACTGATCTTTCACAAAGGGGCAATGGCAATAGAGTGGAGAAAAGATAGCCTTTTCAACAAATAGTGCTGAAACAACTGGACATCTACATGCAAAAATATGAATGTAGACATAGACTTTGCACACTATTAGATGTGAAGAGAGACAAAGATCACATTACCACTACTGGATTTACAAGTTAATATTCACTGATTGTACACACACACAATGCTAGAGACACCTGTATCATCTCTCGTTGTTTCTTATTTTTTAATAGAGATACATTTATTTATTTTTGTCCTTGAAGATAAATTTTAGGAGTTGACAATAAATACTCTTTCCATAAAAACATACTAAAACTAAAATTATTTTCAGTGATTTCCCATGGGAAATTTACCTATACTTTGCCACCAAACCCTCTCCTGCAATAGTCTTTCTTATCCCGGTAAATAACCATCCCATCCTTCCTTTTGCTCAAGCTAAAACTGTTTTTCTCCACTCTCTCAATCTCCATTTTTAGTCCATCAGCAAACCCTGTTACATCTACTTTCAAAATGTATCCAAAATTTGATCATTTCTCCCCAGATCCATGGACACCAACCTAATCCTAGCCACACACACACCCAGCCTTCATCACTACTTTATCCTCTAACTCACCTCTCTACTTCTATCTTTGCATCCTACATTCTAACTTACATTATTTCTGGCTACTGTTCAGAACTCTCAAAATCTCCTAATCTCCCACAATGTACAAGCCAAGACCTTTACAATGGTCAATAAGGCCCTACCTGATTTGTCCTAATACCACTCCACTTGTAGCTCCTACTGCTCTTCCTCAGTCACTCTGCATCAGCCATCTTGATTCTTGTTGTCCCACAGACACGCACTCTCTCCTCAGAGTGTACATATTCTTCCCTCTGCCTAGAACTCTCTTCTCCAAGACACCTGCAAGATTCACTCCTTTCCTTCCTTCAGGTTTTTTGTATGCCTCTTAAGTGAGGCTTTTCCAGGACCTACTACATAAAATAGCAACCTACCCCTTGAAATATCCCTATTCTACCCTTGTCTTGCTTTATTTTTTTCTCTTAGCACTTGTCACTTTCTGAAATTCTATATTCTTGTTGCAGAGAGAAAAAACAAACAAGTTGACAAATACAGAGAATGTCAGATAGTTTGCTAAATGTTTCCTTCTTTGATTTAGCTCGCTAGCTAATAGGGCCCTACGATTAAATGGACTTGATCTCTTAACTGTTATATTCAAAACAATAGAGCACCTGATAGGAAATAGGTAGTGAATGTAGACTTCATGTATATTTCTGTCAAAGCATGTTTCCTTAAATATAAATTATTTGTAAAGGATAAGAACTTCAAGTACAGATATAATACTCAAAATATTTATTCTCTGACTGACGTAATAACTGCAGGTAATTTAAATAGAACTAGTTCCTATGAAAAGTACTCTCCATAGACCTTGTAGATTGAAGACATTTTTTTTTTCCTTTGGGCCAGGTGAACTAAATCAAAGAAAGAAACTTTTAGCAAATTCATCTGCAACTCTCATTTGTTCTTATTAAAAGACAGCTAATGCTAAACCAAAGAGTGACTTCACACATTTCTAATGAAAAGGTCTCTCAGTTTGCATTCATCACCTGGCCACAATTCTGGACAAGACTGAAAGTGATCGCTTGTTTATAGATCACTTTTTGTCTATTTTTACTGTTACTTATCTCTGCATATAGAACTGGTACAGTGAAATTAGCTAAATTGGGATACAATAAAGCAAAGCCCTTTAAAAAACCATACTCTGCCTTTTATGTTCCAAGATACACACAGGTCTGACCTCCATGTGCATTATTACAAGAGAGGTTTCTACAGTTGAGCTTATATCAATACATTACTGTCAGACTAGATCTTAATTCTTTGTGTTCTGGCTACCATGATCATAATTTGAAATATAATTCTAGGAATCCATAGGAATCTTGGTAAGGTTAAAAATTCAATGCCCTTAAGTGAAGCACAGAGGAAGACCTTCAGAGTGTCACTAGAATGAAATCCTTCTGCTGAAGCAAAGTGAAACACAAAAGAGAGATGAAAAGACTCTGTATGCCAATTGGAAATGTTTTATTCCTAAGAAAAATATACATTTGCCCATGAAAGGATTGCAGTGAAAGACATTTGCAGATACAGTCAACAGTAATGCCTCAACAAACTGTTTTTTCTAAACTTTGAACTCAATTATATTAATATCTTTATTCATCGCCTATCTGCCCTGAAACACAAAATAACTGGGATTTAAAAAAAAAAAAACATATATATATATATATATATATGTGTGTGTGTGTGTGTGTGTGTGTGTGTGTGTGTGTCAATCAGATAAGTATTTTTAAGTCTTATAACCTAAAACAACTACATATTATATTACATATATATGTATATATATGTGTGTGTATATATATACACACACACACATTTAAAAAAATAGGTATAGGTTGAGCCTTCCAAATCCAAAAATTCCAAATCCAAAATGTTCCCAAATCAGAAATCTTTTGAGCACTGACATGAAACACAAAGAAAATGCTCGTTGGAGCATTCTGGATTTCAGATTTTTGGATTTGAGATGATCAACCAGTAAGTATAATGCAAATACTCCAAACAAAAATCCAAAATTTGAAACATTTGTAGTTTCAAACATTTTGGATGAAGAATGCTCAATTAGTATCAGATTGATCGATTTTGAGTCTTTTAACTCGTTCAGTTTTTGAGTATAGTCCCCACAAGATAAATCCCAATTTAAATCAAGTACTTGCAGTGATTCTCAACTGGAAAAAAGTCATTCCCCTTTGAGGGTTCAATAAATTCCTCAGTGGGGTTTCCTCAAACATTCTCTACTACAGACTGATTAAATTACTGAAATTCTAACACTGTGGTTCTCAAAGTGTGGTTCTTTGGCCGCCAGCATCAGCATCACCTGAGAACTTGTTAGAAATCCAGATTCCTAGGTCCCACCCTAGACATCTGGAATTAGAAACTCTGACTATGGGCCCCAGCAATCCATGTTTTTTTTTTTTTTTGAGATGGAGTCTCGCTCTGCCGCCCAGGCTGGAGTGCAGTGACTGGATCTCAGCTCACTGCAAGCTTCGCCTCCCGGGTTCACGCCATTCTCCTGCCTCAGCCTCCGGAGTAGCTGGGACTACAGGCGCCTGCCACCTCACCCGGCTAGTTTTTTTGTATTTTTTAGTAGAAACGGGGTTTCACCATGTTAGCCAGGATGGTCTCGATCTCCTGACCTCGTGATCCGCCCGTCTCGGCCTCCCAAAGTGCTGGGATTACAGGCTTGAACCACCGCGCCCGGCGGCAATCCATGTTTTAACACACTTTCTAGGTAATTCCAATGTGTTTTGCTGCACCATTTTGGAGTGTGCATGGTATCAAACAACTCTACAAAAATGGTAACCTGCTTGCTTTTTCATTTTAGGACTCTATGTCTATTGCCAAATATAAAGGGTAGACTTCAGACCAAATTTTACATGAAGCATTAGTGGTGGTGGGGCAGTCTAATTCTTCTATCATTGTCTATTGTTTTAGAGCTTCACAGTCTTCAATGAGAAGTTGCAAATTAACATGACTAAGCCATTATCTTATTGTTAGCTCATCCAGCCCCACAAAAATATAATTCTTTAAGAATGGCATTATATGCCCTCTCACAACCTCTCTTCTTCACTCCTAAAGATCTCCCTTGCTACTACTCACCTGACAAGTCATACTTCTTCGATTATTACATATTTCTACGTGCAATTCCTGCTGCCTTCATCTTTCTTGAAATTGTCTCTGCGTAGACAACACCAGATTAAATGTCACCATCTTTTAAAAAGCTGTTATCCTCTCCAAGCAATTAGTCATTCTGTCTTCTGTTCCCACAGCATCTCTATTACCTTAAAGATTATGTTTTATTTTAATTATTTGTTGATGCAACTGCTTCCTTTCTCAGATGATAATCTCTTGGAGAGGGAAAACCATGTTGGGTTGTGCCTTCATCACTGTATGACAGTGTGATAAGCACATAATTGACATTCAATAAGTATTTGTTAAATGTTGAAAGGTTATTTAGTAAACATGTATCTCTGATAGGATCGTACCAGAGTGTCAATTGTTCTTTCCAAAATAAAAATACATCACTAATGTCAATACGTGTTGTTTTGCTAGAAAGCAAAATAAAATCAGATAAATAATGAATTGGTCCATCAGCCATAGAGATTTTTTTTTTTTCTAGCAACAATCATGCTAATTGGTAAATATTTACATATGCAAGCTAAGTATGCTTGGCACTGAGACCACTCCATACAATATAGGTGTAATCAGTAATTCCAATTTTCTTGTATTTCAGGACATGGTAACTTAGAGACCAGAACATTTACCTTCTAAAAGGAATTGTCAAGATCTCAGTAACACTGGGTTGATAAACAACAACATATTTCCAAGAAACTTCTTTACTATTAACAATAAGTGATTTGTCTTTCATTGAAAACAGTGACACCTATCACAATCCATTTTTGTCTCACTAACTGAGTAATATCCTTTGTTACTCAGGTACTTTGCAAAGATTGTTTCAGGAAAACATTCAAGGGAATGGTTCTCAGTAGATTAAACCATTTAGTATAATCATCTTGATTCCAAACACAAACACATCATTCTACAAGTCATCTTAACACCAAGTGTAGTACATGCCAGTAAAGTGGTATTTTGATGTTCATATAAAACTATTTTAAGTTAATATTCACATTGTCATTCACACACAATAATTTGTTTATGAGTAGTAGAAATAAAAAGCAATATTTGAAAATGAAAATATTCAGTTTAGATAACTATACTGAAAACTAAGATTACTTTACTCACCAAAATGCAGTAGGCAAAAATATTAACATTTAAAGCACAAACAATTCTTGACTTAAGATACTTTGACTTCATAATAGTGCACAGTGATACACATTTAGTAGAAATTGTATTTTGAGTACCCATACATGCATTCTGTGTTTCACTTTCAGCACAGTATTCAATTACATGAGCTAGTTTTATTATAAAATAGGTTTTGTGCAAAATGACTTTGCCCAACTCTAGGACAGTGTTAAGGGATCACATTTCAAGGAGGGTAAGTTAAGCTATGTTGTTTTGTAGGTTAGGTATATTAAAGGCATTTTTAACTTGTGATATTTTCAACTTATGATGGGTTTATAGGGACCTAACCACACAAGTTGAGGGGCGTCTGTATTAGAAATCATTCAGAAAGAATCAACTAAAAAAGTCCCTAAACAAGGGTTGCATTTTGGGGTTATTAAACATTCAAAGGTGGATTAAAGCCTCTGTTAGTAAGCAAGCATTTAATATCGCCTATTATTGAGTCTTCACTGTCTCCAGCCCCCCTGCCTGCTTCTCATAGGACTTACCAACTTTATGATGTGTCCCAAAAATGCATCATTGGGTAGGTGGGATTGTTGTCCCAACAATAATAGGTATGGAAATATCATGAGTTTTAGAGTCCATTTTCTTGGGTTCTAGCTTCATCTCTTCCATTTACTGTGAGCAAGTCACCTAAATTCACATTTTACTCATCCTGAATACTTGACTCATATGATTATTGGAGCAAGTAACCATATACATATAATTTTCAGTAGGATTATTAACATGATGGTATACACAAACAAAAAGTTCCCAATCCTCACTATTTCTGAAACGAGATTTCTATAAGTTTCCTGTATCAATATTCATCTCTCCAAAATAATTGCACCAAATAATTCAATTGTTACCAAAGTCTTATACAGGCTGCTCATCAGCATCCAGAGACATAATTCACTGTATGTCATCTCCTCTAATGATTTAATTCTTCCTATTATCAGATAAAAAGAAACAGGAAGCCAGGGGCACAGGAGTCATTTCAGATCTATGTAAAACCTTTCAAGGCACAATAGCTCTGCTCGATTTCTTCTGTTAAAGCAGGCACATTGTACAATAGCTATATATAAATGTGTTAGTTATATACAGATTTAGAATTAACTTACACAATGGAAAGGTACATATATATTGCTACCTCCCTCACTGAAATAATGTTTTGCCACTTTGTCCCAGTATCATCCTTCTATTAAAAAAAAGTCTAGGCTTATTTTAAATATATAACATGCTTACTGGGTGCATGTATATGTGTGTGTGTGCATGTGTGTTTGTGTGTGTGTGTTTGTGTGTACGTGTTGAGGACATGAATTGGCATACAGAGTGTAGTAGGATAATAACACATGAATAAATGCTCTTCTGTGTTAAAACAAGGCATGGCATTGTGGACAAGCTGTCCTTTATGCAATCATGTTTACTTGGCTATTAAGCATATCAGCTATGACCAAAATGCACTGAAAACCAGGACAGTTACAGTATTCTGGACTCTACCTGGCCATTCAGAATGGAAGTGGGAAGAAGCAGAAGAATGCAAAATGTTATGGAGATTGAATTTCTCACCAGTCAGATTGTTGGGGTTACTAGTTGCTGTAGGAACAGATTCATCCAATGTAGAGAAACAAGGAAATACGGTTTATTACAAACTAAGTTGCAGAATTAAAATTCATGTGTGTTTCAATAACATCCTGAAATTATAGAGTTAGGAACACAATGATTACAACTAAAATGACATGTTCTCAAGAAGACCAGATGAGAGCATGGAAAATAATAGAAGTAAATAAGAAGGAGAGATTCAGTAGAAAAATATTCATAAATATATGCATTTTTTAATTCAATTCAGAAAATATGTTACATAATGACAAAAATGGGACTATTTTGTGTTCATATGATTTGCTATTCATAATGCCCTTTTAATATATGTTTTGTTACAAGTAGGCATGAACTACTCAGAGAGTTTCAATTTTATATTTACCTTTTCAAATAAATTAAAGTATGGATATAACGTTTTCTCCTAAGGTAGAGAGTGGTGTAAAGAAGCCTGCTTTATCAAAAAATAATGTGCTGGTGGGGTTGCGGAGAAAATGGAATACTTATACACTGTTGGTGGGAGAGTAAATTAGTTAAACCGTTGTGGAAGTCAGTGTAGTGATTCCTCAAAGAGCTAAAAACAGAACTACCATTCAACCCAGCAATCCCATTATTGGGCATATACCCAGAGAAATATAAATCATTTTATTACAAAGACATGGGCATACATATGTTCACTGCAGCACTATTTACAATAGCAAAGATGTAGAATCAACCCAAATGCCCATCAATGATAGACTGGATCAAGAAAATGTGGTACATATACACCATGGAATACTATGCAGCCATAAGAAAGAATGAGATCATATCCTTTGCAGGGACATGGATGGAGTTGGATGCCATTATCCTTAGCAAACTGATGCAGGAACAGAAAACCAAGTACTGCACATTCTCACTTATAGGTGGGAGCTAAATGATGAGAACACATGGACACACAGAGGGGAATAACACACACTGGGGCTTATTGGAGGGTGGAGGGTGGGAGGAGGCAGAGGATCAGGAAAAATAATTAATGAGTCCTAGGCTTAATATCTGGGTGATGAAATAATCTGTACAACCAACCCCCATGACACAAGTTTACCTATATAACAAACCTGCACATGTACCCCTGAACTTAAAGGTTAAAAACAGAAAGCCTGCTTTACTGACTCACAAGTTTAGTGTTAATTTACACTACATCATGCTTATCATGCTGGCTAAAAGGTAAATTAAAAATAAACCTTGCAAAAAGTATGTCATGTCAATTTATTTTATCACATAATGCTGTTCAAAGAGGGCGAGTCCTGGCTTTTTAATGTAGACATATACGTTGTGGCAATGAAGAGGTAAATTAACTATTGTGGCAGGCGAGGTCTCACTAATACAGGCCTCCATAACAACTGTTTCAGCACTGACTGGGTGGTAAAGTTAAATATTAAAAGCTGATAGAGCCAGTGCTCTTATACAAAGGCTGGAAGGTAACAAAAGTCCGCCAAGAGTTTTGCCCAAGCCTTTCCTGGGCCTTGAAGCATGACAAGATACCTTAACAGGACCCTTTTAGGATTAACAAAGTTTTATTGGGGGTCTGAAGAGACTCCCCAGGCCTCCACAAATAAGTTTACTGGGGGTCTGAAGGAACTCCCCCAAACTCCATGATTTATCAGGAGATAAGATAAGGGTAATCATCCCAGCACCTGGACCCATTTAGATTAAGTAAATTTACTGAGTGTCCAGAGGAAGGTCTTCAGGAGTCAGATCTTAGTTATAGATTAGAAGAAGTAAATCACTTATATCTTTAGACGAATGCACACTTACATGTAGACATATAGTGTGGAAGATATATAAGCTCTGGAAAACTTTGTAATTTTGAGTTGGTCTGGGGATAATTTCCAGGCCTTCTCCCTGTAACCAGTTACAGAAATAAAAACTCCCTCCTTTTCCAGTTCACCTGCATCTCCTTACTGGGCCACAAGGATAAGCAGCCCAACCCTCAGTTTGGTCCAGGAACACTATCATCATATCATGGGCTTTTGTGAAGACATTAAACAAAACTAATTATACATTTCTACTTCATTTAAGTCAAATATGCATACTATGTTGGAAAAAAGTCAGACAGAAGAGTGAAGTATGGAAATAATGATGATCATTAAATTCAGTATAGGATCAAAACCATCATATCACTCATTGGGAGATAGTTTATCTCTCTCAATTGATCTAGCAGTAAATATTTTTTCCATAAAAATTTTCTCAAATACAAACATCAAGCACATTTTATGGTTAAATTATTTTTGGTCATGATTTCAAAACTATACTTTCCTTTAATAAGCCTGCATGGATGAGCATGATTTTTATAATGCAAATTATATTTGCCATAGAGTATATACTAGGATTTTTAAAGGATTATAACATATCAATAAATTACATGGAAAGAATATATACCCTGAATTAATCTTATCTAGAAATGGCTTTGTGTTTATGTGGAGATAAATATTGTTCAGTTATCTCTATATAATAGATGTGACAAATCACATTCTAGTAGAATTTTTTGGAATCGAAGGTTAATAGAAGACTCATTTTAAAAAGAGAGGGCTTATTTTTAAAATGGTACTGGGAAAGTGAAAAATCAGTTAGATTAGACACATTTGGCTTCAAATGATGCCACAACAACAAGGATACATTTAATCACATTTATTTCCTTAAAATATCCCTTCCGTAGCTTTACAAAATAACAAGGAAATATTTTGTTGTCTCTCTATAATTTACAAATATTATATAAATGTGTATATAAAAGGCAATGAAAAATTATCATCTGTCTGTGTGGTAAATTAGACACAGACAGACATTAATATGACTATAAAAATGAATATGCATTAGGTTTATTAGTGAGGCATTTTTATAGTTATATGAATGTGTCTGTGCCTGTGTCTAATTTACCACACAGGCAGGTAATTTTTCATTGTCTTTTTTCTCTTTTTAAAGTCTTCTTCAGCACAATTTTTCCACTCAGTTTTTCTTCTGTTTCTAAATTTACCATAGATTTAATGATTTGTACTACTGACCTAGTGTATTTATTCTGTATATGTAGTGCACTAGTAATAAACAGTGAGATTATATAGAAGATATACATTCCTGCCTTTGACAGGCTCACATTTTAGAGCTTTCTTCATAAAGGTTACCAGATTCCCTCTAGCTCAGATTACTGCTTTCTCAGACCACCCACACTGTGCCCACTCAGTTCTACTCCATTTAGAAATTAACCAAAAACTCCCAAATAACTGTGCAGGCTCTATGAGATCAGGAGATTCCACTTCAACTAATTTGTGTATCCTACAGGGCTAGAATTCTGCTGAAAGGCATACGCAGCGACGCAATAAATTGCCAAATGATGATATATATCACGATTATGTTTATCTTTTGGTATCACCAAGTGACTTAAACTGAATCAACAAGCTTCCTCTAAATTCCCATCTTCTTCAAAAGTGTCTAAAACAATGTAGTCACTTGCCTAAGTTTTGACAGAAAAGAGTAAGGGGAAAAAGATTCTTTTCAAGTTCTCAAAATTAGAAGTTAGTGCACATGTATATACACATTTTACCTTTAAATAAGTTTTCTCCTCTGTCTTTGTAAACTTTTATTTCTATTTCTGACACCTAGGATATGCTTGATAATAGAATTTCTGTACTTGAAAGAATGGTGATTCTTCTGATCAATTATAACAGACTTAGGGAGAACATTTGTAATATAACTGAAAAGTGTGAGTTGAATTAGAGGATGCAAATATTTGGGAAGAAAACAGTAAATTAGAGGATGCAAATATTTGGGAAGAAAACACATATATGTGAATATTTTACAGTTTTAAGATATGGGCATTCATAAGGACAGAAAAAAATATACCGAATTGCTCTAAGGCAGTGCTAACAACATACAAATAGAGGATGGACTGAATATCAAGCTTTGATTTGTATATTAACAGGTGAGTTATGATAAATGATAATGGAAAAGGTTAATGCACAGAGTGAAGATCTATTTCAATTCGTGGGAATGAGGATACACAGTACTTGTCATGTTTACACACCTTTTAAAAATTACTCTGATTCAATGCAAAGATTCACAGTATTGTCACATTTATTATTTCAGGAAATGTCTTCACAATTCTGATTTGTCTGTATGTTTGTTTGAAAATATATCTTGTCTGCTTCAGAATTCCAAAACTTAAAAATGTAAATGATGCCAGTATATACAGCAATTAAACCATATATACCTATCTTATAAATATTCCGAGAATTATGAATACCTATCCTAAATATCCTGGGTTTATTTTTTATTTATTCTTCTCGATTTGTGTTGTTATATTTTATTTCATTTAGCTAAAAAAGTTGAGGATTTAAAAAACATTTTTAAAATATATATTTCACTTTATGTCTATAATAGAAATTTATTATTAATTCAGCAAGTAAATAAAATGAACTTTTATTAGTTAAAATTCAGTAAGTTATATTAAAGAGTACATGGCAACATTCTGCTACCAAATACCACAAAGAATAGACAGTATTCTAAAAACGTTTGTCACAGGAAAGGGAGAACTTTTGAGATTGGATCTCCTAGTCGATTGTTTTGGATCCATTATCATGATTTTTACAAAATCAGACCGATAGAGGGAGTAATTCATAGCTATTAAGAGTATCAGGCATTTTACCAGAAATTTTCACTTTTAGTGACTCTTTAAATCATTACAATAAGAAACAAAATATCCATTATCAAAACTATGCCTCTCTTAAAGCTTTGGCTTTAAGGGCCATATTTTATTAGCTTTATTTTTCCATTATCTAGATTTGATGTTTCAATTAAGCAATCAATATATACATATACAACCATTCATGATGGAAACATAAGAAAACTGACTCACCAAACATTTGATTGATTTACCCAAATTGAGAATAATAATTAAAATGCAAGTCTTTTAAACCTTGACATACCAATAAACCTCCATATATTGTATTCCTAATACTACTTTTCAGGGTAAGAATATCTTGCTCTGTGTTCACCTATAATCATCTAGAGTTGTGCTATTGATTAGAAGTTGAGTTGTATTTGCAAAATAAGTAAATATTAAGAGTATGGATCGATGACTGCAGAAAAACAAGATGAACTTATTGCCTTTAATTATTTGAAATATGTTCTAAATTATAGTGGCATAATACACCCAAAGTGATTATATTGTTTTTCTTGAACTTGGTAAAGACGAAGAGGGACAAAAAAATAATTTTCACAACAAAAATCCCTCATATCTTCTTCTACTGTGTGACATATTCTAGCTACTTGATGGAAGGTTGCTGCTATAACCTCTGATGACTCATGTCATTAAAGAAACTCACATTGTCAAGAAGAATCCAAGACATACATTTTATATGATTAAATCGTGTATCTTTGCCATATCTTCTGCTGCTTACTCCTTAAATAAGAGTGAACATAACATTCCCAGATTTGGACAGCTAAAATAAAATGACAGTATGAGAAAAATAACACGAATTTTTAAGATACACAGGTACATAGTCCATTTTGAAAATTTCACAACTTAGATCTTAAAAGTAAAGTAACAAACCATTCTTACCTTAGAAAATTGTGCATTTACCCATTTTGTGAATGTTTTCTTTTGAACATCTTCTCTTTCATCTAAAATGCAAAATAAAAAAATAAAAGTTAGGAAGCAACTTTAAATATAATTCTTATTTTACAACCAAAGTAACTTTCCATTATTATGTGTTAATGTTATTTTACCTTTAGTATTACATTCATTGATAAATGGAATTAAACATGAGTGATGCTGGTTCGGGGCATCCAAATTAAAATTATATCTGAAACATGGCCAGGTGCGGTGGCTCACACCTGTAATCCCAACAGATTGGGAGGCCGATGAGGACGGATCACTTGAGGCCAATAGTTTGAGATCAGTCAGGCCAACATGGCGAAATCCCATCTCTACGGAAAATACAAAAATTAGCCAGGTATGGTGTCATGCGCCTGTAATCCCAGCTACTTGGGAGGCTGAGGCAGGAGAATCATTTGAATCCAGGAGGTGGAGGTTGCAGTGAGCCGAGATCATAGCACTGCACTCCAACCTGGGCAACAGAGCAAGATCCTGTCTCAGATTTGTAGTATCTGAAAAATAATTAACATGACCAAACCCATAGTCATTCAAATACTGTACGACTAGAGAAAAAAAGTCTCATCTGAATAATAATATGTATTCCCCAGTTATGAATAGATACTCCAGTATAATTAAAAGAAACTCGCAGCTGTCATTTACTCTGAAAAACTGTTTTGGAGGCTTTCCCCATGCTATCCACCCGACCATGTAGAAATGATTATTCCTTCCTTTGCAGCATCTACATTCTCTAACATGGGCCTGCTCTCACTTTGGAAGAGGTTTCCTGATGAGCAGGAGCATGGTTTAGTTATCTTTGCTTCCCAGAGCTTAGCACACTGTCTGAACAAATTAAGAGCTCAGAAAATAAATTTGACAAATACGTGAATGCTTTAAGGGAGGGGAGACTCTACAACTCTAAAATTTCTAGGACCTCTTTTCATCTAAAAGTCAGAAAATTTCAAATAAAAATGCAAATGATACTCTTCATGGCCTACATATAAATACTCAAAGAAAAAAACCCCAAGGATTTATACTAAGGGATTAGGGAGAAAAATTATTAAAAAACAGCTTCACAGAATTCATGTTTCTACAAATGATCTTTTTGTCCCTAAACTGGAAATGAGTATTAAGTCAAATGGACAGAAAAATCATCAGTCTTGATATATTAAAATGTTTTTCTCCAAGCCAAAGACTATTTTTTAATTATTGTAAATATAATCATATTAATGTTCAGTAAATGAATGCATCTGAGAGATATTTAAAATTGATAAATTTTATGTTTTATTTACTTGGATCAAAAGAACTGTTCTTGAAATGCCCTTTACAAAGTAATCATATTTGCTGTCATATTTTTTCAGTAGTAAATCTCCATTGCCTCTCTTAAAAACATGATAAGGAATCACTTTCTCATAACAAATATATGCATGCACTAAAAATATCTGTTTATCTCTAAATCACAATATTAATCTATAAGTAGATTCCTTTAATCAATATGAGAAATAACAGTGAATACATAAATTTCAAACTGTCATCTTAAGTGAGAAATTTTATTTAGCATTACAAATACATTTTTATTATTTAATTGTGTTATTCCCAGAAGCTTCTATATATATGGTCAATATCAACATTATTCATATGGTATATAATTAATCTTAGCTACAATATGGAAGTATTTCCTTTGTTGACAAGGGTGAATAAATAAAAACAGACAGTAATAGTTTTCAAACCTATTCTAGCTTCCTTCAAATCTTTACTTTCATAAAATTAATACTAACCCTTGCAAAATAATTTTAAAAAGAAATGGAACATTTCAAAATGGTCAAAATTAAACCATCTTTATTGACTTTCTGGAGGAAGATTGGTCAATACATCTATTTATCAATAGTATATACATATATTCCTAAAAGCAAATGACCTCATTTGCAATTCCACTTATTTTTCCTACATGTGCATGCATACCTTCTGTCAGAAAGCAGAGAGTAAATGAGTCAGTTGAAAGCATACATTCAGATGTCTTTGAAACATACCCCAAACCCTCTGCCAAAAGCTCATATGAGGTCTTTTGAAGTGATTTAATCTAGAGGCTTTTAAGTGAAAAATACGGAGTAGAACAACATTTTTATTCTTTTCAGTTATATGAACAAGGAGCATTTTTTAGGTAAGCATCGAAGGCAGCACAAAAACCTTGACATTATGTGCAAAATGTTACGTATCTACTGTGTAAATAACACTAAATGTGAGCTTCAACATATAAACATCTTCGCTGGCTGTCCTCTCTTACCGTTATGTCTTTAATACAAGAAAAATATGTCTTCAATGAATTATTGTTTTATTTTGGTATAGTAGCATATATTTTCTTCAACATAATAATTATTAATATAATTAATTGTATTATTATAATAAAATGTATAACAATCTTTAGTGTCTTACTATTCATAAAGTTGTTTTAATTATGTCATCTCAATCTGTATGTAATTTACTACTTTATACATAAACACAAGTTGAGAAGGAATAAAGCTATTAAGTGACAGAAATGAACTCGATATAGATTTTCTGAATCAAAGTTCATGGCTTTTCACATTGACCAGATATCTATCATTTACATTATAATTGCATAATTAACAACACAGAATACCATAAGATAATCAGAGTCACAAAAGGTGAACATATTAACACAAATGCAAAATAACCATGAAATCAGAGCTTCTATTTTGAACAACTCAAGGAGGTTTCGTGTATGTTGTAACCTATGTGAATAGCGTCCTGGAATTTTGCAATGCATAACTTATATGTCTGTATGAACTGATCTAGAACTGAATAATGAAACTTCCTTATGATACTGGATGATATGGCTGTTGATACTTCAATGAATAATGCTCTTACATTTACTAATTGATATTTGGTATTTCAATTTTCGTCTTATATATCATTATGGAAATATTTTAACATCCAAAAATCAATCAAAATTTTTGTGTCCACACTTTTAAATTCCCCATAAATATATATTTCATATAACAAAAATAATATTCTTTCTTTTTCACTTATTTTATCAAAGATACCATACAGGCTGCTCTTTCCTTTTGTTTGCTATTAGAGACTAATCACAATAAACATGTTCATGCACTCACTTCTTTTTTGTTTTTATAATTGTCTTAGAATAAATTATCAGTTCAACATTATGAAAACCTTTATGACTTTTGCTAAATATCTTTATAATACTTTCCAAGTGATCATACCCACTTCTACTGGTACCAGAAAGAATGAGATTGGGAATTATAATCTCAGCAGCAGGTATGTCATTGATAGGAGTTTTGTTGCTTTACTCTTTTGAGGTATTGCTGCTTTGTTTAGATGTAAGGAGATATTTGATGTTTGCTTTAATTCTAATTAATTTGATTACTAATGAAGTAGAACATGTTTCACTAATTTGTTTATTCTACATGTTTCTACTTTTGTCAAAATACTTGTTTATGTCCTTGCTCATGTTTCTATTTAGCATTTAATATTTAAAATTAATTGGAATGAGATAATTATATATTGGTAATTCTTAAACATTTCAAGTCATGGGCTCCATTTGACTATCTGATGAAAATAATGAACCTTCTCTACAGAAAAACGTCTACACATATATATTTGCATATAGTTTCATACAGTTCACTGACCTCCCTGCAGAAAACTCCTATTACCATAAAATCCAAGTTAACGATCACCATTGTAAACTAAGCTTACTTTTAGTCAATTAATGAACATATTTTCCCAAGTAGTCATGTGCCTTTTAATTTTTATTTCATTATGCTAAAATGTTATACTTATTTACTTGACTTGATATATTTTTATTGCTATTTGTCATAGTGCTTAAAAGTTGACTATTTTAAGTTGTATACCCTTAGTTAACCTAAAGTCACTATACATACACATCATATATATATAAATTGTTCTAGAAACTATTTTAATATGTTAACATGATGTATATTTCTGTAGTCGCATAGTCTATAGTAAAACTATAGAATATTAATGTGCAATCAGCAACAAAGCAAATGAGAAAAGAATAAAGTGATAGCTGTTTTATTACAAAATGATTATATGCTCCTGTTTAGTCATTTCAAGTAGCACATATTCTATTTCATTTCCTTTAAGGTTTGTTTACAACTGATTTTATTTTACTAATAAAAATATGCATGTGCATATTAATATGAGAGGCAAAGAAGAAAATATCTCTTAGGAAAATTTACTTGAAAACAGTTCCCTGGAGATGTCAAGAAGTGAAGAACTACTACTTCATAAATTGCAAAAACTGACCAATGTTTTATTTTATTCTCTCTATGGGAAAAACCCATATAAAATTAGCTTTCTAACATGACATAAAAATTGTACTTCCTCTCAGAAATCTTTAACCCCTTCTAATAAAGTTATTTTTATTCAGTATATGTGGCCTTTCATATTTTTTAAGATTAGTACAATGAACTTTTACCTTGTTAATAACTTTTATATTCCTTAGTCCCTCAGGAATATAAATGTGGGATATATTAAACTGCAATATTCATGATTCACAAGAGCAAGTTGCTGCAGAAGAATGATATTGGGCAAACTGAGAGAACATTAAATCTGTGGAACGGGCTTCCAGTCACTTTGCAGGACTTATGAGAATTGTGGCCTTAAAATTGCCAAACCTCAGCCTCTTTAACTGTGAAATGAGAATATTAATTGCTTTTTAACTCACAGATCTATTGACAAGATATAATGAGATCATTTACTTATGCAATAATTTATAGAATAATTATTTACAGAATGCTTACTATGTCGTGGTCATTGCACTAGTTACTGAAAATATAAACAAGATTCAGACTGGGAGAGCTCTTAGCCTAGTAGATAACAGACACATCATAGATAAATATGAAACATTTTGCATAAACAAAAATATATATAAATTTAAAGGGTATTATAGGAGCACGGAGAAAGGAATATGTAGCCACATAGGTGTTAGAAAATATATTTTGAAGAAGGTAATGGGTAGGTTGAGTTTAGAAGAACGAGAGAAAGTAAAGAAGGAATAAAGGTAGGAGGAGGATAAAGATGAATCTCACTAAGCAGACAGTAAGACAAGGACAGAGCGATAAGAAACTGAAAGTACATGCTCATTCACTATACAATTCTGTTTTGTTGCCCTCTAAAATGTGAGAAACGGAGTGGCATGGAATGAAATTGCATTGAGAGTTGGGAGCGAGATGCTGGAGAGCCTCCACAAGACCTCTTCTCTGCTATCAGATAAGACAATGTAAGTGAAAGCATTTAAAAACTGGGGGGAAAAAACAGAAAAACAGTTCTATAAACACTAATAATTATTCCCATTACACAAAGCAATTAACCATAATCTGTGCAAGAAAATAAATTTTTTTTTGACACAAGGTCTCACTCTGTCCCCCAGGCTGGAGTGCATTGGAACCATCATAGCTCACTGTAACTTCAGAGACTCCTGGGCTCTAGCAATTCTCTCAGCTCCGTGTCCTCAGTAGCTAGGACTACAGGCACACATCACCACATCTGTCTAATTTTTTTTTTCTTTTGTAAAGACGGGGTCTCCCTATGTTGCTCAGGCTGGTCTCAAACTCCTGGCCTCCATCAATCCTTCTGCCTCAGCCTCCCAAAGTACTAGGACTACAGGCATGAGCCAACACACTCGGCCTAGAAAAACACTTTTTAAATGATATTTCCTTGGGGGCTAGCTAATATGTTAATTGAATATCTTCATCCCTAATGTGACACAGAAAATGTATCTTTAAAAGGAGAAGGGAATATTAAAGTTGACACCAGTTTAGAAATACATGTAGTGAAGAAATGCAATGGGATAAGTTAATTTCACTTAAAGGAAGAACTATGAAGTAATATGGGAGGGCAATTAAGTTCAGTCTATTCTCTGCTTCCACCAAACGTGAGAAAAAAGAAAATGAAAAATATGGAAGATTAATGATAAACGTTAGATAAGGTTGTGTGGTACTTTGGAGCATTATTAAGGAAGGCAAAAAATTTAGTGCATATTTAGAAAATGGATTTACTGTGCCATTAATATTACAAAATTGCAATGCAGAGTGGAGGAGGCTGCAATGGAAAATGGTATGAAAAACACTTTCTGTTAAATCTGAGTAATAGTCTTTCATTATGGGATTTTTCTATGGCCTGAGGTGACATTAGTGGTCAGCTTATAATGAGGAGGTCTAAAATAATTAAACTTCTGCACAAAGAACAGAAGAACTGTTCATGTCAAAGATATTTCCTTATTTCCCATTCACTTTACAATCAATGTAATGCAGTCTTCACTGCTCATCATCCTACAAAAGTTGTTCTTAATAACATCACCTACATCCTTTCTCATTTCCAAGAGTGACTGTCTGGATCAGAGCTATAATCCCAGCACTTAGCATAGAATGTGTTAGGTGTTTTAAGTTAATGAAGACCAGATTTACTTTTTAGTCCTCTTCTCATTTTTCTCCTCTGCAGATATTAATTCTATTAACCTGTGGTAGGCAGAATAATGCCTCCTCAAAAATGGCCACGTGCTAATCCCTGACATCTGTGAATAAATTATGTTACATGACAAAGTGGAATTATTGCAGATAGAATTAGAGTTTCTAATTAGCTAGCTTTTGATAGGGAGATTATCCCAGATTATCTGGGTGGGCAGGATGTAATCACAAGGGTCCTTATAAGGTAGAAAGGTTGGCATAAGGGGAGAATTAGAAAACAGTATGAGAAGGCCTTGGTCCAAGGTGGCTGGTTTTGAAGATGTAGGAAGAAGGCTATGAGCCAAATAACATGGGGGTTCTCTAGAAAATGGAAAAGGCAAGGAGACAGACTCTCCCCTGAGCCCAGTAAGGTCCATTTTGGATTTCTGACCTGCAGAACTGTCTGAGAATAAATGTATATAATTTTAAGCCACTAAATTTGTGGTAATTTTATAGCAGCAATAGGAAACTAATAAATTACATTTCATATTTAAGGCTATTAAGTGACAAACGTGTACTTGACGTCTACTAGGTGGTAGGAAAACAACTGTGAGAAAGACAGTGTCTCTACCTTTTTTTCCTTCTAGCTTAGTGAGAGAAGCAGACACAAAAAAAGGATATGTTGATACAAATATACAGATAAGTTGCCTGATGAAGAAACTACAGAGTCCTGTTACAATAATACATTAAGGAAACTAACTTGAAAAATCCAGAGCTTCCTTGATGAAGTGACATCTCAGCTGAGTTTTGAAAGTTAATTAAGAGTAGAGAGACAAGTGGTAGAAAAAGAGAACTCCAGAAAATGTAAAGAGCAGGTGAAACTGTCAGGATGTGAGAGAAAGAGTATGGTCCTTTCCCAGACCTAGAGATGGTGGAGGAGGATAAAAGTGGCAGAGATGACCCTAGAAAAAGTGAAATTATCATCAACCTATTTATGAAGAGCCTGAAAATATAGCCAGAGGGCAGTTTGAAATCAAAGCAGAATTTTAAGTAGGGAAACAGCAATGTTAGGCTTGGCTCTTAGAAATAAATTTCACAGTGTAGAGAATATTTGGGGATAAATTGTAAATAAGAAGACAGATGAGCTGATTATACTTACAATCCACATGAGAAATGAGCATGGCTTGCATTAATGAGTGGCAGTGGGGCTGGAAAAGAAGTAGGTGCATTCAAGATATATTTACTGGGTAGTATTATAAGTACTAATTATTAATTATATGTGGAGTTAGGGGAGTTGGATCATGGATAATCAATGATAAAGCTAAGTTCCCTGATGGAGAAACTACAGTTCTGTTACAATCATATACTAAGAGAACTAACTTGTAAAATCCAGAGCTTCCTTGATGAGGTTACAGGCTAGATTATTCAGAATGGCATATAAGGGCCTTCAGAATTTGACTCCAGCGTACTCCTCTAAATATATTATGGATTAGGCCTGTTGGCAGTCACCCATATCCCATACCTTATGTACATCTACCAGGTCTGCCCTAGGCACACAAGCCAAATTTCTCCATAAAAAAATCATATGCTTTATTGCTTTAGTCCTTTGTTCATGCAGTCCCTAGAATGAGGACACTCACTATTAAGATCTAGTTCGAATGTGAGGGTTTTCACAATCACACTTATCTCCCTGGCATAAGTTATCAATCAATGCTTCTAATATAAACATATGTGTAGACTTTTTTCTAATTATGCATATGTGTATGTATATATGTGTGTGTTACACACATGAATACTTCAACTGTATGTGTATGGACACACAGATACTTTGTGTGTGCATTATAATTTATAAAGTGATTTCAAACATCTCATCTTGTTTATACACACACATACACACAGATAAACAGAAAATTAGTTTATTGTCTTCCAATAATGCAGCCCAAATCCCACTCATTACCTCCTAAATGTGACCACATTTAGATGGGAGAATTACTATGTCTTTGCAACTCCTGGCACCAAACATGGTATACTGAAGCAGAAATAGGTACTTAGTAAGGGTTTGTTGAATAAATCAAATGACTATTCAACACTGTAATTAAATCTCAGATCTACTAAGTCCTAGACCATTGCTTTCCCACTGCACTTCATCATACTGCTCAAACTACTCTGTTAATTATAGACCTTCTGTCACCAATTCATTTCCTAAATTATCCATTGAGCACCCATTAGACATAAAACCAATTTTTAATGACTTCCCCCAAAAATTTGGCCTTGGAACTGAAGTATTGCTAGTTATTTTCATCACTACAATGAATAAAAAATTAAGAGAAAGAATGTTTCTTGCAAACAATCTGCCTTTATTTCTCTAGGTGAATTTCACTCTGTAATATGATATAATTGCCCTGTAGTTCATCTTTTGTGACTGTCATGGCTTCTAACACAATGTAAAATGCTATGGATGACCTGTCTGTCCCTTTGCCTCCACTGCAAATGCCACTTCTTTCTCAGGTAGGTCAATTGCTTTTTTATTGTAGGGAGTTGTTGGACCCAGAAACCAATTTGGAAAGCTATGTCAGCTCATATTGAATAAAAGTTCTCTCCCATTCCCTGCCACTTAATCATAGAATTTATGCTCCATTAGCAAATTGGAGTTATGGTGAGAGCCTAACATAATTGCATAATTGTATATTCATAAAAATTGCAATGCTCTATATGCTGGAAACATAGCACAAGAATTGTAGAAATATATTTGTGAAGAATTAATCGAAGTTGCATGAAGTAGGACATAATAACAATGAGATAGAAGAAATGTATTAGAATGGAAGAATGATCAGAACTCCAAGAGTATATGAAAAGGTGTTAAGTGGCCTCAGTTGGAAAAACAGTGCCATCTGGTAGATTGTGCAAATAGTTCATTCTTATTCTCTTAAAATCGCATGTATTAGATACGATGCAGGCCAGTGGCTACATACAATCATTTCATAGTCAAATAACCTGAGTTCCAACTCCAGTTTCACATCTCATTATCTCTGTGTCCTTGAGTAAGTTACTTAACCTCTCTGTGTCTCATTGTCTCTATTTGTTTCATGGTAATAGTAATAGAGATACTGAATTGTGAAGAATAAATGTGACACATGTATGACACATATTAACACTGAGAAACAGAGAAAAAAATAGACAAAACATATAAATCTTTACTTCTAAATATATCACAACTTCCTGTGGGTCTTCTGTATACATCACATTATTTCATAAAATAGACACGATTTCTATGTGGCAGCCATGTTAATAATTAGTAAGATTTTTATAGTATTTATAAATATGTGAAAAATTCAAGTCTTCTTGATTTGAAAGATAAAAACAAAATAAGAAATGATATTCACATAAATTACACCTCCTCATGCCCAAAAGAATGAAATAAGTTTTTAGTAATAATGGAAATAATGGATATTTCTGTGGTGCATTATAATTTATAAAGTGATTTCAAATATCTCATCTTGTTTAAACATGAATGTGTGGGTGTAGACTTGTTAGCAGTAAAAATAAGTTACTATTAATTAGTATGCAGACTTGAAATATGCTTTGGTAGTGTTCGTGAGAAAGATCACTTATTTTTGTTAAAATAATAACCATAGACTAATTATGACAGAATAAATCAAAATAAGGTCAAGGTCTCCAGTGTAATTTAGAGGTGAAATTAAATACTTGGATATTGTAGCAGAACTGCTAACTAGACGCCCGTTTCCATACAACCGCCTACTCAATTTTACTTTTAAAAGAATCAAATTCTCCGCTGAAAATTAAAAAAAAATACATTGCTCTGCGGTGTATATTTATCTATTTTTATGGGTTGAAAAATACTTCTTTGTAAACCAAAAGGAAAGCAATCAGCCAAATGTGTACAACACACAACAGCCATTTCCAAATACATTGTTAATGAGATGCTTTAGAAACAGACAAATGGTCAAACACAGGACCTGGATTATAAGGGGATATTTAAATCACAAGATGTATTTACTCAACTTATACTATGGAGTAAAGGTTAATAAAATGGCATAGAAGATGAGGATAATGTCTCATGCCTTATTTCACTGAGCCAACCCTGAGTTCACCTATAACTATAGTGAACAGATTCTGTGGATGCTGAAGATTCCTCACCACAAGCATCCACATCTCTCTGCTTCTTTGCATGAAGGCTTTCTTCAGTTTAGGAGGGTTTGGTAAGCCCATTTGCAGGGCAGTCCAGAGGTGATAGAGATTTAGTTCTCCCAGGGGCAACCCTCAATAAATGAGGGACAGAAATCTATGGATTAAAAACAAAACAAAACAAACAAACAAAAAAACAATGGAACAATTGCTAAGCATATTCTCTAGGGCTCCTCAATGGTTGCATGGGATATGTAACCCAGAATGTCCCACAGGAGCATCATTATAGTCTGCTCTCTGTATGTGGAATTTGGGCCCACATTTCTGGGCTTGATCATGCACTAGCTATGCAGTGTTAGAAAAGACTCATAGGCTGGGTGCAGTGTCTCATGTCTATAATCCCAGCACTTTGGGAGGCTCAGGTGGATGGAGCATGAGGTCAGGAGTTCGAGACCAGCCTGATCAATGTAGTGAAACCCCGTCTCTACTAAAAATACAAAAAATTAGCCGGACATCGTGGTGGAAACCTGTAATCCCAGCTACTCAGGAGGCTGAGGCAGAGAATCACTTGAACCTGAGGGGAGGAGTTTGCAGCGAGCCAAGATCACGCCACTGCACTCCAGCCCCGACAAGAGTGCAAGAATCCATCTCAAAAAAAAAAAAAAAAAAAAAAAAAACAAAGAAAGAAAAGACTCATAAGCCACACCAAACCCAAGATTTCTAGTCTGAAAAGAGGAAATAATCGTGGTAAAGAAACTCTTAGTTTTGTTTTGATGAGGTATCCTGTAAAGCATCAAAAGTAGTCTGAAGCAAGGACTTACTACAAAGTAAGTGTCAATAGAGATTAATATTATTATTCCTGACTATATATTTAATTGCGTTAAAATTTCTTGTACAAGTTGGTAGTTTACGTTATTTGCTCATCATTTTTTTCCTTCCTTCTTTCCACTTGCCATGGTTCACCATGGGGGGATTATACATCCCACTCACTGATGTGGCCTTGGTCATGTGACTTGCCTTGACCAATGGAACACACTCAGATATGAGAGTGTGTCAATTCTCAGCTAGGGGCTTAAGAATCATAAAATGTTTTCACTTTTCTTGGTCCTTCCTCCCTTTGTCAGGGGAAGTACACACCTCAGGTAGCCTCTGTTCTTAAAAGGAGAGACGCATAGAGCTGACCTGTACTCAATACAAAATTGAAACTGACATGTGAATAAGAAATAAATGTTTGTTCTTATAAGTCATTGGGATTTGGATTTATTTTTTACAGATCATTAGCCTATAATAAAGCTGACTAATATAGCAGGTAAATAGTAAATGTGGCCCATAGAATAAAATTAAATAATAATGGAATGTATATAACCTCTTCATTTAAAAAAGAAAGGGTTGTATTCCATCATTTAAATTTAAAATAAGCTGAAGAATGGGTTTTAAATAAAGTATTAAAAGCTTTCCAAAAATTGCCCATTCAGAATATATTATCTTTTAAATCTTGGTCTTTCTCCTTACCATACCATTCAAAATTTAAACATTAAAAACAAGCAGGTTTTTCTTATACATGGCCAAGTATTAGCACAGACAGAAATCAATGTAGAAAACAATTTAAGTGGAAAATAAGTTTTAAGGAAATGCAATGGGTTATTGTAATAACAATGGTCAGTACTGAGCCTTCTCATTTCCACCTTGTGCCAAATACTGAAAGCACTTAAAACAGAAATAAAGTTTCAGAGTAATCATTCATTCTCTCTTCACCAAATATGGAAGCCTTAAGCCAGTGTTTATGAAAGATCAAGCCAAAAAGTATAAAAAGGAATAAAGGCCAAACATGTTTTCAGCACTGACAGGGGAAATTTTGCAGTCAGTAAAAGAACATTAGAGTCAGTCTTTTAGAAAAGAGTTTGGAAAATTATTACTGAGAATACAAAAGAAATCCCAGGAGCTAATCAAACGAGGAGACAGTTTTGAGAGTTAATCAGGTGCCAATGCTAATAGATTATCCAAGTGGCAGAGCAAAGAAGGTCCAGAGTCACACAATCAATTTTTATTCAGCTTGAGTTGCTAATACTGATGACAAGTGGTTAACTACTGCTTCTTCCAAGATTCTTAATGAAAGACTTCTCTTTTTCAGGCTTATTATGCCACTGGATTTAAAAAAGTATTTATTTCTTTTCTAAGATCGGTGACAGGACTACATCGAGAACATGTCCCTCAGTGTACATTGCCAATAGATAAGTTTTATCTATATCTTGATTGACTAATCATTTAATAGATGTGAATCTAGGTTAGCATGCAAATTAAGTAACTTTTAAAAGCTCCCATACTAGCCTTATTGTTTGCTCTTAGGTGTCACTGAATTGAACTTGTAGAGGAAAATATAACAGAATTACAAAAGATTTAGACATTGTAGAAAAAATTCGGATTCCTATTATATAAAACAAACAATAGATTTTGAGGTTTTAAGGGAATTTTCTGTTTCTAAAAACAGCATTTTAAATATAGTTTTATTTCATCTTCATAAATTGTAAATTTTATTTTAAATTCTAGTCATCACAAAAGACTTTAAGTCAAACAGCAAATTACTTTCCTCTATAGCCAATTTAAAATGTTTGAATGGTTATCTATATATACATATGTATTCAGGTTGTGTTCATATACATATGTTATATATATAAATTTCATACATATATAATATATAAAGTTCATATATGCATGTATATAATTTTATATTCCGATATAAATATAAAATTCATGAATTGTAGCACACTGAAACATTAGTTTTTGAGTAGAGAACATTAAAATGATTGTAAAGTAGAATCTCCAGAATTTCCAAAGTTTGTAAATTGAAGACATTCAAATTTTCCAATTTAAAGATTACTTTGATCATTCTGAGTGCCTACTAAACAAATTATAAAGGAATGGTTTTCCTGAATTACAGTAGTTTTAGCTTTAGCTTTGAACCTGCCTATCTGGGTTCGAAAGGTAGTTGTGCTACTTATTAACAGTGTGCCTCTGTTTCCTCACCTGTAGAATAATGATAATAATATCAGTGTAGCTTTGTCAAGAGCTTTGGATGGATGTTCCCAGTTGAACCCTGGCTCTAACACTAACTTGCTCTATGGGCTTCTGTTAATCATTTAATTATGTGGAATACAATTTCCTCAACTTTAAAAAATAGAATTTGGAAAAGATAATTTCTATGTGTTTCATCAGTTCTGAAACTCTATCATCTGCTTCTTTATTCTAGGTATTTGTTTATTTGTTTCTGCAGGAGTCACTTCACAGTCCTTGTTGGAGTATGCTCTGGAATCATATGGCCTGGATTTAAAGTCCAGCTTTGCCACTTACTGGCTGAGTTTTCTCAATTTATTTACATAACTTTTCTTTCCTTTAGTTTTCTCATCTGTAAAATCGGTATTAAAATAATAACTATCTCAAAGTGTCATTGTGAGGATTAAATAAGCCATTATCTTTACAGGGCATAGAAAGTGTCTGGGCCCAAATAAGTAAACAACATTGTTATTCCTATCCTGAAATCTATGGGCTTTCAATACGACTATGGAATAAACCCCTAAAATTGTGAGCAAAATTTTATGAGTGTGTATATATGAGAGTCTGCAGTCATCAACAGATTCTAAAAGGGCTCCATGGTTTGAAAAATGTTGGATCAAAACTAGAGACATTATTCTGGCTCTTATGGATATTAATGATCTCTGTTTTACTTTTTTCAAGAACAGTGGCATTAATAGCAGTAGACCTGTTTTTATTATTTTTCCTTACTTTGTTTTTTTTTACATGTTTATTTAAGAGATCTGCTCTTCATCTCTGTCACCATTGTACCATTCTTTTTATGGATATACAAACAGTAATTGACATTGAAAGAGGTATAATTATATAGGCTGCAGCTATGCCAGAGAAAGCCAGGGCTCCTTATCTGGCCTAAGAAATAAATAGTGGGTTTTCTTCATATTCTGTTAGATATTACTTTTCAGCCACCTAGGATTAGGCACTATTTTTTGTTTTGTTTTGTTTTGTTTTGTTTCCTGTGCTTCTGTATACACAGATGCAGTTTCTTGCCACCCATTTTATTGCAAAGCCCTTTCTGAGAAGAGCCCAGCCGTTTTCTGTAATATACTTTGACACTAAGTATTGACATAATGTAATACAGTAATTGGAACTCAGAAAGATTTGTTTGTTACCTGACTGCTTAAGAGATTGTATGCCTTAATCGGACATATATTTTTAATGTACACTTTTCTTTAGTTAGAGCAGCTCATGTCATGAAGGAATCATTCAAATGTGGAATTGATGGCTCTCATAGGATATAAAAACATCATGCCATACAAGAAACAAATCACTCCTTTCTGCATAGATACAGTGGATTCACAGCTTGGAAAACAGTATTTTCAAAGTGTAGTATGAAAGTGTCTGAAAATAAACTCTCAGCAGAGATCAGTAGAAATAACCAATAACTGCTAAAAGAAGAACATTGTTGATTGGCAAAGTAATCCAAAAAAGAAAAAAGATATGTGTGAACTTCATACTAAATTTAGACAAGTATTCATTGATTAGGAAATCAAAATTCAAGATAAAGAAACATCTTCAGAGATTAAAAGTAGTCTTTCATTGTTTGAGTAACCTAGCTGAGGAGTCAAACTAAAACCAATAGATTGTAATTTGTATGATGTTTTAGGATAAAGTTGAATGAAGAGAGAGAGAGAGAGAGCCAGAGAGAGAGAGAGATGCATTACTTACCCTGATGTTTATACAATGCCAAGGTCAATTAACTTATAAATTAAATTTATGTTTATTAGCCACATTTTAGAAACTAGAGAAAAAGTAAGGAGTATTAAAAGCTTTAAGATTTCAGTTTTGATATATTTCCTTTGTATTTTCCTTGCATAATTGTAATTGCATTGCACAAGTAGTTCAACACCTTACTTTCTTCATTTAAAATAACAGGTTTTCCAATGTTGTTAAACACAATTTAAATATTTAGAAGCATTGTCTTCTTTGTTCCCATAAAAATTACCATTCTGCCTTTTTTTGGAACCTTGAAAAATGGTTTCATAATTTTTGCTATTAAAATAGTCTTGCAATTACTATCAGTATAGATAAAGCCTCCACCCAAATGTGGGATTATTACCTTAGAAAAGAGTCTCAAAATTTATAATGGATTTAGGTGAATAATCATCTCTATAAGTTTTGGTACATATTTTCAAATTACTTCTCAAAAATTCCACATTAAACCACATTCCTACTTGTAATCGATGAAAAGGTCTATAATGTTGCATTGTAACCTATATTGAATACATTAAATAGAAATGTAATTCATATGTAATTCAATGTAATTCACATATATGTGTGTGTATGTCTATCTAAACATGAATGCATGTGTGTGGATATATATACACATACATGTACACATACATATACAAGTATTTAAAGAATGTAGACTTGGGTCTTAGAATCAGGCTCTCCTTGAATCCTTCAACTGTGAGATATAAATATAAGGGAATGTTGGCAATCATGTTCTGCTATGTGAGGAACAGCAGAAGCCAATCTGCAATAAAAAAGGTAGTCTAGAGAGAAGGAGATGTGACAGAGAATCCTGGAAGGTTTTGATTGCATTTTCTGAGGTGTACTGCAATTTGCCCTAACCGGCCTTGAGAAACATTTTAATCTTTAGAATAAACGTATCCTTTGGAATAAATTCCACATTTGATAAAGATAGTTCAAATTTCATATAAGTTATTTGTAGCCAAGTGTCCTAATTAATATAATACTCAAGTAATAAGTAGTTTACTGCTTAACAGTAGAATCCGTTCTATTTCATATAATTTTTCCATCTCTCATTCAGATGGGAAGGGGTTCTCCTTCCTCTTGTAAGGTCAGAATGCTCTATATCTGCAAACTTAAGGGAGAAAAGGTCTCTTAACTTGAAACTATACAGAAAAAAAAAACCCTGATGTCATTTCTAGTACTTAATTGGTATTTATCTGCCATAAACACATGAAATTGTTTTGGTTTGTTCAGTTATCCTTGTCTGCATAGGGCCATTTAAACCCAAATTGGAATTGTCTCTGGGTTACTATCAGTGATAATAAGAACTTTCAATTCATGCCAATTATAAGAATTCACAAACACAGGGGTGACCAAGGAATCCAACCAGAACTTTCTGTTTAGTTTCATTAGACTCAGACTTAATGAGAAAAAAAAATCATTAGCACTGAAAAACTTGTAAGTCTTGTTTAGTTTCTTGCTGAAATTTAAATAATATGGATTGTGTCTGTGATGGAAACTGGTAAAGAATAAAATGAACATTTAATTTAGTAAGGTATATAAAATAAAACACGAGAGGGAGCATAGCTATTTCTAAATGGAAAAAGAAATTGGTATGCTACAACGGGAAGTATGATTTCCTTTTAATGTGTTTGTTTTATAGAAGTTACTAATTGTAGAAAACATTTTGATTTAACATCATCAATAAAATCAGTGTGTGAACAATATCATTACATTCGAAAGATGACATGTCTAACAAAATGGCTCTAACAATATATGTGTATTTAAGGACAGTCTCCCTTTCACTTTGCTAGACAACAAAATTTTAAATGTGCAATGCCAAGAAGTTAAATGTCAAAATACAAATATATCTTAATATTTTATTTAATGCTTCCATTGTTAAAAATGATGTATCTAACATAATAAGGAGGGTATTTGAAATTTCATATTTCAATATCCCTATGGTTTGCTGTAGATGATAAATATAAATATATGCATGAAATTGTGATTTTATTTTCTTGGTTAATTTTTGGTTACAGCTCATCACTTTGCATTAGTGCAAACCTCCAATAATCTCATATGCATCATTATAAGGAGATGAAAATGATTAAGAAATAAGTTTAAGTCAGTGCATAGAATATTAAAAGTTCCTCTGCATCTAATATGAATGGAAGTGATTACTATTAATATAAACTCAATAATAAAGAAAATAAGCAAATGTCTGCTTTCATTTTCTCCTAATTAACAAGTTTAATCCCTTGCACTTAATGTTAGTTGTTTGGCTCGGAGCCTGGCATTGGTAGACATTTCACTGCTCATGGGCCATTCTTGTCACCTTGACTCCCAGCTCAACTTTGGGATGGACATTTCAAACTACCTGCCTCGATGTGTTCAAACTTTGGTGTGAGCATTTTTGAAGAAATGTAATTGAGTACGAATTATGTGACCGTGGATATGTGAATTTTGATTGAAAAGCTTTTTAAAACTTGAAAAATGAACCTTTTGGCTGGGCGCAGTGATTCACATCTGTAATCCCAGCACTTTAGGAGCTGAGGTGGGTGAACAACTTGAGGTCAGGAGTTTGAGACCAGCTTGGCCAACATGGTGAAAACCCATCTGTACTAAAAAATACAAAAATTAGCCAGGCATGGTGGCATGCGCCTGTAATCCCAGCTACTCGGGAGGCTGAGGCAGGAGAATTGCCTGGACCCAGGAGGTGGAGGTTACAGTGAGCTGAGATCATGCCACTGCATTCCAGCCTGGGTGACAGAGCGAGGCTCCATCTCAAAAAAAAAAAAAAAAAAAAAAAAAAAAATGAACTTTTTTCTTCAATTTTATGGTAAATTACTAAATGAAGAAAACATTTCATTTTTCTGAAGACTATTTTGATTGACACCCCAGCCTATGGGGGATTCATATTCCCTCTTCTCTGTTGTTGGAGATATGGAGATACCATGGTTTAAATTTTTAGGAAGTATCTCAATCATTCATAAAAGTGTGAGTATTCTAAGTTACTTTAATGAGATGTAAAATTCTGGAGCCCTGCTTCCATGTTTCAGCTTCAAAAGTAGAAGGCAGTTCGAACTCCCTGGTGACAGCACTTGAGAATAAACTATCAGTCAATATCACACTCCTTATCTTTTCTTTTTCCTTCCTACTGCCCACCCTACCCCACCCCACCAAACAAACAAGCAAACAAAACAAAAAGGCCAGGACAGCAGGCTCTACACTTTTGAATACAATTTTGGACACTGTGCCAAATCTTAGTTTCAACATCTCAAATTAGGTTTCACAAATGGATTCTGAATATACAAAATGCTTTCAAGTCACCTTTTTTCTTCACCTTTAAATTAAAAGCTCTGGAATACAATGAAGTGTTTTCTTCAATTTTTCATGACTTTTCCCAGTGGGGGATTCACAGATAACAGGTCCTCGATACATTTTTATTAAATTCAATTGTTAAAATATCACTTTTCTACTACAGCCTTTCTCTAATAAAAATAAGTAAGTATTATTCATTGCTTCCATCTAAAGCAAGAGTAACTGTAATGATTAACATGTCGAATGTGGATATCCCAAGAGGGTAAAATACTTATGCTTTCCATCATAATTAAGTTCCTCTTCTGCTTAGGGTATAAAAAGTGCTATATAACAATGTTGCTCCACCCAGTGAGAAAAAGCTGGGTAATCTATAAGAACGTATTATTTTTTGAGCCATTTATATAGCTGTGGCCACAAGGCAATGAGGTGAGTCAAAGTACTTCAATCCCTTCCAAGGAGAGACTGGATACATGAATGGTTTACCTTTGGCAGAGAACTGGAGGAAGAAGTAGTCATCATAGGAGCAGGAAAAAGAAAACAGCTCCAATTGTAAGGCATTCTTAAAAGTCAGGTGTGGGCTGGTGTGACATTTCAGCATCCTTGGAAATGCAGACCGAAGGAGTCTGTACTCATTCTGGAATTCTTTTCCATAAACCTCTATTGGGAACTCACAAAAACGATAAGGGATAGGACTAGAGATAGGAAGAAGATCCCCTCAGTGATGCACAAACATGAAGTCAAATCCATTTTCCAGACTCTCTTCTTCTAAAAGGCATTAAGATTTAAGGAAAGATACTAAACTGAAGAAAAGGTACTAAACTCTACCACCCATAGGTCCCATAAAAGACTTGCTTGTTCAGAGGGGTCGGGGAAGGTAGAAACCACTGAGAGAGGGTCAAGATATCCTCTTTGGAAGAGGGATATGACAGCCTCTTTGGCCAGGGATTCTGCACCAATAAAAACAGAATAATCTGTTACCACTAGGGGAGAGACAGGCATACAAGGCTTGCTGAAAACTGAGGATGGAACAAAATGATAGAAATCCCTTTAGGACCCCAGGCACTACATTAAGCACCGGATAGCAGCAGCTCATCAGTGGAGGTCTTTGAAGTCCATAGTGTTCTGAAGGTTGCTATAGCAACAACAAACCCCCCTCAAACCAGCTCAATACTAACACCACTGACTCAAACCCCATACTAGCAGTACGACAGAAAAAAAAGCTATACCTATTTCCAAGATTAAACATATTTACCTCATTCTCTATTTTTTTCTATACACGACATCTAACATTCACTAAAAAGAAAATGAGACTTGCAAAAACTAAATAAAACTAATCAAAATACACCCATTATCAAGAAATAAAGTCATCAACATAACCAGGCTAAGAGATAATCTATATGCTTGAACTAACAGACAAGGACTTTAAAATATCTCTGACTGATAAGGTAAGGGATAGATTCATCTAGATATTAAAGAAAACATTAAAACTTGCACAAACAGATGGGATGTTTCAGCACAGTGATGCAATCTGTAAAATGATGCAATGGAAATGCTAAAAATAAGCAATAATCAATTAAAATGTTAATGTAGCAACTGCAAAATTATTTCTATTATAAAAATGTTAAATTACAAAGAGAATAACAGTACCTTAAAATGACACATAATTTAAAATACTACAGATGTTAATATTGGAAAAATTGTTTCTCACTGTTCACACCTGAGTACTCAAACTTTGATGGAAGGTATGACACTAATAATTTATTATAAAAACTCCATACATGATATGTGCTTTATATTTGTAACTGCCCATATGATATATATTCTTACGCCAACCCCATCCCATCATATAGATGAGAAAATGGCAGCTAAAAATGCTAGTTATTTGTTCAGGTCTACACAACTCTTAGATGTCTCTGACTACAAAGTTTTTGTTCTTTTCAGTGTACCTCTATGCCTCTCACACTATAAAATTGAAATAAATTAATCTACTGCTCCAAGTGATCAATTTTCCATGAAAAATAAAAGAACTTTTGTAATTGTAACAACCTCTGCTATACGACTAAAAACTGAGACATGAGGGGGGCTGCCAGGTAAATTGGAAGGCTTCATCTAAAAAATGCAAGATAATGAGGCAAATTCCCCTCTCAACAGCCTAGCATGATTGGATCCACCGCTTCTGTCACATTTTCAATATATAATTCCTGTTCAAACTTTCTGTTAATATATCATTTCAAGTTTCATTGATAGTCCTAAAATGCAACACAAAAGACGAGCAGATAATTTCAGCCATTCCAATTTGCAGCCTTTTGTAGAGTGGCATGAATAGATTTTTACTGTACTTGCATAAAGCCCTAGTTGTTCTTTTCCTATTCTATCATTTCTGGATTGGTGGATCGGATAAAATGTTCAGGAAAGAAAAGTCAAATCTCAACACAAAAGTGAATGTCATTGAAAGCTAAAAAAGTAAACAAAGCTAATGATCACACCTGTAAGTGCTACTGATTTTTCATTGAAGAAACTCAGAGGAGAAAGTTACTGGATTCCCAAAAGTAAGTCAAGGGTATATGTTTGCTAAATGCATTCAGCTTGTTGCTCTAATTATTTGAGGTTTTTAATGTGTTGTTGTTTTAGCTGTTGTGTTTTTGATTCTTTCTGCATTCTTCTTCTACTGTACAGCTGTTATTCATGCTATGAGTTATCTAAAGTTTACACTAATAATCAAATTCCTTGCACCATCCCAACTCTGAATCACACAATTTGGATGGAGTTCAAGACTCATTCAGGACTCAGGCAGACATCCTTAGTACCGAGAACCACAACACAGCACACATGTATGCATGGTTCTTTAATTATTTTATGGAGCATCTATGAATATGCTATGCACCAGACCCTGGGAAGTCAATGTACAGTGGTCAACAAAAACAATTCAACTGTATTAATAATTAGAAATCATAAAAGGCAAATATATTATTTCTTAATTTGAAGCGTGTTATTCTTCTGCACAATCCACAGCTCCTATTAGAATCATTAAAGTACAATCAGCAGTAGTAACAAATGAACAGGGAAAACGTGATCATGACAAAAGGCTGCCAGAGTAACACAGGTGACAAATGTGGGAACATTTTAGAATTCCAAATGTCCCACTCCAATAAAATAACATAAACAAAAAAGCTTTTTTTAGTAGCTTCAACTGAAACTATCATCTGATCTATTTCTTAAAATCCTCACGAAGGTTTCACTGAACCATTAGAGGTTTGTGCAGTCAAACAAATTCAACATGAACCAATCTTTTTAGAATGACTACTGAAGTGCTCAATATTTCCAGCATTCCAGTTACCTCAGTGAAAGAAATAAACAGGTACTTGTCAGGTTTATAAGGGAATAGCCTATTTTCTGCCCTTTTTTGCCTACTCTTCAAGGAAAACACACACACGTATGCATGCAAGCATACATGCATGCACAAGCAGGACACAAATTTAGAAGTTATAGAGAAAATAAATAGAAAATGAAGTTTTGACAAAACCAAACTGTCCTTACTTTTAGCTTATAAAAACAATCAGCTCTTTAAATATGTACATATGATTGGGGGAATTAGAATTTTGTAATTCATTTGGTTAGAGGAGCAAAAGGTATATATTAGGCTCAACTTTTGCAGTCGGTGATGAGAGACAATGGCCTGCCATCCCAGCCCTCTCTCCCCTACCCCAGTTAATCTAAATCTACAAAAGGAAGGAGCTTCCACTAGGCCGGAGGGGCTGCAGGATGGGAAAATAATCAGAATGGAACACTTTCATGGGTGTTCCTACAGACCAATTTGCTTCTAGTTAGCTCATTTAATTTAATATTTATGATTGTTTAAAAGAGAGAGGCCGGGCGCGGTGGCTCATGCCTGTAATCCCAGAACTTTGAGAAGCCGAAGCAGGTGGATCACTTGAGGTCAGGAGTTCGAGACCAGCCTGGCCAACATAGTGAAACCCCGTCTTTACTAAAAATACAAAAATTAGTTGGGCGTGGTGATGCATGCCTGTAATCCCAGCTACTAGGGAGGCTGAGGCAGGAGAATCACTTGAACCCGGGAGGAGGAGGTTGCAGTGAGCTGAGATTGCACCACTGTACTCCAGCCTGGGTGACAGAATGAGACTCAGTCTCAAAAAGAAAGTGAGGAGGGAATAGGGCAATTCATAAAAGCAAGCCACAGCAGTTCCAGTTAACTGTGAACTGAACCAGTAAGATGCACATTTATTTAATTTGGGAAATAATTTATGTGCTGGCTTCTTAAATGACTGCTACATATTGCCTTCTTACCTGACGATGGAGTACAGAATATGGGGACAAAAATAACAGCAATTCCAAGGAAATGCTTTATGCCCAAATGCTAATTCAGAAGCATACTGAAAAAGGAGATGCAAGAGAATGCTCAGCGTGGATTCTAGGCCATCCTTAAACAATCCAGAGCTGAAGAGCCGTATTCAGAGATAAATTTATTCTGTGTTCAATGTTTCTTGACCTACTTCTCATAAGGAGAATTCTGCCTGAAAACCAGAAGGAATTCATTTTTCACTTTAGCTTGAAATTTACCTTAAGATAAAACACAATAATTGTATAAAAATATGCCTTATTGGATATGTATAAAACAAACCCAAGAGGATTTGGGGTAAAATATTTCATAAGTTGTACTATGCATGAATATAAAAAATGAGAAACAAAAGGATAGTTAGTAAAAGGCTGTTCAGTCCCAAATAAGGGAGTAATTGTTGATATGCTAAATAAGAGGGGGGTGGGGAAAGTCCTTTTCATACAAGGGAATGTGAGGAAGGGAACTCACATTTGTTGAGGCTGTATTTTGCATTTAATCCTCACAACTAGACTAAGAACAAACATTAGGCATTTTATTTCCCATTTACAGATTGGAAACCTGAGGCAATAGGATTAGTTGCCTGTGATAACAATTCACATGTTGAGAATCATAATAGTATAGGCCTCCACCACCATCTTCAGAACTATACACACACACACGCACGCACGCACACACAAGTATTTCGTGAGATTGTAACCATGGTCTTAAGTTCCATCCTTTGCAAGTAAGGTAGGTTAGGCACTGAGTCCTCACTGCCTGAGGGTTGTTTAGAAAAGCAGGAACTTTTGAATTACAAAATCAACTCTTGATTTCACTGACAGAGGTCAACTATTTTTAGTGGAAGTGAGCCATGATTCTGGCGTAAACAGATATACAAGAATTCTGTTTAAAAGTTTTTACCTGCTCTCGGTGCCTACCAGGAGAAGAAGAGGGGGAAGTTGAGAGAGTTACAGATAAGCGAGAGTTAGAAGCTGTGTGGGGTGTGGGGAGGGCCCTGACCCTCTGACACACACACACACACACACACACACACACACACACACACATACACACACACCTTTTCAAATTCATCTGAAAATAAGAGGAACATTATAATGTCCTCTTAGGGAGCCAAAGTCCTGAAGAAGAGAAGAAGGTTCTGGAACTGCTGAAAAATAGTGCCCAACCTGAGCAAAGGGACTGGCATGCAGATTAGCCTCACAGGGGTCTGAGCATCTCATCAGGTTTGTGATAAGCAGCTAACATGTATTAGTGCTTGAGAAGGTCATGGAAGTTAGGAGGAACAAGTTGGCAGTCTTTCAAGGGTGTGGTAATCAGGACACAGACACCCTAAATCCTGGAGGCAGAATAGGCAGCTCAACTAAGGGACGGATGCAGGTACCGGTTCACCTCAGCCAATGCCTGCATGCAAAGATCTTCTACCCCACAGACCAAATTGGATGTCACATCTCTGTGTGTCCTTGACCTAGAATAAGAAGCTGGCCCTGATGCCATGAAGCTAAATAATGTCTTATTCTAATCCTAGAGTGGAGGGAGAGTCCTAACAAATCCTGAATGTGACCGGTAGACCTGAAGTCACTGAATTTTATTAAGATTTCCTGAGAATGGTATATTAAGAAACCTGTTAAATTAAGATAAAAGAGGAACCAAAATAGAAATTTAATTTAGCTATAGAAAAATTAATAAAATACCATTTTTGGCCCACTTAAATTTGTGTGATACTGAAATTTTTTTTCCTGCTACAGATGTATAATTTAGTGCAACGGCATCGGGCCCAAGGCTTCATTGTGAGGAATGTAAATGTGCTCCCCAAAATAATTTATGATTTTGACTAACGTCTGCACAAAATACTATAGTCCATAATGGGTTTTGAATCTTATAACAACTATTAGTACTATCAACATGTAGAAATAAGAAAACTGAGGCTTAGAGTGGTTGGACTCTATCCATTGATTGCGCAGGATAACATCAAGTGATTGACTGGGGCCTCAAAATTGTTCTCCTGATTATAAATACCAATCCTGTTTCCTATACTTGTCCATATACTTCCTGATGCCTATTTGGTGCACAATAAATTTTAGACTGAGTAAAAGAATGAATAGAAACATGTATTTCTTTAATGCCCGGAAGGGACATAGCAAATAATTGATATCCTTTCATATCTCACATAGCATTCAGTACAGCAAAAGAAGCAAAATTGAGGAGGGAATTTTAATAATGTTGAACATCTACAAATTGCTAGACACTGAGATTTCTATGCACTTTTTAAGTTCAATCCTTGTGTTAATCCATATTACATATGAGGAAATGGAGAGAGAACGTAGTTTGTCAAGGTAAAGGCCATAGTCCATATAATTTGAGTGCTTACTATGTGCCACCTACTAAACACTTTAAACACATTAACATACTTCATTTTCACAGACCTTGTAAGAGAGGTAATTCTCTTGACCCTATTGTGTAGATAGGAACCAAAGCTTAGCGAAGTTAAGCAACTGCCCAAGTTCATATAGCTACTTTGCAGTAGATGAGCATAAATTGAAACCCATGCCTCTCTAACTCCATTATTAACCCAATAGCAGGTGCTGAAAATCACTGATCATGGTGCTGACAAAGGGAGAGTAAACAATAGCCACATAATAATACTATCTGAGGGAACATTACTGATGTACCTAGATTTTTTTTAAGTTTCCTTTATTCCAAAATAAAATTGAATATATTCTATTTTATTTTCATTCTTCTCTCTGTTTGTGCCACTTTAAACACTGGTGCCTCCCTTCTCTTTGACCCAAATACTTAAAACAGGTCACACGTTTAAATATGGCAAGCCCTCCAGCCCTGCAAATGATGGACTATTAAATTTGTTTGTACTACTGGCAATTTTTTTTTAAAAGCTTATCCACACCTACTTTCATATTTTTAGGTTGGACAGTACCTTAGAAATAAAAAATATATCTATTAAAACATCTTCATCTTACAAAAAATCTGTTTTCCAAAAGGAAACAAATGAAGTATTTTTGTCTTATTATTACCATATAGCTTAAAAATCAATTACCTGAAATCATTATCACTCAAATCTTTAAAACAAGGCACTTAAATGTTTAATCTTTTTTTAAAAGTTAGCCAATGAAAAACTGCTTTCCTCCAAAATGCCCTCAGAATTACCTGCTTCTCCTGCACTCTTAGCATCCCCAAGTTATTGGCAGTGAATAAAAGTGTAAAGGAAATGAATCTTGCAATTCTCTGTGAATTTCATTTCAAAAAAGAATTTTGGGCATTTTGATGAAGCAATGTAGAGATTAGTTTTAAATAGGGATCTCTAGTTTGTGTATTTTCACAATTTATAACTTACTTTCTTCCAAAAGTGATTTGAAACAAATATTCTGAACCACTGAAGATCGATGGAAGTTAAGAATTAGAAATGCTTATACAAATCTATTAAACCTAAATGTATATATGCATATATTTTGTTATGAAACATAGAATGCTTTAGAATAATTCAATTTTACATAATTATGGATACAGACACATAGATTCACATTTTAATATTTATTCAGATTTTGTGTTGATTTGTTGATTGTTCAGGCAAACGGAAGCTGCATTTGGTGTCAACAGTTGCATTTCTTTATATTTATATTAGCTGGTTAGCTGTGCTGGCAGAACTAAAGGTAACCTGTTCATAGAGCCTTTTCATAGTCATAACTGCAACACAGTCCCGTATCACAAATTTATAGCGTTACAGCACAGCAGACCTTTGCACTGAAAGTTGTTTAGAGAAAGAAAAACTCAAACGGGAGCGGTGGCTCACACCTGTAATCCCAGCACTTTGGGAGGCTGAGGCGGGTGGATCACCTGAGGTCCGGAGTTCGAGACCAGTCTGCCCAACGTGGTAAAATCCCGTCTCTACTAAAAATACAGGAAAAATTAGCCAGGCATGGTGGCATACACCTGTAATCCCAGCTACTCGGGAGGCTGAGGCAGGAGAATCCCTTGAACCAGGAGGCGGAGGTCGCAGTGAGCCAAGATCACGCCACTGCACTCCAGCCTGGGCGACAGAGCGAGACTTCCCACCAAAAAAAAAAAAAAAAAATAGAGAGAGAGAGAGAAAGGAAAACTTGAAAAATGAAATGAATGAGCATTGGTAAACAACTGTAGGGAGAGGAGTTACCACACTCTTCATAGGGCAAACTAAAGAGAGGAGGCACTGCAAGAAAAGTATTGCCAGAGCTTGAAGGGCAGAATGTGTAATTAGGATGTGATATCTGGCAGTGGTGATTCCAATCATTAGGGATCCCAACTTGTGTTCTATCTTTCTGTTGCTTAAGGGCCAGTGTATTCACTCAATCTTCCATGATATCTATATGGATTCATTGAACCTCAGGTCTTAACTTCAGTTATGCAGACCTAGTCTTGTCTCTCTCAGACCAAGGAAGGCATAACTTGTGTTCCATTAAGCTTACTGTGTCAAGTCTGCCAAATGAAACTTTAAATATGTAGGCATTGTCTACTCAGTCTGAACACTGAAAAGGGTCCTTCTACAGTTCCCAAGGATTTGTTTGGTTGCAGTGTTTCTAAAGTCAGTACAGAAACTTCCCTGAAAATGGAGCTCCAATCTTACCACAGTTTTCATCCTGGAATATACTTAGGTTTGGATCCCCCGACGTGCAGTACTCAATTGCCGTCACATACTTCTTACCTGAAATTTATTTCAGTTTCTCAGAAGACTGTATATATTTCCCCAGTTACAGATTTTACTATACTTTAAATGTGGTGGCTGCCACTTTCTTAACCTGCAGTATTAATGGTAGAAATGCTTAGATTTATAAAAGGCAAACATGGGGAAAAGAGAGGCAATATTAAATTCAAGTCTCTCAAAAAGAAAGGAAAAGATAATGAAAGAGGAATGTAAAAAATGAGAGATAGGTGGGGCAGATTTAAGATGCCAGGGAATCTCTGCATAGACTGCCTTTTTTTGCTCTAAATACTAAACTTGCCTAAATTAGGCCACCTCCCTCCAGAGAACAAAAAGAAACTTGGCCACTATGGAATAGTACCAAAGTAAAATTTTAGAAGCTATTATTACCTACTCATAATCTATACTATTTTTGAAAACTAATATATATATATGTATATTTATAATTATCAATATTAATACAAAGCAATAGGGTCAACATGAACTTGGATACTTCTGTTAAGTTCACTTAAATATTGAACTAATCTAATCATTTCTCATTTTTTCTTTAACCAAATATGTAAATTCAATCTAATTGACTCAGTTTTCAAAGTGGTCCAATAAAATGCTCCCACAGCATTTGCAAATATATTCGTCTTTAGAATAACCCTCCTTAACCCTTTAAAGTAGAAATTAAAATGGAAATATTAAAACGTGTATTTAAAAGTGGTCTTCTCTCTTAACAGACATTTACTTTTTCTTACATGAATAGGTTTAGTTTATTTTTCAGCACTGATACCATTCAAAAAAAAAAAACTGTAGAAAAGAGTGAATATTTATTCTATCAGATGTTTGTTATGTCTGCATAATCACTAATTAGTGAATTGAGGCCAACTTTGATCAAAATGTTTTCTCTGAAAATAAATAATTATTTATAATTATATAATTATAATAAATAATTTTTTCATGTGATAAGTATGTAATAATAAGTTCTCTATGCTGCCTTGCTTTGATAGAATATTCAGACAACATTTATAAATGACTAATTCAAGGAATTAAAAGGTCTTACGTGCCCCAGAATGTAGAAATGGAATAAACATGGGGTAGTGGTGAGGGTGGCCTAGAAATGATTACACTAAATATTTTTTTAAAAAAGGAAAGTGAAAATACAGCTAGAAAAAATGCATGCAGAATAAATGTCATTATGAAATATTCTGAATGTGTGTACTTGATTTTCCTTCATCACGGCTTCATTTTGAGACATCCAGGTCAACCACTGTCAACCAATCAATCTCTAGCCTCTTTGAGCAGAGATCAAGGGCAACAGCAGAGCCTTAATGATTTCAATCTCTAGCCTTCGAGGGGACAGATTATAGGGACTGAAAGTAAATCAGTCCATCACAAGGCACTTCAGCCCATAGCCCATGACAAAGCTTGATTAGAATGGAAAAGCGTTAAGCCATCAAAAACAAGACATAGCTATGAGGAAAGAGGAAATAAAAGGCTAATGAATTTTAGTGTTCATAACAAGATAAAAATGTGTTTATCAATACCTGTGTAGCCATTTAGAAATCTAAAGAGCAAGAAGAAAATTATGATAGAACATTCTGAGCAATTTCTTCCTTTTTTCTCAAGAGCAGAGTTGAGATAGATTTAGATGACAAGTCTACCCATTCTTCTAGGCCGCTCTCAGACCCATTTTCAAAAAAACAACAAATCCAAAAGCCAAAAGCAATAAACTTGTTTAAATACTGAAGTTTACATGGTGCTAATGCTTTCAGAAATCCACTTACACGTTACACCCATAATGTAAGTAAGGTATCCTTTAAATATTTAATTGCTCATGAAGGTTTTTATTTGCATATTATTTCTTTTTAAAACTAGATAACATGCTCTTTTTTAGCAGATTTCTTTGAATCTTCACCATCTCAATTGACTTTTTTTTTTTTTTTTTTTTTTTTTTTTTTTTTTTTTGAGACTGAGTATCGCTCTATTGTCCAGGCTGGAGTACAGTGGTACAATCTCGGCTCACTGCAACCTCCTCCTCCTGGGTCCAAGCGATTCTTCTGTCTCAGCCTCCTGAGTAGTTGGGATTAAAGGCACCTACCACCATGCCTGGCTAATTGTTGAATTTTTAGTAGAGAAGGGGTTTCACCGTGTTGGCTAGGCTGGTCTTGAACTCCTGACTTCAAGTGATCCACTGGCCTCCGCCTCCCAAAGTGCTGGGATTACAGGAGTGATCCCCTGCACCTGGCCTCAACTGACTTTTTTAGACCACAGCTAAATGTTAGTTTTACTTAACGATTGTAATTATTTTGATATACTCTATACAGAAAATAAGGAAAGTATTTTTTCCCTTTTAAAATAAGGAAAGTATATAATTACCCTTTAATTTTTTTTTTTTTTTTTTTTTTTTTTTTTTTTTTTGAGACAGAGACTGGCTCTGTTCCCCAGGCTGGAAGTGCAGTGGAACGATCTCAACTCACTGCAACCTCTGCCTCCTGGCTTCAAGCAATTCTGCCTCAGCCTCCCAAGTAGTTGGGACTATAGGCAAGCACCACGACGCCCAGCTAATTTTTGTATTTTTAGTAGAGACGGGGTTTCACTATGTTGGCCAGGCTTGTCTTGAATTCCTGACCTCAGGTGATCCTCCTGCCTCGGCCTCCCAAAGTGCTGGGATTACAGGCGTGAGTCACCGCGCCTGGCCTAAATACCCGTTAAATCTGTGTCTATGTGACTATAACGATGAGAAGTCAGGACGCCTTTCCTGTAGCTAAACAATGGCTTTTCTGAAATGCATATTTGCAGACCCAGAATTTCATCTGATTTGAGTGCAAAACACTTAGAGGAAATAAGTCTTAATAGAAATGATTTGTACAGCATTTCAAATATAAGAATTGTAGTTTAAAATATTGTTATTTAAAGTTATAAGTAAACCAATGTTTCCAAACTGGTTTTCCTAGAGCAAAATTTCCTAGAACCAAAATAGTCTTGAAATTTTAGATTAAACAAAGCAAAACAGATTAAATCACCTCCAAGTTTCTCAGAATCTTCAACATACAAATGGCTGTTAATATCTCAAAAAGTGATAAAAACTGTTTTTCCAAATATATACGAGAACGATTTTTTTTCTCCCTAGAATTAGCTACTGATGCCAAGCTCAGTGTTTCTCATATAGTTTAAAACACATGGAAGTAAATTTACTGTTCCCTTATAAACATATCCTGATAATATGGAAACATTTATTCAACTAATTAATCTTAAAACAGGCAACAAACTAAAGCTGATTCAAAGAGGAATTCAAGGGCCTGAACATATATAGTCACAGAAAGAAAAAGAATGCTAGAACAAGACTGTTAAGTTAGAAACAAAACAGATTAACATCAAAAAGTGCAATAAAATTATGTATTTTGAGGATACTAGAAAAATATTACTTGTCTCTCTACTGAACAAAAATGTGTACATTTACCTAAAACTTCTCAGAATCTAAGCCCTAATCAGTAGTAAATACTATAGGGTGACTATAGTCAATAATAACTTACTTGACCATTTTAAAATAACTAAAAGACTATAACTAGATTGTAACACAGAGGATAAATGCTTAAGGTGATAGATGCCCCATTTATTCTGATGTGATGGCTATGCATTGTATGTCTGTAACAAAATATCTCATGTGCTTCCAAATTATATGCACCTACTATGTACCCACAAAAAAATAATTTTTTTAAGTTAGTTCTAAGTTATACAAAGACTCATACCCCTAACAAATCAAATAATCTTTCGGTAGATCTCTTAGACAATACTTTAGCATGATAATAAAAGAACATCTACTTGTTCTTTTGCCTTATTTCCAAGTTTTAGAGTTTAACAAGCTTGAATGTGTCATAATTACTCATTTAATTACTCACGTAATTACTTAAGTGTCAGGCATTGTGCTGTGGACTAGGGAGATGATAGGGAACTGGATAAATGCCCATACTTTTTAGAAGCTTACTAATGAGGGATAATGACATGTAAACAGGAAATTGCAAAGTAGTTTGATGTATGTTAAAACATAGTTACTGTGGGCCAGGCGCGGTGGCTCATGTCTGTAATCCCAGCACTTTGGGAGGCTGAGGCGGGCAGATCAAGAGGTCAGGAGTTCGAGACCAGCCTGGCCAATATGGTGAAACTCCGTCTCTACTAAAAACATACAAAAATTAGCCGGGCGTGGTGACATGCACCTGTAGCCCCAGCTACTCAGGAGGCTGAGGCAGAAGAATTGCTTGAACTAGGGAGGCGGAGTTTGCAGTGAGTCAATATCGTGCACTGCCCTCCAGCCTGGGCAACAGAGCAAGACTCCATCTCAAAAAAAAAAAAAAAAAGAAAAGAAAAGAAAAAAAAAATAGTTGCTGTGGGATGTGGAGATGACACATAAGAGATATTCCTCCTATAACATCAAGTCTAGGTATGTTCTAAAAAAGAGACATCACCTAAACGATAAACTGGAGTTAGCTGGGTAAAAAGTTGAGGTGGGAGGTGATATTTCAGGAAGAATAACAGGAGCTAGAATAGTGACTCGTATGGCATGATTGGTGTGTACAATGTGGTGCTTGAGGGATGGGTGGGTTTGGTGGGTGTTGTGGGAAGGGGTGAATGTAAAGAGATAGTGCAAAGGCCAATTAGTGGAGAGATTGGTAGAGCATCTTATAGAATTCAGATTTCACTTTTGGGGCAATGAGAATTTGGCAGAGTGAGTAGCATTATCTGACTTATATTTTAGGAAAACTCTTTTTGATAACAATTGGGAAAGTGGATTTGAGAAGTTTGAAGAAGGGAACGTGGCAAATAAAGAGACAAGGAATTAGGAGGCTGTTGTAATCATTCAGGTGAAAGGTGGTATAAACTAAGGTAATAGCCATGGAAACAGAATTATCATATCAGTTAATTGTTCAACTTATATATAAACCACAAATCCAATCAACTAATATTTCAAACATGCAAAATATGTTTGACAGTGGTTTATTATCAATGTCTCTGTAAATTATGTCTCCATACACAGATCTATACCTATATATATACATACACACACATATATATAAAATACATATACACACATATATGCCTATATATATTCTATAGTTTTGTGAAAGTGATGGTATAACAACAAAAAAATACATTCTGTCATGTCCACTGATCACAATAGACTTCGTTCCTCTGGTTATTTTGCAAATCATCTAAAAATGAGTTTTTCATTTAAAGGAAGTTTGTAAGTTAAAGTAAACATAAGACAAATTTATTCTTGAATGTTAAGCCCTCAGCAGTGAGGAACAGGAAAATACTGATTAATTAGTGTGACGAAGGAAAACATTGAATTAAGTCAACTAGTTATTCAGTTAAATTTATTTTGAGGAAACCACAGAAGGTTTTCTAGGGGGAAGATGACACAATCAAATATGCTTTTTAAAACATTCTGGCTGCATGTGGAAAACTGAATCACAGGGGTGGGGGAAACTGAACATCTGTTTTAGGGGAACTGCAGTAATCCTGGCAAAACATGGTGGCTGATGCCAAGGTAATGTTAGGGCAGTGATCTAGAGGGAAAATGTAGGAATGATACCCCCAAACCCGAGAAGTTTGGCACATGATGTCTTTCAATGAGCTAGAGAAGGAGGAAGAAGAATTGCTTGGAAGGCAGTTTTTGATCTCACATATACTGATTTTGAATTAACTATGTGATACACATGAGCATAACTGATGGGCAGGGGGATAGGTCTCTAGCTCAAAAGAATGATTTTGGTTGAATATAAAGATCTGAGGGTCATCATTAAGAGTTGTTGTTTCTATGGATTTGGATGAGATCAAGAAAAATACGTTGATCGGGCATTAAGATTGAAACTCAATGTTAAAAGAGATTTACAAAGGGAGAGCAACCCTCCAAGAAAATGATAAAGTTGCCCTGAGACAGGAAATCTAGAGTAGTGGAATATCCCAGAAGCCAGGGAACAAGAGTTTTTCCAATAGGAAGTACTGATCAACAATCAACACTACAGACTGGTAAGATGAGGCCTGATGTGACTTGGGCCTTGACAAAATCAATTTCAGTTGAAGGATGTGGAAGCAGCTGGATTATTGGTGTTTGAGATAGCTACGTGAGGTAAGGAAGTAGATACAATGAGCATAGAAATTGTTAAAGGAGTTTAGCTTCAAGAGTGGAAAACAAGTTGGTAGGAGATAAAAACTAATAGCAGAATGTCCTATTTGTTACTACAGGCAACACTGTATTGCAAGTTAAAATAAATTACTTAAACCTGACACAAATGCCTGAATGCAAGAAAACAAAAATTAAAGGGTTTCTTCAACCAGGCATTTGTATTTTAAGCATTTTATTTTGGCAATCAATTGGGGAAATGAAATATTTTCTCCTCAAAGGTAATGCTGTAGCAGTTATAATTGTATTCCAGGACTTTAAGGTTAGTATTACAAATACTCATTGAAATTAATGAATTTTTATTCCCCTGGCTCTGGAGGAGTGGCTGAAAGCACTGTGTTTTATATTCTGACAAATCTGGGTTCTATTCCCAGTATCTCTGGATACCAGCTATTTGACCTTGAACAAAACACTGAGCCTCTTTCAAAGTCTCAGTTTTCTCATTTGTAAACAAGGCAGTAACAATAGCTCTTTTATAGAATCATGGAGAAGAATAAATAAAGTAATGAATGTATTGTCTACTACACTGTCTCTCAACCTTTAGACTATATCAAAATCCACTGAAGAACTTCTTTTGATACCACTCCCAGAATTCATTATTTAGTAGGTCTCCATAGAGCCCGATAATTTACATTTCTTACAAATTTCTAGGTGATATTGCCGATCTGAAACATACTTTGAGAACCACAGCTTTAGCACATAGACAGTCATATAATAAAAATCAATAAATGTAAATATTAGCATTTCTTTGATGGAGACAGCCCCAGGCTGCCTATAGCAAGATGTTCCCTTAGGTTCTTGAAAATAGAAAGTCCTGCGTGGTCCTCATCAAAGTCCACTGGATTCCTTCAACACATCTTGCTCCTTTCTCACATCAGCACAACATCCCCACTCCTCTACCTTCTTGCTCAATTATCTGACCCCTGTGCTTTTTTTTTTTTTTTTTTTTTTTTTTTTTTTTGAGACAGAGTTTTCCTCTTATTGCCCAGGCTGGAGTGCAGTGGCACGATCTCAGCTTACTGCAACCTCCGCCTCCCGGGTTCAAGCGATTCTCCTGCCTCAGCCTCCTAAGTAGCTGGGACTACAGGCATGCGCCACCATGCCTGGCTAATTTTTTGTACGTTCAGTGGAGATGGGAGTTTACCATGTTTGCCAGGCTGATCTCGAACTCCTGACCTCAGAAGATCTGCCTGCCTCAGCTTCCCAAAGTGCTGGAATTACAGGTGTGAGCTGCCACGCCGGCCCCCTGTGCTTTTAATTAATTAATTAATTAATTAAACTCTACTACAGTACTCAGAGACTTTTTTCCCCCATATTTGTTTTGATCTAGTTAGCACTTAAGTTTATATCCCAAAATATCCCTTTTACAGTATCCTGTAATGAATCTCTTTATCATTTCTAGCTTATATGATGGAGTTTGTGACAGACAGTAAGACTGCCTCTGAACCACACCCTCTACTGAGGTGGGTATTATTATACTGATGAGATTTCTTCTTTCTCATTCTCTGTTATGAAAAAGCAAGCTCATGGCCCACGGGACTCAAAAAATTTACTAAAGGCTGAGAGCAATGGCAACTAACAACATGCATGTAAGTACATATTGATCAAATTAGAGATGATTTTTTTTCACAGCGCAGTGACGTTTCTAACAATAGTATTCTGGGAAATTCCATATATACATAATATAGGCCACGACTTTATTCAGATAGAACAAATGCCAGATCATACTGTTAGGAGCTTCTACAATAACAAAATTGAAAATCACATTATCATTTTAAAACACATAAAATGGCCCACTTTTTGTTGCTTCAGTGCCTGTCCATCTTGTTTAGAAAAGACTTGATTAAAGCCACATCCACTGATAGGCAATGGAAGTTAGATTAGATGCTTGTGTATCTGATACCGCTTAAAAGACTAGTTCTGTTTTATAATTTGAATTAAATGATAACTAATCTTTTTTTTTTTTTTTTTTGTAGGAGCTTGGGCTAGGCAAAGTAAGGAATAAAGAACTAAAGTTACATTTTCTATGACTAGAGGTATTTTAGAAGAAGTTGAAAGCGTACTTAATAAAAGTGTGTTCCATGGAGATTCTATGCACGCGTAGAAAACTAGCTGAAATAAAAATTCTGCACATTTCTGTAAGCAAGTATCAAAGAAAAAGAGTTCTGAACAATTGCAACACCCTGTAAGTCTCCTTCATGCTCTTTCCCAATTCATACTATATTCCCACCAGCCCCTCAGGAAGAAACTGCTCTGCTGACCTGAATCATTATAGGTAACTTTGGCCAGTTCTCCAACTTCAGTAGATGGAATCACGCAGTAAAGATTCATCTTCTAGTCAACATTGTGTTTATGAAGTTCATTCATATTCTTGCAAGTAGTAGGTTTTTATTATTATATAATATTCCGTGGACATACTGCTTTTTTTTTTTTTTTTTTTTTTTTTTTTTTTTTTTTTTTTTTTTTTTTTTTTTGAGACAAAGTCTTGCTCTGTCACCCAGGGCTGGAGTGCAGTGGCACGATCTCAGCTCACTACAACCTCTGCCTCCCAGGTTCAAGCGATTCTCCTGCCTCAGCCTCCCGAGTAGTTGGGATTACAGGTGCCCGCCACCACACCCAGCTAATTTTTTGTATTTTTAGTAGAGACAGGGTTTCACTATGTTGACCAGGCTGGTCTCGAACTCCTGACCTTAGGTGATCTGCCCTCCTCGGCCTCCCAAAGTGCTAGGATTACAGGCGTGAGCCACCTCACCAGGTCTATGCTGCATTTTTAATTCTAATTCTGTGGGGCACAAGTTATATCAGGTTTTGCTATTCTGCAAAACATTGCTATTAACAGTCTTGTGCATGCTATTTTGGTGGCCTTGATTTCTCCCCTTTTTTTGAGACAGGGTCTGACTCTGTCACCCAGGCAGGAGTGTAGTGGTGCAATCACAGCTCCCTGCAGCCTCAACTTCCTGGGCTCAAGCCATTCTCTCATCTCAGCCTCTGGAGTAGCTGGGACTACATGTGCATGCCACCATGTCAGGCTAATTTTGATTATTATTATCATTATTTTTTTGTAGAGATGAAGTCAAATTATGTTGCCCAGGATGGTCTAAAACTCCTGGCTTCAAGCGACCCTCCCACTTTGGCCTCCCAAAGTGCTGGGATTACAGGCATGATCCACTACACGTGGCCTACTAATTTCTCTTGAATACATACATATGAGAGGATTTGCTGGCTCATAAGGAAGGTATAAATTTAGATTTAATAGATATTGGCAAATATTAATTTACACTTACACCAGCAATATTTGAGAGCTCCAGCTGAGGCACCAATTCTCCCCAATACTTGATATTGTCTTATTATATTTTAGCCATTCTGATGCATATATAGGGGTATTTAAAATTCTTTGATTACTAATGAAGTTAGGCACCTATTCAAATGTTTTTGACCATCTTTGTCCTCTTTTATGAAGTGCCTGTTCAAATATTTTGCCAATTTTTAAAAAATGGGTTTTTTATGGATATGTATGAGTTTATTATGTATTATGGATATACATATTTTTATGGATTTGTATGAGTTTATTATGGATATGTATGAGTTTATTATGTATTATGGATACAAGATTTTTTAATCAGATATATGTTTTGTGAATATTTTTCTCGCAGTCCGTGACTTTCCTTTTCACTGTTATTAGTGTATTATAATAGACAGAATTATTAATTTTAATGAAGCTCAATTTATCAGTGTTTTACTTTGTAAACACTGATAAATGCTTGTTCCGTCTTAATTATGACCGAGCAATAAGTGCAAGCAATAAATGCCTGTTCAGTCTTAATTATGAAATCTTTGCTTAGCCTGTATCTCACTTGTAGACTATTTTACTTATGACTGGAGATTGCCCACCAGATGTAACCACCTACACACTAATGGTCACAGCCATATTCTCCTTGGCTATGTTCACTTAATCACCATTGGCAGAGACTATGTCCTGTCTAATATTCTTTTATCCCTTATTCAGAGACTCTCATAAAATTGTGACTGTAAACTTTCTTAGCTAAAATAATTTCCGTCTATCTCTCTCTCTCTTTCTGTCTCCCTCTCTTTCTTTCTCTCTCTCTCTCTACAACTCCCAAAGATAGATAGGCAGGATTTATTGGGCACAGCTACCAGGAAAATGGGTTCAAGAAGGGTTACTCAGCAAATGAATAATCTTTTACTAGGGCTGAGGAGTCCAACTCATGGCCACAACATAATTTTTGAGAATGGAAGCTGGGAATTGAACATGTCAGGGAACCATGGGGTTGTTAGCAGTATTGAAACAACCTACCTTGTAGTACTTTTGAGAGAGATGGAAAACCATCATCCCGTTCTATCCACTGTTACTAGGTTTATTTGGCTAATACCTAGACCAGGGTTCAATCATGTAATGTGGTAGGGGAAGAAGCTCAAGTCCTATGTTATTATTTTCCCTTTATCAATTCACAGATAGAAGCAAATAATTTCCTACAAATAATTTTTCTCGTTTTTGAAGGTATGTTATAGAATAGAAAAAGTCTTACAAAGGTGTATTTTTACATGGTGGTTGGTGATGGTGGACAGAAATGTTTAAAAATCATATGTACCCTTCATTTCATATTTTTATAATAAAATGACAATTTAATCAGTGTATTAAATTTTCAAAAGAAAATACAAGTATCTGTTCTACATAGATTGAAGACTAAGAATTTCTGTCAATGATACCAAGCCAAGATTAGTTTTCAGTTAGTCTTCTTATACCATCTTTCAAAACAAATGGTAATGCGCGATCCTTATACTGTTAAAGAAAAAATTATTCAATGTCACTTGTTGAATCACAGTAAGGCAAACTTTATTCAAGACCATCTCAATAGGTATAGGGCCCATGAAAACAGGGTCTTGCAGTAGGGGAGAGAGATTGGGCTCAATCTGAATACAGCACAGGCAAATGGGAATTTATAACCAAGGAACAGGGTAGGGGTTAGTGGATGGAAAATTATTAAGAGGAAGCAACATGGGCAAGGGAGACTCTTGCTGAAAATGGTCCAGTCATCCCCTGGAGGATGGTGGAGGATGAGGAACATGATCAGATATCCAGGATAATCAAATACCAAGGATGAGAGTTTTCTGGCTAAACTCATCTAGCCTGCTAAAACTAAATTTTAAGAGAAAGTACACAGACAGGGCTAGGAGAAGGTTGAGAAGCCTGAATAAAGTTTGACCAAGCAAGGAATCTTTGTCAGTACTCACATAGTTAATAAAGAGAGAGTACCCCAGTAACTCATTTATGAAAATGTGTTTCAAAAAAATTTCAGTCTTGGCCAGGCGTGGTGGCTCACACCTGTAATCCCCACACTTTAGAAGGCAGAGGCAGGTTTATCACCTGAGGTCTGGAGTTCGAGACCAGCCTGACCAACACAGTGAAACCCATTCTCTACTAAAAATACAAAAAAAAAATTAGCTGGGCATGGTGGCATGCACTTGTAATCCCAGCTAATCAGGAGGCTGAAGCAGGAGAATCACTTGAACCTGGGAGGCAGAGGTTGCAGTGAGCCGAGATCATACCACCACATTCCAGCCTGGGCAATAAGAGTGAAACTCCATCTAAAAAAAAAAAAAAAAATTCCAATATCTTTGAAAGTTATTTATTACTTGACAAAAACATTTCCTTTGTGACACAGGTTCAGAAACATTGGGTTAAACTAAGTTAAACAATTTTTTTTTAACTACAAAAAATTTCAAGGCTTGAGTTGTGACTTTCTAAAGAAGGAAAAGAAATTATCACATTTTAACAATTTGTTTTTCATTCAACATCTTACGGGATCAATGTTCTTTACAATTTACATTTAAAAATGCTGTTCTAGCCTCATCCATTATATAAATTATACATTTAAGAGGATGTTGGTTCTAAATACTTTAACTTGCTATCAAGGCAGAAAATTTAAAAGCAAATTTGTTCTTGTTATGTTATTCTCTTTTATATCCAAGAGAAAAAGAATGTTAAATTGAAAGTTATTTTGCTCAGGGACACTTACAAAGATATGTACACATTCAGTAGACACTTGCATGACATTACATTTGAAATTGGATATATCTTTTAGCTTTTTATACACAGATCATAGTATGCAGATTTTAAGTGGCGGAAAATGAATCTTTTAACAATCAAAGTGATGAACATTGGAGAAGGCTGTTTTAATCTGTTATACTGTAGGTGTAACTTCTGGTACACTTCTAGGTTAGTAGTGATATTGTAGGCATATTCGATGGATCATTATATATGGAGTACTTGATATTCAGATATTCAGTTGTCCCTGATGTCTTAATCTGGGTGTTGTTTTCGCAGTGGTTAGGAGGAAGGAGAGGAGGTGCCAAGATTCAGACACTGCAGAAGAGGATTATATAAGCAGAAGTCATTCCATGATGTGGTTTTGTACCTGTTTACTACAAATTGAAGGTGGCTGACTGTATTTTTAGTAGAGATGGGATTTCACCACGTTGGCCAGGAATCCTATAATGGTTATATCATAGCTGTAAATACACTCCTGTTTTCCTTCCAGAGGTGTGTGGGAAATCCTTAGAATGTGGTATGCATTTGCCCCTAGTTAAGGGTCCACAAAATCGAAGGCAGAATTCAGCTACAGGTTTAGAGCTACAGTCTCTTTAGAGTTCCAGGTGTCCCTTCTATTTAAAACTCTTTCTTTCCTGACATTTTAGATATAAAGTTCCCTATTAACTTTGCAAAGCTTAGTTAATACTGATATGTAACAAAAATTATTCATTACACTTGAGCATGTCTCTTCTCCATAAAGATCCAGCTTTAGATAGCAACTCTTCTCACAGATCTGTAAATACTGTGAGAAGATAATTAAAAGTTTGATTATTGTCCATATAAATAAATGGTAAGAAAATACACATTTTCAGTATTGAATAAAGACTTTCCTTCTTCTCAGCAGAAGTTGATTATATTCCAGAAAAGGAAAGAATCCTTCCTTTCATAAGGGCAAATTAAAATGCAGGAACTCTGAATTTGGGAGTCTGTTTTTCAAGATGAATAATCATCGTTGGCAATAGGATTCAAATGGCACAACAGAAGGAATTGAATTGATATTGAATAATCTGAATTCTTGAGCCAACCTCTATTTTTGAATATGTACACTCATTTAAGATCACTTTGTGCATTTAACTTGCATTATGCATAATTGCATAACTGGACAACAATATTTGTTTCTTCCTGGAATTCAAGGAGTTTAATTTTTTTTTTATTTTTTATTTTTTTGAGATGGAGTCTTGCTCTGTCACCCAGGCTGGAGTGCAGTGGCGGGATCTCGGCTCACTGCAAGCTCCGCCTCCCGGGTTCACGCCATTCTCCTGCCTCAGCCTCCCGAGTAGCTGAGACTACAGGTGTCCGCCACCTCACCCGGCTAGTTTTTTTTTTGTTTTGTTTTGTATTTTTTTTAGTAGAGACGGGGGTTTCACTGCGTTAGCCAGGATGGTCTCGATCTCCTGACCTCGTGATCCGCCCGTCTCGGCCTCCCAAAGTGCTGGGATTATAGGCTTGAGCCACCGCGCCCGGCCAGGAGTTTATTATATAACTTTTATTTTTATTTATTTATGTATTTATTTTTGAGAGATGGAGTCTCGTTCTGTTGCCCAGGCTGGAATGCAGTGGTGCGATCTTGGCTCACAGCAACCTCCGCCTCCCGGGTTCAAGCAATTCTCCTGCCTCAGCGTCCCGAGTAACTGGGACTACAGGCATGAGCCACTATGCCTGAATGATTTTTGTATTTTTTAGTAGAGACGGGGTTTCACCACGTTGGCCAGGCTGGTCTCGACCTCCTGGCCTCCAGTGATCCACTCGCCTTGGCCTCCCAAAGTGTGGGATAACAGACATGGGCCATTACGCCTGGCTATTCTACAATTTTTAGAAAGGTAGCAACTTCTTTCCCCATATGACATTAAGTTTTATAATACTAAATATGAAGCTTTAATGTACCAACATATTTGCAATCATCAATAAACATATGACATATCTCTACTAACAAGCAGATTGGAAATTATGGCATCAATTCACCATCTGTGCCATGTAGACTCTAGTTTTGAAACTTTTATTTGAAACAGAAAGTTTATATGTGAGCTTAAGAGGACATTGCACATGGAGTTCTTCTAACTTTATGTGTAAATTTCTACTTAATAGAATATATACTGTTATAAGCTGTTTCACTTACTGTTAAACCTATATACATATACATTAATAAAAAGTCATTAATACCGACCTTCAAATAATTTGAGGTTTAAAAAATTATTAGTACTGTACTTCATTTTTGGAACAGGAATCAAATTATAATAAAGCTAGTAGCACAGAAATAGACAAGATTACTTTGGTTACCAGAGACCCTGCCAAATTTTCAATAATTTACATTTGAAAAAAATAGAAGAAAAAGTAGAAAACGTTACCATGGCAGTAAAATGTGCATGTATTTGAGGATGATATTCAACGGGACTTACCTGAAACAAATATAAAAAGAGAAGTAGAAAAATTCCCTAAATCTCTGAAAATGTTAAGTACTGAAGGTGGAAAGTAAGATAAATAATAATTATGACTTTTCCTAGAATGAGGGTAAGGATCCAGTTATGAAAACCCTAACACCGTCAGAGTAAGTCTTAAGGGAGGACCACTTCTGGAATTCCCTGGTTTTGCTCCCCAGCTGATGTGCAGAACATATGGCTCTAGAAGAATCATCAAAGGCATTACAAAGAACCCTCTCACGAATTGCTGATAGTTACAGTAGAGTCCTAGACACCCATAGAGGCAGTTCTTTGCCCCTACTACACATCAGAACCACCTAGAGAGCTATAAAATATTACCTAAGCCCATATCCCACCCCAGACCAATTGAATCAGTATCTCTATGCTGGGGCTTGGGCATATGGTTGAAAATTACAGTCCTAGATGACGTGCTACAATACACATACACACAAACACATTTTCAACTTCATGTACTCTCATACTTTCCACTTCAAGTGTTAGCACTTCTTCCCTGTACCTTCCTAAGCCCACTTAGAAAATCAGATTTTACATTTTTAAATTTTTTATGTGTGCATTTTAATTAAAGAATATCACCATAATAAAGCATGACAGTAGACAACGAATTTCTTTCTTCACAGAGCATTGAAAATATACATAATTGATTGCCTTAGATTCATATATATATATATATATACACACACATATGCACATATATACTGCAAACTCATTTTGATAGGGCACAGTAGTGATTTCCTGGTGTAATAACAATCCATTCATTATTTATGTAACATTGTCTGTATGATTTTATTACACTTTTTATACATAGACTGAAATATTTACTACCAAATGAAGAACTAAGGGCACTCATTTTATAGCAAAAATGCCACCTCTACTAGTAAGAAAAAAAAACATTTTCTATTATTGCTGCAACTTTTTAAAAGGAAAAACAAAACACAGGGAGACTATCACATAATGAAATCCTTTAATTGTTACTTCTTTCTCTATCTCATTCTCTTTTGTTTTATCTAAGAAAACTATTTAAATATACAGTGATATGTAATTAGACCCTTTCAATTAAAACTCTTAAGCTATAGATTGTTGACACCACAAAATATAGTTGATTAAAATAAGTATAGATGTAAACAAATGTAAACAGAATTGCACTTCAACGATATTCATTATTTAGTTCATTTATTTAAAATGTATTGATGGCCAGACGTGGTGGCTCATGCCTGTAATCCCAACACTTTGGGAGGCTGAGGTGGGTGGATCATCTGAGGTCAGCAGTTTGAGACCAGTCTGGCCAACATGGCAAAACCCCACTTCTACTAAAAATACAAAAATTAGCGTGGCATGGTGGCATGCACCTGTAGTCCCAGCTACTGGGGAGGCTGAGGTGGGAGAATCACTTGAACCCCAGAGGTGGAGGTTGCAGTGAGCCAAGATCGTGCCACTCCACTCCAGCCTGGGGGTCAGAGACAGACTTTATCTCAGAAAAACAAACAAATAAAATAATAAAGAAAAATAAAATAAAATAAAATAGTGTTGAATGGCCAACCACCATTCTACAAAGTAAGAACTGAAAGTCTAATAAGCAAAGGTCTCTACTTCTCAGAAACTCTGTTGGATGATACAGATTTGTGTACAAATACTACATTATCATGGAAAAAGTGCTAACATGCAGTAGAAGAGGCATAAACTTCCTCCATTAGGTTTGGTGGTTGGAGGTTTTACAAAAGAGATGATGAGGCAAATTAGTATTTACCTACGCTCGACAGCCCCCATCCATAGTTAGTATAAAATATAATTATGATTTTGTGTATACAGTACTTGAAAAATTATTACAGCCAATCACAATACTGTATATAAAAATTCCAAATCTATTTACAAGGAATATCTTCTGGCCAAATATGACCATAAATATTTGTGCTTACAATACCTAGAAATTTCAAATGTTTGATATGTTAAATATTTTTATTTGTAGAATTCTTCACTTTCAAATATAGATTACTGTTAATGAGATAGAAACAATTATCAGTTTGATTCATTAAGGGACAGTATCACTTTACAGAAATTTACATGTATTTATTAACTTATGAGGCACTTTAGTAGATAAAAAGGACATTTTTGCATCATTTAAAGCATTAGGATGAAATTATGAAATGTACATGCTGCTACTGGCACCAAAGATTATAAGCTGGTCTCACAATTGGCTTTTCATTACGCAAAGAACACCCATTATATGCTTGGAATTCCTATGCCAGCAGGCATACAACAAATGCTGGAAGCCCATTGTTTATAATTTTACTTCTTGCCAAGCATTTCAGTTATGTTTTCTTTGGTTATATAAAGGGCCAGAGCTATTTTAAGTGAAAAAGGTAGCCATCCTCATCTCACTGTATGACAGATGTCATATTACAATGCCCTACGTAATAGTATGCAAGGGTAATGCATACTCCTTTGACCTGGTCTAAAATTCCTTAGAATTACAACTGTGTCTTAGACAATAAAACCAAAGGATTTGCCTCAAATATCAAAACTAAGTGCAAATGGGCAATGCTATATAGGTAAGCAGGAAGCATTTCTCACTCTCCTCTAAGTGAATGTTAATATGATTTCACGAATTGCTACAACTAAATTTTACTTTATAAGAACATACATAGCCAAAGGATTAAAAAAAAAAAAAAACACCTTAAAACAAGTTACAGAGGGTTGAATGGAAGCAAAAGTAGGTAGCTAAGTATTAGGAAGGGTGGAATAATGTCTAAGAAATGAGAGTAATAGGCCTGGTGCAGTGGCTCATGCCTACAATCCTAGCACTTCGGGAGGCCGGGGCAGGAAGATCACTTGAGGTCGGGAGTTAAGACCAGCCTGGCCAACGTGGTGAAACCATGTCTCTACTAAAATAAAAATTAGCCAGGCCTGGTTGGCACATGCCTGTCATCCCAGCTACTCAGGAGACTGAGGCATGAGAATTGCTTGAACCTGGGAGGCAGAGGTTGCAGTGAGATGAGATCACACCACTGCACTCCAGCCTGGACAACAGAGTGAGACTTTGTCTCAAAAAAAAAAAAAAAAAGAAAAGAAAGAAAAGAAATGAAATGAAAAGAATAAAGGAAACAAAAGTAATAGTCTAATCTTAGGAAGCTGGAATACAATGGCATAGAGCCCCTAAAGGTACCAGCAATGTAGAGTGGATAGGACTCAACTCCTGGATCTTCATGTGGTCCTCAGGACATAAGAAGCACACCAAAAGGCCTGTAGAGGATAGATGATGCCCATTTAAACCATAATTCTGCCTAAAGTTCTGCCAGGTTGTGTGTATAGGCACAGTGCACATAAAGCAAGCATAAGAATGCGTATTTTTTGCCTTGCCATTAGTTTTTCCAGGTTTTCATGATAATAACACCAATGATTATGTTAGAGCTATGCTTTGTTTTGCCTCAATGGGAGCAATCCAGGCATAGGTACCCTAAAAAATGAAATGTAAAGCAATGATTCCTGATTCCTGCCTGATACAACCAGAAGGAAAATTGACAATACAACATGAAAAATCATGGAGTAAATTATTTTCATACAAGTGGAGAAATTATTTTCAGGGAATTCTTAGACAGATAGCTCTTCACAGGCCATCAAACACCCATAAGGAACTTTGTCATCCTTCAATCACTTCAGTAGAGAGAGAACATGTATGAAACAGAGACAGAAAACACAGTTAAATAAGCAATTCCTGTTCAGTATGTATCTGCAGTGAGTTTTGCAGAGTGTGTATGGATAACACGTATATCTACTCGATCCTACAAGTTCATGGTTCCGAAGAGAAGCAAATTTGAAATATTAATAACAATAAAGATGGAAATATGGTTGTTGAAAATTCTGTATTTAATGCGTGAACTCAGTGACTGCAGACACAAAGAGTGTAGATTCTCTGAATGATTATAAAAGGCTTAAACGGAAATAAATGATTATTAATTGGAATGGGACATGAAAGAAGATAACCTTGTTACAAAGATCCCAGGCAAAGAAAGAAGAGATGCTTCCAATTACAATCATCATAGAAGTGATTTTCTTGGAATATGGCTAACGAAACACGTTTTCATTCAATTGTTTCATTCATTTTTTTAGTACAGTGTTTGGGAACTAACCTCAGTACTAATAAACATATGATGTTAATTCTTTAGTGAGGCCAGGCGTGGTGGCTCACGCCTGTAATCCCAGCACTTTGGGAGGCCAAGGCGGGTGGATCACCTGAGGTCAGGAGTTCCAGACTAGCCCGGCCAACATGGTGAAATACCATCTCTACTAAAAATTAAAAAAAAAAAAAAAAATACCTGGGCGAGGTGACAGGCATCTGTAATCCCAGCTACTTGGGAAGCTGAGGCGAGAATCGCTTGAACCCGAGAGGTGGAGGTTGCAGCGAGCTGAGATCACACCACTGCTCTCCAGCCTGGGCGACAGAGCCAGATTCTGTCTCAAATATAAGTAAATAAATAAATAATAAAAATAAAAATTCTTTAGTGAGATGAACTGTTAATGGTTGATTCCATAATACTGATTATCATTATAAATTACTGTAACTTTTAGCTGTCTTAAATATTAAACAAAATAACAAGAGTGTCAACAAGTGCTGCTAATGCTGAAAATTTCTTTAGATATTGTTAGAGGAACAATATTTCAGTACATATATCTTGTTACAATTTCAAGAAAGAATTCAAAACCCAGAATGGGAATAACAAAGACCTTTTAGAGTTGTGTTTCTCAAAGAAAGACCCCAGGAATACATGACTTGTAAAGACCTACCAGAAGAATATCACTTAGAGTGAGGCTTTAGAATCTGCATTTTAATAAGCATTCTAAGGGATTCTTCCATATTCTAAAGTTTGGGAAGGACTGCCTAGTAGATTGCAAGTCCAAGGTACTGATTAATTGATCTGGGCTAGAGTAAAGCTGTGACTGAAATATTTTTATAAGTTCTCCCAGTGAGTCAAACAGCCAGGAAAAAGAACACCTGTGCATTGGCAGTGACAGCAGAGGAGGTATTGTACTTTGCCATGGAAGTACGCACAGAATCATTTTTATATAGGTAAGAACTGTATATCTAACAAAACTTTATTTCATTTCACTTTTAAATTCAGAAAAAAATTACCTGTAATTCAAAATAAACGTCATCAATGGATACAGTAGCAAAACAACAGTGCGTAGATATGTGCTTATGTTTCCATGTGATTTATCTATGTGTGTGTTTATATATGTATACACACACATATACACATACAAACAGTGAGAGAAAGGGAGGCAGTTTATAATCTTCTAACATTTTTGGCTTATGTCAACCTGTAGGTTAAAAATCTGACTTTGTGATGCCAAAAAGGAAAGGTATAGGAAGGAGCAGAGAAAATAACTCCAATATGGTTTACTCAGGTATGGGAGGTAAAAGATTATTTCTGGCATCATTAAAGCTTTGTGAAACAATTGGCAAGGTTGTGCAAAGTACCATTTTGATCAGTGAAGCTTTTTCCCTTAAGGATGGATTACAAGTGTGTAATTGAACCTTGACTTGTTAGACCTCCATTTCCTCTCTAACTATGTGAACGTGCACCATACAATACGAAGTTCTATACCTATTACTTTAAACCAGTAACGTTTTATTGTACTTAATAATAGTCTTAGGCTATCTGGGTAATCTCTGTTTATAGGTGTTTACAAAGTAATATTATTTTATGTAACCTAATGAAAATGTTGGTGCTAATTACTTTATACATCGCTCGGAAAAGCAAGGCATTTTTGCAGTTGAGTAGTTACTCAGCACTATTAGCCAATCTATTTCTATAGCTTCTTGTTTTTCATCTCCTTCAACAAGGTCGTCTGCCAATATTTTGTTCCCCGTATTGTTCTAATCTCAATTTCTACATTAAAAAAGCACAATGGTAAGGGGATACTTTGCAAGTTAGGCCTAAGAAGGAGAGTGGTTTCCCAAGGATGTTCATGTTGATTTTAGTGCCTTTTAAAATACTAGTTGCACAATGAAATGATAAATTCTGCCAATTTACATACTATTCCTAGTGTCATTCTTTCAATTTTTCAACCAGTATTCATGTACACAAGAACATGCTTTTCTTGTTTCCTGAATTCCTTCAAGCAAAACATAATTCTATAATGAGCAATTATAGCGTAACACCTGCTGCTGTGAAGAGGACCTTGTCAACATCGATCTAAATTGAAGAACAACAGCTTTCCTTGATTTTGAGAAAATGAGCAATAAACAAAGTCCATTTCTTAGCAGAAAAACTCATAGGCAATGTATTCCAAGGCAGCCCATGGAATAATCAAGATTTAATAGAATTAGATTTTTTACCATCATTTGAGAGAAAGTTTTGCTCTGGGCTAAGTATTATGGTTAAGGATTCCAAGAAAAACACTAAAATTCCTGGATCCCTTACAGGCAATATTTACTTAAAATAAAACCATCCATAAAAGTCCTTATCTACTATAGCATCTCTTCCTCTTTTCCTTATGACACAAGAACTCTGCTCAAGCTGAAAGGTAAACAAATTGGATAGAAGCATCATTTGAGCTCAAGCCATATCAACAATCTTGTGGATTTACATTGCCAGGAAATCTTTTTTCAAAATTATGCCAGGATAATTACATCAACAAAATGGAGACAGAAACCTTGGTATGATATCAAAAAAAATGAGGGAAGAATAGGTTGCTGGAAAAAGCCTGCTAGCAGATTGCCTAGAAAGAAAAATGATGCCATTCTAACATGTTAAAATCTCATCTAAACATTGAAATAAATGATTATTTACTTACAGAGTAAACATATACATTTAAGTGTATTTTAATATGTAGTCACACGTATATATGATTTTGCTGTGTGCCTATATACATGCATACATACGTACACACACCTGAATGTCAACTTGTATGTATTAATAGTGCAACAGAAAAATGTTGTCAGGGATGATTTCCACTCTGGCATTCCCAGCACTATGACTGACAGCTCTTATTGCATCAATAGAAGAATTTTATTTAAACGAAAGTTATGGATACAATACCTAGGTTGATGTTTGATAGAGAGTAAATACTACAAGAATTACCAATAAGCTTCCTTAATAAATAAATATGTTTATTCATTGATCTTATGTAAAGAACACAAAAGATAAAAGAAAGAAATTAAAAGAAGAGTATTTTATTTTTGTACAATTAAAAAATCTAGTTCCTTCTTCCTGGAATTTAGGTATCTATATCTGTATTCATCCATATCTCTCTCTATATATATATGTTCATATCTATATCAATATTGATAATGTTTCTTTACTTCTTAAAGAATTACCTAAGCATCTTTTTTCAAGTGGGACAGTGAAAACATAATTATTCTAAGATGGCGAATATTGACAAGGGAATGAAATGGTGAAAGCAAATCTATCTAGAGAAAAGGGCCCCTTTACCCTGAATGAATAGACCAGTGAATGAGGGAACAAAATGATTAAATCAAGTCTTTTGAAGGCACAGCATTATTGTGAGACATATTGCAAAGATCTGTGCAGTTTTTCTGCCCTTCCTACACACTCATTGCTCTCTATTACACAAAGAAGGAACACAGAGAAAAGAACATTATACTTGAAGTTAGAATATCTGGGTTTGAGTGTGACTTTATCACTTACTAATTATGTGATCTTGAACAAGTTACTTAACCTTTTTGTGCATCAGTTTCCTTTTCTAAAAAATGGACACACAGACCGGGCTTGGTGGCTCACACCTGTAATCCCAGCACTTTGGGAGTCCTAGGTGGCAGATCACTTGAGGCCAGGAGTTCAAAACCAGCCTGGCCAACATGGTGAAACCCCGTTTCCACTAAAAATACAAAAATTAGCCAAGTGTGGTGGCACACGCCTGTAGTCCCAGCTATCTGGGAGGTGGTGGTTGCAGTGAGCTGAGATCATGCCATTGCACTCCAGCCTGGACAACAGAGTGAGACTCCGTCTTGATTAAAAAAAAAAAATATATATATATATACAAATATCCAGGGCTAATTGGAGATTCAAATTTGATAATGTATAGGAAAGAGCTTAGTACACTATAAAATACTTTACATTTATAAAGTAGTATAGTTGTCATCAACATACTATTATTATTACATCATAGTGAAAAATACAACTTACAAGAGTTCAGCTGAGCTTAAAGAATAATATATTCATTTGAAGCTCAATCATTTTTGTGTGAGCTTCTTCATATTATCTTATTTCAATTATTGTGCTTTAATCTTAGACTCTAATTATATATCCAGTGTTACTTACGCCATTAAATGAATTTAAAAAGGAGTCACATTAAATAAAGGCCCTTTAAATTTTTTATGAGATAAAGAGTTGCCATAGACACACTCTTTTTGCATCTTACCCAGTACAGTCAAACTCAATTAACTATTCAGACTGGCAAAGCATCTTTTACACTTTTCATAAAGATTCTAAGTGAAAAAGTTGTACTATTTTTCAATTAAGTTATATATCTTTCAAAAATAGCTGATAGATTAAAGCAAAGGCACTGTCACAATCACAGATTATATTTAGTGCAATTTAGGAGACAAAAATGAAGCCAGCTAGATTTGAAAATGTGCTCATAATGATTTTTCAATGTATCAAAATCAACTAAATGGATTGAACGGCAAGTCCAAAGGCATGTGATGGTTAAGAAATCTGGTCACAGGCCCAGCGTGGTGGCTCACATCTGTAATTCCAGCACTTTGGGAGGCCAAGGCAGGCAGACCACCTGAGGTCAGGAGTTTGAGACTACCCAGTCAACACAGTGAAACCCCTTCTCTACTAAAAATACAAAAATTAGCCAGGTGCGGTGACTGGCGCCTGTAATCCCAGCTACTCGGGAGGCTGAGGCAGGAGAATCATTTGAACCTGGAAGACAGAGGTTGCAGTGAGCCATGATCGCACCACTGCACTCCAGCCTGGGTGACAAGAGTGAAACTCTGTCTCAAAAACCAAAAACAGACAACAACAAAAAAATCCGGGGACAGGTAATTACACAAGGATTTCACATAACCTCTCTGTTATTCATTTAGAAGATGCCTAAAAGTAATTCCTGAGAAATTTGGAATGTTTATCGAATATGTCAGAATCTTCTCTAAATAACTTCTGAATCACCTGGAAATGCACCATTGATTTGAATAATGGTGGAATCTAGCTATGGAATAAGTTGAAAGGTCATAAGGCCTCCAAGGTGAAGTTTCAGTGAGGTAGCCAGCCAGGCTACGGAGCAGCTCTGTGAGAATTTTACCAGTTTGGAGCAGAATATGGGGAGATGATACCTTTTCTCAAGTCAGGTAAAAAGGATTTGACCACGTACCAGCTTTTATATTACACAGCTATTTGTTACCATCAATGTTTTTGAAACTTGAGCAGCATAATTGTTATCATGCTAGGTCCCTGGTTCTACTTATTATTTGGACCTCCTTATTTACTGACTAAAACTACTATTTAATTATCTGTGTACAAATTCACCTGCCATTTTCCTTTGAAGTATCCCTATTTGGCCAGAAAATTTAGAGTAAAGGTGTTCAACTCAGAAATTTCTTTTTAAAGTTATTTATCAGTTTTAATTGATATACATAATCTTTCAGTTTAGTGTCAGAGATTTATAACAAAATTATCCAGTGATATCTACTGAATAAAAAAGTAATGTTTATCCTCAGTATACCAATTGTTTAGTTTTGGTGAAAGGTGGTTTAACGTCACAGCTCTAGGTAAGAATATAGTAAGAAACCCTGAGAGGGACATGTTTAATTGTAAAACTGTGAAGCACATAAATACATACTTACTATTATCAATAATAATAGTTACCATTTAAATATTGCCTGCTACATATCACAAAGCACTAAGAGGCTTAAAATACATTTTTCTCTATCCTGTACAATTCTATTTAAAAATAGGCAAAATTTCTCCACTTTATGTGTAAGGAGAATGAGTCACAAAAATGTTAAGCAACTTGATCAGGCTCAACTGCCAATAAGTTTGAAGACAGGATTCAAACCTCAGTTTGCTTCTCCCAATCTCAGGAACTACACCAAGTCATGAGTTACATATTAAACAGCTAAGGCAGGCGGGCGTGGTGGCTTATGCCTGTAATCTCAGCACATTGGGAGGCTGAGGTGGGCGGGTCACCTGAGGTCAGGAGTTTGAGACCAGCCTGGCCAATGTGGTGAAACCCTGTCTCTACTAAAAACACAAAAAAAGAGCCAGGCGTGGTGACGTGTGCCTGTAATCCCAGCTACTCGAGAGGCTGAGGCAGGAGAATCACTTGAACCCAGGAGGCAGAGGTTGCAGTGAACCGAGATTGTGTCACTGCACTCCATCCTGGGCAACAAGAGCAAAACTCTGTCTCGAAAAAATAAATAAATAAACAAACAAACAGCTAAGGCTAATAGTCAATATTAAAAATTATAAACACTAAAGTGTTTCTCTAACTTATTATTTCGCATTTAACAAAATATCATTTTCCCATAAAGTCTATTGTTAAAGTAAACTAAATATGGCCTGAGAAGGACTCCGTACTTCTGTATTTGAATCCCTGTGGATGAACTACAACCTATCTTAATAGGTAGACAAGAATGAAAAACTAACTTAGGAGTATGGGCCTGTAACAATCACTCAGTCTTGGCCAATCGCAGCAGCCATTCTTCAACCAGTTACACATTGCTGATTGTTCAAACTGTGCTCAAATAAGGCAAACAGTGAGCTGTAACCAATCCAGCTGTTTCTGCATCTCACTTCTGATTTCTACACGTCACTTTATTTTTTTTTGTCTATAAATTTGTTCTGACCACAAGGCACCCCTGGAGTCTCTGAATCTGCTGCGATTCTGAGGGTTGCCTGATTCACAAATCGTTCATTGCTCAATTAAACTCCTTTAACTTTAATTCGGCTCAAGTTTTTCTTTTAACGCTTTTTTTTTTTTTTTTTTTTGCTTTGTAACATCATTTTAAAAAATAGTATTTAACTCCTTTGATTCAGTGGTTGCTATGGTTTCATTATTTATCGCCTCCAAAATTTAACCCCCAATGTGGCAGTGTTGAGAGGGGAGGCCTTTAAGAGGCACTTGGATCATGAAGGCACTGCCCTAATGGATTAATGAGTTAATGGACTAATGCATTATCATGGGAATGGCACTTGTGGCTTTATAAGAAGAAGAGAGACCTGAGCTAGCAAGTTAGCATACACAGTCCTCCTTCCATGTGATGCCCCAGGCCACTGGGACTCTAGAGAGTCCCCACCAGCAAGAAGGCCCTCACCAGTTGTGTCTTTCCAACCTGGGACTTCTTGAAATGGTCTTTGCAAAAATTATAACAGTCAGAAAATTATGGAAGTGAAAGAGATTTAATCTAGCCAACTCCTCTCTTGCCTTTAGCCTTCAAGCTGCTCTTAATTATTCCTGGGCTTACGCCAAGCTAACTTTGGGAGACATTTATAGTTTAAATGACAATCGCCCTTCCCCAAAACTCAACCGCGTTTGTAAAGCTAATGAGAGACCACCAGGCTAGGAGGATAGGGGAAACTAAATTCTGCTGAGGTGTAGATATAAAGGATTGCCAGCCATTGTTCCAGAGGTCACAAGACATGCGACTTCCCCAATTACTCTTGCAGACAACATCACTATTGTAGAACTTAAGATTGGCCTTTTGAGATATCTGTTCAGATATATTTCATGTCTGATGACTGATGGCTCCACCTGGACCTGCCAACTGCTCCTGTGGCCCCACCCAGAAGAGACTCAGTGCACAGGAGGACCCTTTCCCACACTCCTATGATTGCAATCCCTACCAATCAGCAGCAAGTACCTACTGCGTAGCTATGCATATGCCTTTCCCCAAACTGTTCTTGAAAAACCCTAGCCTCAGACTTTTTGAGGAGACTGATTTGAGTAATAGCAAACTCTGGTCTTCCGTTTAGCTGGCGGCTATATGTGTGTAAAACTCCATTGCAATTCCCTTGTCTTGATAAATCAGCTGTATTTGGGCAGCAGGAAAGAAGAACCCATTGTGCAGATACATTCTGAGCCTCCACAACTGTAAGAAATAAGTTCCTTTTTGAAATAAATAACCTAGTTTCAGGTATTCTGTTTTATATCAACAGCAAACAAATGAATACCGAGGTTTTCAATGTATTGGGATATGTTAGATGCTTTGGCATTGAACCTTTGTCTTAGGAAAATGCATTCAGGTACTGAAACCACCATTGCAAAATTATAATTGAAATAGTGAAAGAGATCTGACATAACCAACTCCCTCTTGCATCTAAGCCCCAAGCTGTCCTTGCTCATTCCTGGGCATAGGCTGAAAAAACTTTGGGAGGAACTTAGTTTATAGCTTATGGTTTAAAACAAAGGCAATGACAACTCTTCCCCAAAACCAACCTCCTTCTTGCATGGGGACTAGACTGCCTTTGTAGGACTAACAAATTAGCCAAAAGATTAGAATTTATGGTTTAGGAGTCATGAAGCTAGAGACTACAAGATACTGCTTCTCCCCAAATTGCTCCTGGGCATAAAGTCACTAATGTAAAGCCTAAGATCAGTGCTTGAGATATTTTGCAGACCCTGCACTTGATGGATCAACCAGCACTACCCAGATCAATAAACTGGCGCATCTCATCCTATGACCCCCACTCAGGAACTGACTCAGGGCAAGAAAGCTCTGACTCCCTATGATTTCATCTCCAATCCAACCAATCATTACTCCTGACTCACTGGCTGCCCCCCACCCACCAAATTGTCCTTAAAAACTCTGGTCTCCAAATGCCCAGGGAGACTGATTTGAGCCATAACAAAACTCCAGTCTCCCATACAGTCTGCTCTGCATGAATTACTCTTTCTCTATTGCAATTTTCCTGTCTTGATAAATCAACTCTGTCTAGGGAGTGGGCAAGGTGAACCTGATGGGCAATTACAGTATGTATGTATACCCAACATCTTGTATGTAATCTTAAGGGATGCAAAAATCCCAAAATAAACTAGAACTTTAGGGTGATCAAGCATCCGGTGTGCCTGGGGACTAAGCAGGTTTGTGGGACATGGGACTTTAAATTTTAAAACTGAGAAATTCCTGGAAAAAAAAAAAAAAAAAAAAAAAAAAAAAAACAAGAAAAGTTGGTTACTCTAAAACGTAACGTTTATATAGCACTTTAATAAATACTTGTTACTAGAAGCTAAGGCTTTTGGTTATGTATGTTATAAATTAGGCCATAGGGCAAAGCAAGAAAATGAAAGCTTTACTAGGTCAAAACTGTGACCGCCCAAGGGGTTCACCTTACCTGCTGCCTAGACAGAGCCGATTCATCAAGACAGGGGAATTGCAACAGAGAAAGAGTAACTCACTCAGAGCCAGTTGTGCATGAGACCGAAGTTTTATTGTTACTCAAATCAGTCTCCCCAAGCATTCAGGGAGCAGAGTTTTTAAGGATAACTTGGTGGGCAGAGGGAAGCCAGTGAGCCAGGAGTGCTGACTGGTCAGAGATGAAATCATAGCAAGCTGGAGCTGTCTTCTTACGCTGAGTCAGTTCCTGGGTGGAGGCCACAAGATCAGATGAGCCAGTAGTTTACTGATCTGGTGGTGCCAGCTGATACACCAAGGGCAGGATCTGCAAAATATCTCAAGCACTGATCTTAGGAGCAGTTTAGGGAGGGTGAGAATCTTGTAGCCTCCAGCTGCATGACCCCTAACCATAATTTTTAATTTTGTGGCGAATGTTAGTCCTACAAAGGCAAGTCCCAGGCAAGAAGGAATTTTGCTTTGGGAAAGGTCTGTTAACATCTTTGTTTAAACTATAAACTAAGTTTCTTCCAAAGTTAGTTCAGCTTATGCCCAGGAATGAACAAGGACAGCTTGGAGGTTAGAAGCTAGATGGAGTCAGTTAAGTTAGATTGCGTTCACTGTCTCAGACCTAATTTTGCAAATGTGGTTTCAATCCCTTCCTTTGGGTTTTTTAACACCTTAACCTTAAGGTGTTGGCTATAAAGATGAGCAAAAATTAAACACCGTCGATTGCTCTGGCTTCTTCCTGCTGATGGGGGATGTAGTGGGAATGGGAGTGAACTCCAAGGTGAGAAGAGTGGAACTGCTTTGCAACTGTCTGAGGGGACTCATGCCGGCGTAATTGGGCTTCCAAGGCTTGCATGGCAGAAACATTATTATTCTCATCTATAGTTTTACTATAGTGTTTAAGTGAACAGTCTACTATAAGGTATAATGAATCCTAGGATGAGGAGTACAATTCCCAATTTTAAAAGTAAACATTTGAAATCATTAGTTTGGGAACTTCTAACCCACAAAGAATTTAGAATTTAGTCTAAACTGCAGAATAAACCTCAAGAATAGCTAACAGTTTAACTATGATTTTTCTTTTGAAGCATAAGTTTTCTCTCTTCAGTTCCCATTTTTATTAAAAACAAATCATGATAGAAATTATTTGTTTATAAAATGAATTTCAGTCTTACTGTACTTGGCCTGATTATTTGCATAAAGTGCAGCAAGAATAATTATTTTTCACTTAGGCTTTTTAAATTGGCTTTGATGGAACTCTGTTCCATGAAGAATCTCAGATAAGACTTTTTGAAAGCCGAGCCCAGCCATGGGTTTATACCCTCAAATACCTATGAGTTGACCAAAGTCCTCTCCTCTTGAGGTCCCAAGATAACTTGGGGTTCCTGGGCCTGTTAGAAAGTGACATTCTTTACTTACCACAGGTCAGGAACCTTGTACAGGGACTCTGTGTGGACAAGGTATGAGGCCAGATTCCCCAACGGGCTTTAAATGGCTCTATAAGTCAACTTTGATTCTTTAAAGGAAGCATGCCATTCCAGTCAAAGCCTTGGTAAAATGACCAATTTCTCCAATGGTGTCCTGTTACAAAAGAAAACAGATTCTTATCGCACGTATGCAATGAACTATAATGCCATAAATTGAGAATACTCACAAATGGTTTCCAAATTCTAAAGAAATCAGGTAGAGAGAAACAAATTTGCTCCAAAATTTTTCACTGAGTGTATTTTACTCACTTGTTAAAAGTTGCAAATAGCTCTAAAGAAATAAGTCATCTTGATTCTGAAAACAAAAGGATTAGCAATGTTTAACACATCAGTTCACCACATCTAGAAGTTTTCTGTTTTCCTCTATTTCAAGAGCATAATTTTTAAAGTTATCTAAGACCTGCACTCAGAGCCTTATATCCAATTATAAACTGCCTTTTGAAACGGACCAAAGCAAGATAAAATTTCTGTGGATGACAAAAGTCTACAGCCATTATTAAAGCTACAATTGACTAGGAATTTTGGTTACTTCTGTGGCACAAAACAATTTTACATAACAATTACAATTATTAATAGTGAAATCATATCAGAATTATAGAAGTTTCCCATAATTTTTGGAACACATACTAAATAACATATTTATACAAACACAGTCCAAAGAAAACCAAATACCATTCACTCCTCTATTTGAAAGTTTTCCTTCTATTCTAATGTCACAATCTCCAGAGTTATTAATCAGAAACCTGCATTTAAGAGCACCTGTTACATTTTACAGCTGATAGTAAAACCATTGTTTTTTTATTTTTTTCAGACAGAGTTTTGCTCTTGTTGCCCAAGGTGGAGTGCAATGGCATGATCTCAGCTCACCGCAACCTCTGCCTCCCCGGTTCAAGCGATTCTCCTGTCTCAGCATCCGAGTAGCTGAGATTACAGGCATGCGCCAGCATGCCCAGCTAATTTTGTATTTTTAGTAGAGATGGGGTTTCTCCATGTTGGTCAGGCTGCTCTTGGACTCCCGACCTCAGGTGATCCGCCCACCTCAGCCTCCCAACGTGCTGGGATTACAGGCATGAGCCATCATGCCCACTCTATAAAACCATTTTTTAAGAGGACAAAAATGAGACAACAATCACCTGTGGATGACACAAACACTTTAGGGCAGCCAGAGTTAAAGACACAATCGACAAAGAAATTTGTTACCTCTGTGGCACACAGCCATTTAACATAATACAATTATTACTGATAACATACACTAAGTCATATTAGAATTATAGGAGTTTTACATAATTTCAGAACATATGCCAATAATATATTTACACAAATACAGCCCAAAAAAAGCCAAACACCATTTCATATTTGACAATGTTTCCTGTATGATTTTTATGCAAAATATGCCAAATGTCATTTTTGGACTTTAGAGGACCTAATATCTAAAAGATTAGGTTAGAAAGAGACATAATTTATAATTTGATTTTGGAAAGTTTGCCAAATATCAAAGGTTTAAAACACTGGATATCACAAAATAGAATCACAGGTCACCATAAGTCATTCATTAGGCCAAAATGATAACTCCAAAATCTTAAAAGGAAAACCTTTATTCTGATAGAGGAGACTTAGCTTTCCAAACAAGACCCAACAAAGACAGCATGAGGATAACTGAATTTGTCTCTTCTCTCTCCCCTTTTCCCCTGCCATTTACCCAAAGGAGAAAGCAAAACCCTTTCATTATCTATTAACATTACATAAAAATCGTCTTCAAAAGAGAAAACCAACTTTCATGTTCGCATTAGTGCATCTTTAATGCTAAAGGTAGTTTTTAAATAAAATTTTATATATCTATCCAGTTTTAATTAGTTTGACCATAAGGTATCATTCTCATAAACTTTTTAGAATGCTTTATAATTTTCCATCAAACAGCAGATCAATTTTCTAATAAGGCCCTGTTATTTGGACACATGGGCCCAGATTCTGGCTGCACAGTATGATTTTAATATTTTAACCTATAGAAAAAGCTAAATAATCTTTTTCAAATCTTAGCCAACTTGTTTGTACCCACAGAATTTTTGTTCGGGATCAACCCTTTATAAACCCTTTTCACTTTACTTAAACCCTTGGTTTTGTTCCATTACTCTTTTAGTTTAAGACAGTCTTTAAAACCTCTGAACTAGACAAAATTACATTATCTTCAACAAAAGCAATATTCCTATGCCTTCTTATTATCTTTCACCAAAAACACATTCCCTACACACCTTGTATGTAAAACTGTTTCTCCAGTAACCTCAATTTCGTATTACAATGTTAACTCTTAGCAACTTTTATTTTTAGTGAAAAACCTGATAAGAAAGCTATTTTAATTATATGCTGGGGTGGAGCCTAGGACATCAGACAGAAGTGAAGATAAGGTCTGACTCTTTTCAGCATAGCTAGGGGCATAGCTCTCCACATGTCCCCAGGCCTCATCTATAATGTAATGTTCCAAAGTAGGTAAATGGAACAATTTTCAAAAGTCAAGGAAACAGTTTGACCTTAAAGTATTTAGTAAATCTGATATCTGACCTTAATTTAGACCAAATGTGTATATTTTCAAGACATTTTACTTTAACAATAATCTTTAAAACTGTCTTTATTGCCAAAAGATTACTAAAGTCATGTGAACAAAAAGTCATCAAAGTTTCTATTTTTCTGACATAATTTTTTTTATTTAAGCACTTATTTTTCTAAGCCAATTAATCAAAGCTCTTTTATAAACATCTCTCACACACACACACACAAAACACATATAAATAGAAACACAGAGATTTGGCACTGATAAGATTTTTTATTTGCCAGTTTCTTAATCGGATTGCTGGCTTCAGGGTGGAGACTTTGGAGGAACAGGGCCAGGAAAGCACGCATTTCTAGGGCTTAATCACAGCTGAAGGCAAAGACAGAACTCCTAAATTAAGGGCATCATTTTATACTGTATCCCCCAAAGGAGGGAACTACTATGGGAGAAGACACCAATGTGCTTCTACCCTACATTTCTATTTTTCTTTTTCTTTCTTTCTTTCTTTCTTTTTATTAAGATGGAGTCTCACTCTGTCACCCAGGCTGGAGTACAGTGGTGCAATCTCGGTTCACTGTAACCTCTGCCTCCTGGGTTCAAGGGATTCTCCTGCCTTAGCCTCCCAAGTAGCCAGGATTACAGGCAAGTGCCACCATGCCTGGCTAATTTTTGTATTTTTCTTAGAGATGGGGTTTTACCATGTTGGCCAGGCTGGTCTCAAACTGCTGACCTCAAGTGATCTGCCCACCTCGACCTCCCAAAGTGCTTGGATTACAAGCCTGAGCCACCGCACCCGGCCATACCCTGCATTTCATTGCAAGGCAACCCAAAGTCAATCAGCCCATTTTGTAATCAGCCCATCCTTCATGGGAGTCTCAGCTCCCAGTGGTGGGTGAGCAATATTTCCTTATCTTCCAGGTGACCAAAAGCATGCTTCTCTGATCCAAGTGTGCAAAGAGTCAAGTATCCCTTTATAACTACTATTAGCCATCTCTTAAAGTATATTTCCTACCTAGTTATTACACACCAAAACTCCCTCATAATGTGAAGTAATTTCTGATATCCCCAGAACTCAAAACTATCAGATAACATAATGAAAACACAGAACAGAGTCTTTGATTTTGGGAGGGATCTATCTGTTTTTAATTCCCGGGGTTTCATGCGGAAAACAGGTTTCTTTCCCTAAAATGGGTTCTGTGGTGCCTCCTCTGTTTTTTCCAATGAGTACCAGGCTACCAGAAGTTATCTTAGGGCCTCTCGTGTGCATTAAGAGTGACAAGACAGAAAAAAAAAGAAGAAAAAACTTTTTCCAAAAAATCAAGTTCCAAGAAGAGAAAAACATAAAGCCCTTTTAAATATATCTATACCTTGTTTATCCATTTTTAATTAAGCTGACTTTTAACCATAGTGCTCTTTAAAAAAGAAATTCTTTTAGATCTCTTATTACCTAATTTTATCCACGCCAAGTGGCCAATATTTCTAGCTTCTGAACTTTACCAAAGGAAACCTCCTAGGGGCTGCAAATACATAGTAAGCAGTTTCTTTCCACAAGATTTAGAATCTCCAAAAGGTAGTTCAGAGAAAGGAAAACTCAAGAGAGGAAATCAGAAGAAAAAAAACTTAATAAATGGCAAAGCTACACAAATAACAGATCAGAAAGGAATCATTCCAGAAGCCAACCATTGATCCCAGGCTACCACTGTCAAAAGACAAAGCCTTAGCTACTGAGCTATACAGCATTGAGAAGTTTCTATTGCTTTTCCCAGAAGGAACCAAGAGAAGCCCATTTCAAGCTTGAAAGGCTTTTAACTGCTCAAGAAAAAAATTTAGGAGTAACTATGACATGAACCCCAAAATTCCTGTCCTCCGGATGGTGGAAACCAAAAGAAAGTATCCCCACATGGTCACAAGGTTAAGCTCTTAAGGACACAAAACAAGACAGAAATATCATAGAATATTGGTTTCAGGGACCCATAGCAAAGTTTGTAACTGACCAGCCTCCCAAGCCGACTTGAAAAGCAGACTTATGGGTGTCCTAAACCCACGTTCTATCCTATGATATCCCTCTCTCTATTACAGAACACAGAAAGACAAATTCTTAGCACAAACTACATCAGATTTGCTAAGACTAATCTCACAAATCCTTCTTTCTATTAATCAAACCCTTGCAGAGGAGACAAATAGTTTACTAATTACCAATACAGAGAAAGAGAGAGAGAGAGAGAGAGACCAGAAACTTGGCTGATAAGAATTTCTTACCCTTTTTGCTGGCATACCAGGTTTCCAAGTTCCCTTTCTCTGCAGCTTCCAGAAGAACGGAGTGGCATCTGATGACCCTGCTTGCTTGTGCTATAGCTGTGAGGTTTAAGCCACTTTACAAGAGAAAATCACCCTTTGCCATTTTATGGAACCATAAGCAAGATTCTTAATTTTCAAGATGCTGCCCAACGGGCTGCATGGGGAAGTGAATTAACATTTTCCAACCCAGCAAAATTCACATAACAAAAAAGACATGAGTCACCTCTTTCAGAACCCAATATCAGCCTGGCAAAGCTCAAAATTTTTCATGTTGGTCCCTGTTGTCTTTGATCCATGCCAGGTGGGGATGGATGACCTCTGAATGGTAATTCATAATTAGGTATCTGGGCAAGGGAAAGAGCAGATAGTCACCCTGAGAGACAGGCTTGTTGAGCCTTCTTTAGAGCTCATTGAATGTGACCAGACAAATAAGGGTTCTCTGAGTTAGGCCTGCTGGACTTCCATCAGTAACCCTTTCTGAGATCCCTTTCACATATATAAACACAAGCAAAGACAAGAGGGACAGACAGCCTTCCAAATCAGGTCCCTAATCAAGAACTACAAGAGTATCCCTTCCAAACTATCCTCCTATTTTCTGTATGAGAAACCTCCTCAAAATCTTCCTGATTGAGGACAGGTCTCCCAAACCAGGACTCTTCCTACTAGTTAGAAAGAGGGAACTGAGGCCTCCCAGGAGCTGAACAGACACCCCACAATGGAGTAACAGAGACAGCCCATGGTGGAGCTACAGATACCCCACAATGGGGCTACAGACACTCCACCATAGGGCTACAGAACCAGTCAGGAGAAGGAAGCAGGCATTGGCAGCACCTAGGATACTCACCAATCCAGACACCCCAAAATGGAGCTACAGATAGACACCCCCCCATAAGGCTACAGACAGATACCCTGTAATAGGGCTACAGTTAAGGGACATCTCCTCATGACTCTTTTTCCATTGCAATTAAATCCACGCACATTGGGTTGGCAGTGCCCCACCAGTAGAGAGAGTACCAGAGTCAGCCCCCAGTCCAAGAGAACTAGACAGTCACTTGGGCTGGTTTCTGGATCCATCACTGAAAGTGAGCCACCAAACAATGGGCAGATAGGCACAAGGGCAATCCTGGATGAGCCCCCAAATTTGTAACCACCCAAGGGGTTCACCTTGCCCAATGCCTAGACAGAGCCGATTCAGCAAGACAGGCGAATTGCAATAAAGAAAGAGTAATACATGCAGAGCTGGCTGTGCGGGAGCTGGAGTTTTGTTATTACTCAAATCAGCAAATCAGTCTCCCCAATCATTCGAGGAACAGAATTTTTAAGGATAACTTGGTGGGTGGGAGGAAGCCAGTGAGCCAGGAGCGCTGATTGGTCAGAGATGAAATCAATGGGAGTTGGAGCTGTCTTCTTGCACTGAGTCAGTTCCTGGGTGGAGGCCACAAGATCAGATGAGCCAGTTTATTGTTATGGGTAGTGCCAGCTGATCCATCAAGTGCAGGGTCTGCAAAATATCTCAAGCACTGATCTTAGGAGCAGTTTGATGGGGGTCAGAATCTTGTTGCCTCCAGTTGCATGACTCCTAAACCATAATTTCCAATACTGTGGCTAATGTTAGTCCTACAAAGACAATCTAGTCCCCAGGCAAGAATGAGGTCTGCTTTGGGAAAGGGCTGTTATGGTATTTGTTTAAACTTCAAACTATAAACTAGTAGAGGTTAGAAGCAAGATGGAGTCAGTTAAGTTAGATCTCTTTCACTGTCTCAGTTCTAATTTTGCAATGGTGGTTTCAAAACCGTTATACTTTATTTTACCATAAAAAATGAGCTTTTAGTAATGAATTCTAATGACTGCAATGGGGTGGGGGTGGTGAGTTAATTTTTATCAGTTGTACAAGGCTGTTTTATTGTAGCTCAAATGTTGGAGGAAAGGGAAGCTTTATGGTATTACATTTCATTAAAGTAAGATAAGCTTTCAGAATTGTACAAAAGATTTTTAAACCTATATGTATTACTGATGATTTAAGTGAGTGTATCAGTGAAATAACTTGTGTGGTGAAAAATGGAATATGGCCTAAAAACATAACAACAACTTCATAAGTTATCCATTTTCTCATAAAAATAATATTGACTTAGTTACTTATATATTAAATTTAGTGATTCAATTTCTAAAGGCCTTACAAAGATATAACTCAGTATTTATGGTAATTATTTTCTAATTAGAAATTTACTTTTACTATGGCACTAAATGTCACCAGTATTAATTGTTATTTCCTCACACCATACTTATTTCTAGTACATCAAGCTTCAGCCACTGTTCTCTATAAAATATGGTGTCTTAGATGGGAACAAGAACATTTTACAACTGATAACCTCACATTTCTAGGGTTGTGGCAAAATGCATTTTATTTCAAATGGCATGCAATATTAAAACAATTCAGTTTACGTTTCATTAATCAAAAACTCAAAACAGTCTCATTTTGTAAATCTATAATATGCAAACTTGGCTACAGACTGCCCAATCAGGTTTTATTCTCCTTTCAAGTCAGATTTTCCTTATCCTCTGTACTTACACTATCTTACCAATAGGCTGTCAGATGCTGGTATGTTCTGAGATATTCACTATCTCTTATCACTCACCACTCATATACTCCCAGGGATAAAATTCTGTAGAGGCACTCAATTTGCATAGAATCAACCATAAAACCCAGTTTTGCAAATATTAAGTTAGAAAACAATTGGCATAGCATTACACTATAGTAATACTTACTATGCAGTCCTAAAATTTAGTGTTGATCTTATGCCATGATGTTAAAATAAAAAAAGGGAGAAAAAGTAAAGTTATTAGTACAAAGAGAAAAATGTCAGATGTGCATAATATAACCTCTGATTTGACTAAAATATGTGATAACATTCACAAGCCAGAATTTAGTAGAGCTGGCAGTTCACAGAAGGCCTGAAGCCTACATGTAATCAACGATATCACTGAACTTGATAAATCAACAAATTTACCTAAGGAAAACATCCCTGATAATCATAGGATTGAACCTTCTAAATTATCTGTTGACAGTCAATATTCTGATCATTTTCTTCACTGTGAACTCAGACTATCATTCAAAAGTTTGCTCTACAGAAAGAGAAAAATATCAAAATGCTAAGATACAAATATCAAATCTCTTTCCCATAAAGATCAGATAATTTAGAATTTTTTAAAGTTAACCTTGAAATGTGACTATGTAATTTTAAAAAATCCTTTTTTGTGATAAGTCAAAAACTAATTATAAGGTAGAACATTTACTAATATATATTTCAAAGCAACACCTGTTAATAACATATGTTCCTATTTTAAAAGTAGGTAACAGAAATTAATAACTCATAGTTATGTAATGGGGTTCCAAGATTTTATACTATGAATTGTGGTAAAAGGTTTCCTATTTATTATAGGATGTGAAAGGCCCCCTAAAGCACTTTTAATTATTCATTCATGAATTGCTAATTAATACTTCCAAACTAAAATATTAAACACTTTAGAAAGACTGACCCAACATTAAAATCCAAGTTGTTAGATTTTAAAGTGTATGTTAAAAAATATTTAGACTATAGTATCTCTTAGTGTATATATATATACACAATCAAATATTTGTTTTTATATGTATGTTTATATATATATTATGTATATATATAGTTTATATATATTATGTATATATAGTTTATATGTATATTTTATACATATATAGTGTATATATATACATACAGAGCGAGAGAGGGAAATAAAGGAAGGGGGTTTTGTTTGTCCAATATATTTTAGCTGACCACATCATTTTACACATTTTTTCATTTAAAGGGTCAAGGAATAAAATAAGAATGCGAAGGTAGAATGCAGCACTTTATCCTCAATGAGAGAAACGCAGAGGAATTTAAATAATTAGACTTTTCCACAAATGTTATGTTTGCTGCCAGGAAACACAGGTGCTTCTAAACTCACTGCTTTAGGCCATACAAAATTTAGAAGACAGGCCAACTCCTCTCCTCTAGGGAGGAAACTTGCCAGTCAGGAAATCTCAAGAGATTAGCATCCAAAGCCAGTTTACTTTTGGGGCTGGTTAAAAGCTTTCAGAGGGTTCCTGCGTAACTGCTAAATATTGTAGTCTAAATTAAATTTGTTATTTAAAATGTAAACATAAATAGCAACTAACATTTGATTCTTGCTCTTGGTATAATAAAGTAATACAATTATTAATACCTTGGAAAGATCTGAAAATTCATTGGTAGCATTAAGCAAGTAAATATTTAGCATTTACTTTATATGTCAAGACCAACTGTGAGAACTTAAAATATATATTTGTGGTGATGATTATGGCCACTATTTGAGAAGTCATATTGCCCTCTGCCCTAAGGACTTCTTAAGAAATGTTTATTTGATTTGTATGATACATTTCCAGCTTTGTTCTCAGAAATGTCTTTTCTACTCACATTCATTCATTCTGTGCACTATAACACTGTGTTCATTATGCTCAGGCTTTAAAATGAGAAACTGTGGGGATTGGAATCTTGTTTTTGCCATGTGATAGCTGTGTGACCTTAGGCATATTTCACAGCCTCCAAGTGAAATAAAGATAAAACAGATCTTTCTTCACAGGAGTTATTTTAAGCATTCAATGAGGACATTAAAATACAAAACTTAGTATATGGTGACAAAGGAAGTACTCAATAAAGTTGGCTTTTATAATTATGTTGTAGCTACCCTCACCTTCTTGGTTATTTCTGAGTTCCCTTTGGATCTTTATGACTTCTTTGTATTAACTAGTCCCTCTGCTTACAATGAATTTTTTCTATGTCTGTTGAAATTCTAAATATCTTCAAGATGTCACCTCCTTTACGAAACTAATCTTAGCTCCCCCAAACTGAATGCGTCATTCTCTGCTTTGTGGCCCATAGCTTCCCAAAGTTACCCCTATTTTAGTATTCAACTCAATATATTTTATTGTATTTTTATTGTTTTTTGAGATGGAGTCTCACTCTGTCACCCAGGCTGGAGAGCAATGGCATGATCTCGTCTCACTGCAACCTTTGCCTCCCGGGTTCAAGCAATTCTCCTGTCTCAGCCTCCGTAGTAGTTGGGATTACAGGTATCCAGGTAATTTTTCTATTTTTAGTACAGACAGGGGTCTCACCATGTTGACCAAGCTGGTCTCGAACTCCTGACTTCAAAGGATCCACCCCCCCCCCTTCGGCCTCCCGAAGTTCTGGGATCACAGGTGTGAGCCACCGCATCCAGCTTCGACTCAATATGTTTTAATTGAGTTAATATGGGATCTGCCTTACTGTGAATTCCATGAAGGCTGAGAAGCTATTTAATTTATTCTGTACTTTGTCCAAAGCCATGGAAGCACCTTGCAACTGGTAGAATTCAACACTGGGGGAGGATCTTAAAGTAACGAATGAATATGCCACAATCGTATCTGCATTAGAGAGCTGTGGATTTTTTTATTTATTTTTATTTTTTATTTATTTATTTATTTATTTTTTAAGACGGAGTGTCGCTCTGTCACCCAGGCTGGAGTGCAGTGGTGCAATCTCGGCTCACTGCAAGCTCCGCCTCCTGGGTTCAGGCCATTCTCCTGCCTCAGCCTCCTGAGTAGCTGGGACTACAGGCGCCCGCCACCACGCCCGGCTAATTTTTTGTATTTTTAGTAGAGATGGGGTTTCACCGTGTTAGCCAGGATGATCTCGATCTCCTGACCTCGTGATCCACCCACCTTGGCCTCTCAAAGTGCTGGGATTACAGGCGTGAGCCACCACGCCCGGCCCTATGGATTTTTTAATTAAGAAGCTGCTAAGAGCTACTCGGGAGGCTGAGGCAGGAGAACCTGGCATGAACCTGGGAGGCGGAGCTTGCAGAGAGCTGAGATCGTGCCACTGCAATCCAGCATGAGCGACAGAGGGGGACTCCGTCTCAAAAAAAAAAAAAAGAAGCTGCTGAGAAATTATAGTGGAGAGGAAAAATTAGTATGGAAATAACAGACTTATAAGAATAAATATTAATTACCAGATGCCATATTAAATATTTTTATAATTCTGATATTAAAATATAATAAAATAAATGAGTGGCTTGGAAATTAACTGTTTAATTTTCAAAGAAATATTTTGAGCTTTTGAAATGAAACAAAGACATTTCTTGCCCATTAATGACTGGCTCTGGTAAAAGTGACACAAAAAAGTGAGTGTAACTATGTTATGGAAAAGGATGAAACAGGATAGTAAAATAACTGAGAGATGAGCAAATAGCCTGGCCCATCCAGCTAGATAGACACATATATCTAAATGTGAAGTTGGCGGGCTCAAACCAATATTGACCATGAGGAGGCTCGTGATATCTGCTGCTACTCAATTCTTTTTTTTTTTTTTTTTTTTTTTTTTTTTTTTTTGAGACAGAGTCTTGCTCTGTCGGCAGGCTGGAGTGCAGTAGCGCGATCTTGGCTCACTGCAACCTCCGCCTCCTAGGTTCAAGCACTTCTCCTGCCTCAGCCTCCCAAGTAGCTGGGACTACAGGCGTGCACCACCACGCCCAGCTAATTTTTGTATTTTTAGTAGAGATGGGGTTTCACCATGTTGGCCAGGATGGTTTCACCATGTTGGCCAGGATGGTCTGGATCTTGACTCATGATCCACCTGCCTTGGCCTCCCAAAGTGCTGGGATTACAGGCATGAACCACTGTGTGGCCCTGTTGCTACTCCATTCTTAACTGATTGCTCCAGCCTTACAAAATGATAAACCCAAGAACTGTGTCTCATGCCTAAAATCCCAGCTACTTGAGGGACTCAAGTGGGAGAATAGCTTGAGCCCAGGAGTTCCAGGCCAGCCTGGGCAGCATAGCAAGATACCATCTCAAAAAAACAGCCTGATAATAAATGTCAGTATAAAGGAGATACAATGTGACTCTTGGAAAAATTTTTTAAAAATATGAATTAAAAAAACTTTGAACCAGCCTTGCTAAAAGTAAAAGAACCTAAAGTACACAGGGGTATTTGATGAGAAGCCCTTAGAAGTAATCTTGTTGACCCAAGCATATTACAAAAATTGAAATTAATGAGCTAATTATTATTCTTTGCAGTGAGATATAGAAGTAGAGTTCAGAGAATATTTACATTTGCCTCTACAAAAGGACATTTTAAAAAAAGAAGTCTCTTGGGAGAAAAATGAAGTAGAGCAAAGGACTTATTCAAGTTTAAATTTGCTGTAACTCTGCCTCTTGATTTCACAAACTAATGAGAAGGAGCAAGAAGTTCCCAATATGTCCAACCATATAACTATGAAAGTTCCTTGACATATTTAAGTAAGTAACTACAAAAACTCCTAAGATACTCAACCTGTGAGCACAAAGCTACTGTTTAACCTTCCATTGATGTAAACTTTAACCACGAAGTAAGTGATGACCACAAAGCTTGTAAACCATGTTTATTAAAGATTGATTTTTTTTTTCAGTCAATCTAGAGGAATGACTTCAGAGATAAATGGAATTTGTTTGCTTAAACTGGCCAGCTCACACAGCTCATTGGACTTACTATGATAATTTAGTTAACACCATATTCATGTCTCCACCAAAACCCTCATAAGCCATGTACATATACCAAAATTACATACATGTATTTACCCAAAACTACAAATATAGTCTATGTGAGTTTCATATTGATAGTATAGAATATTATTATATTCTATATCATATTATTTTAGAATATTATAATATTCTGTTATAATATAATAGAATATTATTATATTCTATATTATAATATATATTAAACATCATACATATACTATATATAGTTTTTTGTAGTCACAAAGCTTCACTATTATTATTTTTATGTCCTTCTTGAGAAAAGGCTATCTTTAACAGGATAATTTTAAGCCAAAAAAAGCCTTAAATCTTTCAGTCAATATTCATATATTATCCTCACAAGAACAATTTGTATTAGGTATTCATTTCTATTTTAAAGTAGATAAAACATAGGTATAAACACTCAAGTAATTTGTCTGACATAATAGAGGTATGGTAAGAAGCTGATCTCAAGCCAAAACGTAAAGGCCTATGTTTTTCTGATTCTCCTATTATTTTGGTTCTATGAGAGAATGTTAAAGAAAACATAACTTTTCCCCAACTCTCAGTCCAGGACTGAGAAATCTCAAACACTAAGCATATGAGTTTGTGAGCAAAGGTTTGCACATAAATGTATATATTCACATTTATGGGAATATACGGTCTGTACTTAAGCCATAAACTAAATTTAAAATTTATAGTTTAAAAATGATGGTATTTCAAAATTCTAGTAGATGCACACTTCTATTTATTTTTCTATTTATATTTATGTGTCTTCTGGTTCTTTTAATATTTTATCAAGACACTTGAAAGCAGGGATACTTAACCAAAAGCTGGTTTAGGAATGGATTATGAATGGCTTATGAATGGATTACAGGAGCATTTGAACTGCTGAATTTTTATGTAAAAGGTTGTATGTAAAGGATATTCACTATGTATTTTTTTGAGAAGTGCCATAGCTTTTATCAGACTCACAAAGGATGCATGAACTAAACAAATTAAAAAGCAATTAAGGTCTTTATAGCCTCTATACATAGAAAGTTCTATTTTTTTCTACTTTTTATTTCCAGCTGGACAAATAATGTCTTGTAAAAGTTTAGCTCACTGTTTTCTCCCTTGAAGCCCCCAGTGAAGTAGGAGATGATATTATCTATTTAATATGGGCTGAAGATCATAACATGTGAACAGGATGAAGAATAGTCATGAAGGCTGCTTTACAGAATTGGAGATAATTTGGTGTCTTTTATTTATTGCAGCTAAAAGGTTCTTCAAAATAAGCATAATCTTTGCTTCAGCTACATTTGTTTCTTCTGGATTTTCTAATGCTCTTCCACATCACTCTTTCCTTGGTTCACCCTTTACATTTCAGATAAATATTCCACAGTGAAACCTTCTTGATCCCAAACCTGAATTAAATACTATTATCCTCTCTCATGCACTTATTTTTATTTAGAAAATTTATCATAATTCTTGACTATTTACATATGCTTGTCTAATATCTGATTTTTTAAGAAGATGAAGACCATAAAAGGCAAACTCTCTTTAGTTTTTTATTTGTAGTGTCTGATCCATTCTGTGGCATATGATAGTCAAATGCTCAATCAAGCCTTTGCAAGTGACCCAATATAAAAGGATTTATTATGACGTGACTCTCAAATGTAGTTGAACACAGAGCAGCCATGAATATCTCCTAAAGCAATGTTCCACAGGCCGAAATTAAGGTATAATCTCTAGAAAAGTGTTTTTTAAAAGTTGTGCTTTATAATATCACATGTATCATGGAAGTATGTCTGATCATTATGTATCAATAACAGAAATGTGTGCTTTACTATTTCCTTTAGGTTTTGCTAAAACATACTACCAAATATACTGAAATTAATTTCACTTACAAGCTAAATAAATTGGTCTATATACACTAAAGTCATAAGTGAACATTTTCATTTAGTAGACAATTATAGAAAAAAATTCCCTTTTCCTGAAGATATTTCTCTTCTCTGAAAATAATAATTTTAGAATTGGTCTTATTTTTCATTTTCTTTGACTTCTAGGGGTCCCAGAATAACATACAAATCAATTATTTATCTTCTTAGCCAACACCCTTAATCTAAGCAAGTGACCTCTTTTGCTTTGATTACATTACTTTCAATATACTCTCATAACCTCACCAATAAAGAGCTATTTGACAGATGAATGTGATCAAGACACCCTTTGCTTACAATTCTTCAATAGCATACTACTGCTTTTAATATAGATATCCAAACTCAGGATATTTACTACGGGCTGCAAGACCTTGAATGAAGAGGTTTCTGTGTAATTCCTCCTTGTCTTGTAGCACCATAATTTTCTTTTTTATTTGTTTTATTTTATTTATTTATTTCTGAGATGGAGTTTCACTCTGTCGCCCAGGCTGGAGTGCAGTGGTGAGATCTCAGCTCACTGCAACCTCTACCTCCCAAGTTCAAGCGATTCTCCAGCCTCAGCCTCCCAAGTAGCTAGGATTATAGGTGCCCACCACCACGTCCAGCTAATTTTTGTATTTAAAGCAGAGACGAGGTTTCACCATGTCTCTGGTGGTCTCCTGACCTCAGGTGATCCGCCCGCCTCGAACTCCCAAAGTATTAGGATTACAGGAGTGAGCCACCGTGCCCAGCCTGTAATTTTCTTCTTAGATATGGTTACCCTGGCCTTTCCGTTCCTTCCCACAATAGGAGCTTTGCATAAGCTCTTTACTCCAATAGAATAGGCTTCCTTGATATTCTCTTTCTGAATACAGATAATGTAAATATTATTTTTATAAATATTAACATTTTTCTGACTGAGTGTACGTCTTCCCCATTGACAGTAAGTTTCACAAGGATAGCAAACATGCTTTCAGTTTTTGTCTTGTTGTTGTTTTGTTTTCTCATCATACTCCAGCAACTAGTGCCTTTTCTGTACTGTTTTTAATTAAAATTTGAATGAGTGAACTAAAACATCAGGCCTTAAATCTGCATACATATTTGGCTCTAGTCAATTATATATATACTTCTTTATTTTCATTAATTTGGTTGCACATTTTATTATTAGAAAATGTCTCTAAATCATTGTGGAAGACAGTAGACAAAAACAAAGTAATTAGTACAATCTTGGAAGTCATGTATTATTAAAGGCTGGTTCAGATTGTTTTACTCAATTGTAACATGTTTTGATTGAAATGGTGTAAAAAGGAAAAAAATATTTAGAACTAAACCTTTATTGCATGTTGGCTATGGAAAAGTACAAATAATAACTAAGACATAATCAACTATGCCATAATCTTGATGAGTTTTCAGATTTGATTATAGTATATATAGATATAAAATAAAGCAATGTATATTTTAATAAAATCAATGAAACTTCAATATATTTTACAATAGATTTTAAATACTATGTTGATTTTTTAATGGAAGTTCAGAACATCAAAAAAGACTAATGCAACATAAATTTGCCATGAGTTGGCCGGGCGCGGTGGCTCAAGCCTGTAATCCCAGCACTTTGGGAGGCTGAGACGGGCGGATCACGAGGTCAGGAGATTGAGACCATCCTGGCTAACACGGTGAAACCCCGTCTCTACTAAAAAATACAAAAAACTAGCCGGGCGAGGTGGCGGGCGCCTGTAGTCCCAGCTACTCGGGAGGCTGAGGCAGGAGAATGGCGTAAACCCGGGAGGCGGAGCTTGCAGTGAGCTGAGATCCGGCCACTGCACTCCAGCCTGGGTGACAGAGCGAGACTCCGTCTCAAAAAAATAAAAAAAATAAAAAAAAATTTGCCATGAGTTTATATGCACCTTAAAAGAAATGTTTGCAGATTCTGCTTATATGACGATGGATTGCTTTTGTGACATAAATATTGAAAATTTGTGTTTTTTTCTGCAGTACAATCTTCACATTCAGATTTAATTGTAATCTTAACCAATTTTTGCTCATAGAAGGATTAATCATATGACTTTTTGTTTATACACAATCACCTGTAGAAAGCAGTTATTCTATTCATTTCTTCACTCATTCAACAACACTGACTTTTACACTACTCTATGTCAGGCCCTGTGTGAGTTCTGGGAGACACTAATATACACTTAACTTCTGCCATCAATGAACTTACAGTCTTTTGAGAAAGACAAGGCAATAGTTTCAGCACGACTTGACAAATCCCAACAAAAAAGAGCAAGAGAAACATAGAAAGAGGGATGTAAATTAGGTTAGAAGAAATAGCAAGGAGTAGATATAGGGAGGAAGGGTGTCCCAGACACAGAAATATTCATGTGCTATATAAAATTGCATAATATATTTAAGAAAGAGCAGGAAGGCTGGATGTGGTGGCTCACGCCTGTAATCCCAGCACTTTGGGAGGCCAAGGTGGGTGGATCACCTGAGGTCAGGAGTTCAAGACCAGCCTGGCCAACATGATGAAACTCCGTCTCTCCTAAAAATACAAAAAAATAGCCAGTGTGGTGGCGGTTGCCTGTAATCCCAACTACTCAGGAGGCTGAGGAGGGAGAATCGCTTGAACCCGGAAGGTGGAAGTTGCAGTGAGCGGAGATTATGCCGCTGCACTCCAGACTGGGCGACAGAGCAAGACCATCTCAAAAAAAAAAAAAAAAAAAAGAGCAAGAAATTTTGTGTAGTTGGGATCGAGGGCATTTTGAGGTAAGTAACACAGATTTTAGGTTAAAGAGGTAGCCGAGATTTTTAAATTGTAAAAATATTTAAAAGGTAAAAATCATAATGTAAATTTGTGTTACTCTTTATTACAAAAATAAATTTGGTTTTAAAGATCAATAAACTACATATTTAATACAAAGTAGTATATACAATATGCATATAATTACCTTTTGCTATTTCAAGCTTTGCTCTGTGTGCATATAAATATATCAATACACATATATAATTTTTAAAATACATAAAATCTTAATGTGTACAACACGCAAATGACAACGTTTTGAATATTTAAACAAAAGCAAATGACTTGCTAAATTGCAAATATGTACATATGGAAAATGGATATATTTGCTTATGCAACTGCTTTTTAAAATTCCATTACTTCTGCCAAATCAAGCAACACTCACACGGGTGATATGAGTACACAGAAATAGTGAACAACATAAATGTTAGCATTCATAGATCAGCCTTTTATGGGAATGCAATTTTTCATGTACAATTCACTCGACATATTAAAACAATCTTTTTATGTCTCTTGTTATGGTTTGAACAGACAAGCAGAACAATTTCAAGGGAACCTAAAAGTAGACTATCAATATTAGTCATTGCTCATGTTATGTTTACAGGAAGATTGCTAATTTACATTCAATTTATATCAAGAATCAAGAGTGGAAGTGCAATGAAGTGCAAACTTTCTTTTTAATTCTCTTTTCTTTAGTGTACAAGGTCATGTATTAGTAGCTTTGGGGACTATTAGCACTACCTCCAGAATATAAAACTGTCATATTTTAAATGTGCCTCATTTCAGAAGTTTTTTGTCTTCTTATATTAAAAGGAGCATGCTTGGTAACAGTATCAACTTCTGCATTGAATGTTTTGTAAGCCATCTCAAAATGCATAAAATTTGTTAGAAATCAATCTCAATTTATTTATCTAATATATTTAGATATATTTTTTATATATCCAAAAGAAGACAGGATAGATAATGGAAATCTAATATAAATCTGTAAGCTATTTTAACAACTTCAAATGTATGGTGTCCCTTAAGAGTGCTAAATCAAACACGACTTCTTCCAGAATTTTTGAGATGTAAAATAAAGAGATGATTAAAAAAGCTCTTTGTGAATGCATATTTTAATCTGTTCTCTGGCTCTGGAGATTTTCCAGAGGTAGGTAAACTAAAGTTGTGTTTCTAAATAATGTTTCTGTAATATACATTTTTACATCTATAAGTTAAAATGTTTCAGAGAGATAATGTGATCTGTTTGAAGCCATCCTGTATTTTGGAGACAACATTTTTTTTTGTTTTTTTTTTTTTTGAGACAGAGTTTCGCTCTTGTCACCCAGGCTAGAGTGCAATGGCATGGTCTTGGCTCACTGCAACTTCTGCCTCCCGAATTCAACGATTCTTCTGCCTCAGTCTCCCAAGTAGCTGGGATTACAAGCATGCACCACCACACCTGGCTAATTGTTTGTATTTTTAGTAGAGATGGGGTTTGATCATGTGGGCCAGACTGGTCTCGAACTTCTGGCCTCAAGCGATTCACTTGCCTCAGCCTCCCAAAGTGCCTGGATTACAGGTGTGAGCCACTGCACCTGGCCAAAGGGACAATATTTCTTTAGGTAAAAGAGAAAGTTTACAACAAACCATGTAACCACACAAACCACAAGCACACATATTTCCCTTCCAAGCTGCCTTAGCAAAGGGCATCTGGGAATATCAAACAGAATGACTCATAAGTAAATTATAATGTCTAGAATATTCAAATTTTCAATATCATGAGAATTAACAAGTGTGTGTTTTACCAGCAGAGTCAAAATTATAAGAAATTATCGAGTTTGGTCTCAGTATAGTTCTATGTGCTATAAGGATCCTCCAGAATGTAAAAAATAATACCTTTTCTCAAGAATCTTACTTAACAATTGAGAAAATGGGCTGGATCTGAATAAAACACAGAAACTATGATTCTTAGACTTTTATCACCTCAGAGATATGTTAGGAAAATACAGTATTTTTTAAGAATCCCTTTAAAAACTTTCGTTAAAGCAGTAACACAAGCGTTCTAGATGGTTCCAGATAGAAGCAGAAAAAATATATATATATACAAGAAAGAAAGCTCTATATAACCAATCCCTGATTTAAAATTGTGAAACAATCTCAAATAGGTCCAGTCTCATCTCATCACCAAACATCTACAAGTTTATGCTCTGGGTTTACCATCTTTTGATATCTCCTCCCTAATACCTGTGAAAGGGATATGGAAATTGGTTGATGATTCAGATGTTACTGTAGAATTAATACTGACAGTGATCAGTCAAATTTACATTGGGGTGGTAATTAGTTATTAATGATTTAAAATTTTTACAGTGTCACCTTTACTGTCTTTTAACCATGTGTGTCCAAAACAGTATTTATACGTGAAGCTTTTTTTTTTTTGAGACAGAGTCTCACTCTGTCGCCCAGGCTGGAGGGCAGTGGCGCGATTTCAACTCACTGCAACCTCCACCTCCCAGGCTCAAGCGATCCTCTTGCTTCAGCCTCCCAATTAGCTGAGATTACAGGCACTGGTCACCATGCCCGGCTAATTTTTGTATTTTTAGTAGAGATGGGGTTTCATCATGTTGGCCAGGCTGGTCTCAAACTCCTGACCTCAGGTGATTCATCCGCTCAGCCTCCCAAAGCGCTGGGATTACAGGCGTGAGCCACTATGCCTGGCCCCACTAGTAACATTTTAAGGGCTCAATAGTCACATACGGCTATTGGCTACTATATTGGTCATGATAGATACAGAACATTTCTATTGCGGAAAGTTCTATTGGACAGCACCATCTGAGCAATATAACTTTTTATTGTCACTAAGAGGAACTTACCTAGTTATTTACTCTGGCATGCTAGTATGATTTTACCTGTAATATAATACAGCATATTTGGACTGCAACACATAATTGAATCCTTCCCAGATAGGACAGAATATACGTATTTGTTCTGTTCAAAAAGATTCATCCCACTTTAGTGGAAGAGAAAATTAAGCCTCAACACCTATAATAACTTTTTAAATATCACAAGACTGGTGCTTATCTATCAAAGAATACTGGCAATGCCATTAAAATAGTTGTTCTCTGCATTGTATATAAATATACCAAATAATATTGGTTAATATGGGATTTGGAATCAGATATAACTGTATTTGAATCTTAGTGTATAGTACCAGCTGCGGGTATGCCTAGGAGCAAGTTGCTAACTTTCTTTGATACATAGTTTCTCGGCCGGGCGCGGTGGCTCACGCCTGTAATCCCAGCACTTTGGGAGGCAGAGGCGGGCGGATCATGAGGTCAGGAGATCGAGACCATCCTGGCTAACACGGTGACACCCCATCTCTACTAAAAATACAAAAAAATTAGCCGGGCGTGGTGGTGGGCGCCTGTAGTCCCAGCTTCTCAGGAGGCTGAGGCAGGAGAATGGCATGAACCTGGGAGGCAGCAGCGCTTGCAGTGAGCCAAGATTGCACCACTGCACTCCAGCCTGGGTGACAGAGTAAGACTCTGTCTCAAAAAAAAAAAAAAAAAAGAAAGAAATACCGTTTCTCATGGTGCAAACCAATTCTGCTTGAACAGGTCTGCTGTCATTGGATGTGGTATAAAAATTGTGAGGAGCTTAGCATAACCATAACCTAGGACAAATCCAAGCCCTTCTCTTAAGTAGCATGGCACTATACACATATAACTTGAGTGTTTTTCAAAGGTGTATGGAGGCTGTATCCTCTTTACTGCTCCTTCCCTGTGTTATATGTAAAAAATGTTTGTTTAGAAACAGAATGCTTGTTCCCTGGTGCTGCAAAGAAATAGCACTCGGATATAAATTTAATTCTCTCAGCAAGGCCATTTTTACTTTTGCAGAAAGGGTACACTCGCCAACAGTTTCACCATGAGAGTACACTGAACAAAGGAGACAGAGTCATTTATAACCTGACGCGTTTACTCTACTGCTGTGTCCGGTTTCCATTGGCTGGAACAGGACCTCACATTCTGTATTCGTCCCGACTGGCTAGCAACTTAGAACTTTTCAAAAGAGACAAAGACAGAGGAGAACAAAGGAAGGAGAAAGTAACTTGTGGAATGCTGAGAAAGCTAAAAACACCTTCAAATAAGGAAGAGCAACAGGCCATGATCTAATGCGGGCTTAGACCAGTATAAGCATGCCAGGGCCAATATTTAGGCTACATTGTGGGAGCTAAGAACATAAAGTACATTGATTTCTTTATTACGGCTAGCAGATATTTAAGAATGTTAGCACAGGTCGTTGAATAAGTTTAGCTTCTAGGAGAAGTTACTATTTATTCCTAATTAGATGGGTAGGAAAGTTTCTTTGAAGAAGAACCTCTAATTTTTACACCTGCAAGAGCTCAGGTTGTAAATGGCTGTATTTCTTTTTCAAAGGTCACAGCTCTTGTTGGGCGGCCTCTCCTCAGCTGCTCCATTTCCAGGAACTAGTAATTGCTCCTCCTCGCATTTTACCTTTTTTAGGCCTAGTGGTGAGTTATGTCTTTCTATTGTCTCCAGAGCGAGGAGCCATCTGCATCATGGTATTCATTAGTTTCCCTTAACCCTACCCACAACTTTGAATATTGCTTCTTATTACCTCTCATAATTGACCCATTTCAGCATGCTGTGTGTTTCTTTTCTTGCTGATCCCTGAGAGATAAGCATCCAGAGATGATGATGTCTGCTATTAATTAAGGATTTGTCACTCCATATGAGTTCATAAATGTCCAAAATATGACTTAAAATTAACAAATTTTGTATGAACTTGTGGTTGCTCCATATCTATCTAGAAACATATCTCTAGAATCATTTTCATTTCGTGTCGAGATTAAGATATTTAGTATATAGTGGCATTAACTCTTCATCTTGCCCATTAAAGGTAAAATAGATTTTTTAAAATTATTTCCTCAAATAGAACTTCCTTTCATAAAGACAATGTGTACTGTAAGGATTCTTTACTGTTTTTTACGGCCAAGAAAAATCGACATAGTTTACACACCTATTGATTGGTCAGAAGATGTCAACTAGAGAACAAAAAAACCCAAATGGATTAATGGACAAGAGTGTTAATTGCAATGATACATTAAAAAGCCACAATTACATAATAGCTCTAATGTAATAGCTTTAACATGCAACATAAGAATATAAAGAATGAACTGTCTATAGGTAATATTTTAAAAATACATAGAAACCATTAAGACGTTGTTGACTCAAGGACACTGGAAGAGATGCTGGCCAAATCCAAACAGATGCTGGTTTTAAATGACTGGACTATTCTTACAAAGGGCACACCAACTCAGTATCAGTTCTACAGCAAAACCATATGACAGAATATTATGGAGCAATGTAAATAATGATTAAATTTTACAATGCAAAGTTAGACACCAAAAAATATCTAACTTTATTAAAGAAAAAATAAACTGTTTAGAGAAAGGATGTTTTAGCTGTGGGTGGCTTTCCCTCTGTTTTAAAATTTCTTTAAATATCATGTATTTCTTTGTTAAAGATGGAAACGATGAAGCTGGGTATGGTGGCTCACGCCTGTAATCCCAGCACTTTGGGAGGCAGAGGAGGGTGGATCACCTGAGGTCTGGAGTTCAAGACCAGCCTGACCAAAATGGCAAAACCCCAGCTGTACTACTAATAAAAAATTAGTCGGGGATGGTGGCACATGCCTGTAATCCCAGCTACTCGGGAAGCAGAGGCAGGAGAATCGCTTGAACCCAGGAGGCAGAGATTGCAGTGAGCCAAGATTGCGCAATTGCCTTCTAGCCTGGGCAACAAGAGCGAAACTCCTTCTCAAAAAACAAAACCAAAAAAAAAAAACCAAAAAATGAAAACCATGAGTAATAAATGAAAATCAATAACTCAGAGTTTCTTAATGGAATTATATGTGTATCAAGTACAAAATTTAACTAAATTATAATTGCAAAACTCCTAAATTTGGATAGAATATCTCAGAAGTCTACCCATACTTTTTCATGTTAACATCACCTCTTCTAAAATCTCATCAGCTCCTAGGAAATGCCTAGATTTTAAAAAGCAACTATAACCTATGGATAGGATGGCCTCTGTGTGGCCACTAGGAAGCTGCTGGAAGAGAAAGAAAGATATAGTATATTCTGTAGCCATGTGACCATGTGGGACCAGAAGAGCAGTTAGTGAGGATAATTTTGCACAGCATTTAAAATTCTTACATTAAAGGTACTTTGTTGGCAATTGCAGGGTTTATTTGTTAGTTCATTTGGTTTTACATATAAATAAAAATGCATTCCTAAGCATATTAAAGAGGCAATTGTATTGTTAATGTCCTAATAAAGCTAGGAAAATACAGTTTTTGGATCAGATCTAAATTTAAGTCTAGATTCTGCCACCTAGGAACTGTAAAATCTTGTGTAAATTACTTAAAAATCTCTCTGAATACTATTATCTATATTGATAAATGAGCATAAGAAAAACTACTTCAGGCCAGGTGCGGTGGCTCACGCCTATAATCTCAGCACTTTGAGAGGCTGAGGCTGGCAGATCACGTGAGGTCAGGAGTTCGAGACCAGCCTGGCCAACTTGTAGTGAAACCCTATCTCTACTAAAAAATACAAAAATTAGCTGGGCGTAGTGGTGCATGCCTGTAGTCCCAGCTACTTGGGAAGCTGAGGCAGGAGAATCACTTGAACCTGGGAGATGGAGGTTGCAGTGAGCAGAGACTGCGCCGCTGCACTCCAGCCTGGGCAACAGAGCAAGACTCCAACTCTCAAAAAAAAAAAAGAAAAGAAAAGAAAAAAAGAAAAACTACTTCAAATGGCTATTGGGAAGAACTAATGTGATAGTGTTTGTTGAATGTGTAGTGCCTGATAGTGCATAATTAATAAATGTTTATTCCCTTTTCTAAATTGAGGAAGTAAATAATATGGTAAATGATATTTTTTCTCTTTTTTATTATATTCACAAGCTAGATGTTTTTCCCTCTATATCAGTAAGCTTGTTTATTTTTAAAATGGCTCAAGGCAATTGAAGATATTTCAGATAACAGAAGTTAACATTTCCATCCTCTTGGTATTCAAATTCTTTCTCCTTTGATTAAACTTTCAAAGAAGGTTTTCAATGTTTATTCCAAACGATTTCAAGTTGACATTATAAGTTCAAACTAAAGTTTGAATTCAAATCCAAACTTCCTAAACTTTTCTAAGACAGTAAAATAACCATTGTTCTCTAGGTTCACGGACTTCATAGACTAAGTGTCACATTTTATTTATTTCAGGTTTGTTGTTTGCCACAATAGACATTCTTCTCTTTGAAATAAAATAATATTTCTTCTATTTATTCCTTGAGATAACTCTAAAATTTGTTCACTGAAAGAATCATCTTTTAAATACAATTTTGGAAAAATTGGTTTTTCAATACTGTGTTATTTTTTTTTTCTACATAAGAAACTCCCAAAGAGGAGATATTACCCCAGAAGCCTGTTATTTTATTTTAAAGTATTCTACTTTAAGAACTCAGGTGTTACAGTTCACTGAGCATAATGTATTGGATTTCTGGGAATTAAAGGCAATGTTATTTGACAAAGTTCTAATTAACTGGTTGTACAGTTAAATTTTTTTCTTCAAATTTTCTCATCAAATAACCTCTCAAATATTTTCTCATCAAATAGCTTCTTAGAAATGGAGGTTTTATTTTAAAAAAAGACAGTGTTACATTTAATGCTAGGATTAAAATCTTCCTAAAGTGGGAGAATAAATAATAATAATGTATTTCTGTGAATGCCTTATTGATTCAACTACAATTTGTCCATGTGTTACCATGTGTTACCATGTGTTACCATGTGTTACCATACTTGGTATATTATTTCATATCCAGAGTCCATTCAGTCTTATAAGAGCTTATTAAATACATACTAACATATATGAAATTATAAATGAATCAGTGGGCAGTCTACATTTTATATTATATATATGTACATATATATCTATATATAAATGCTCAAGCATTTAGTTGTTAAGTGAACCCTTTTCATTGGCAAGAAAAACTTACTTGATGTTTAATTGGTTCAAGTTGCATCTCAAGCACATACTTAAACCTGTAAACAGCAAGTGGTATGGAAGCATATAAATGAATTAAAGTATGATTCATTTTCTGTGGCAAGGGATAGTCTCATTTCTTTACTGAAGACTACTGTGAAATTGTGAGGATGGAGATCTGAACAAAATCAGAGTTCTATTGGAATGGACACAGGAATGAGCCTATCTGGTAGGTGATTAAGGTATCTGTTACAACCTGATACACAAGAAATCCAGTAATATTAATTGGTAAGACATTCTTCTAGCATCATGATATTAAATACATCCAGAATTCCTATAAAATCTGTACATTAAGTTAATTTCTTTCAAAAACTAACTTTTAGTTCTAGAGTATTTTGATGTGTTTCCGTAACTCACCCATTAGAAAAGCTTACTTACTTATGCCTTGCATTTTTTGAGCCATAATTTTTAAAAAATGCAAACTCAGAAATGTATGGAATCACTAAAAAAATTATAGAAAATGGGATCTCACAGTTATGTCTTTGTAACTCATGCACATTAAAAGCAATCCCAAATAAAAATAATGATAAATCTAGCATAATAAATCATTATTTCTTTAAATATATTTTTCCAAGAACAGAATGATAATTCAAATTTAAGTGATCCAAACTGATAATTAAGTCCTCAGGGGACCAATAAAAGTGAGAGTAATTTAAAAGTAGAATATCAATAGTTTTTAGCAAAAGGAAAATTGATAGCACTCATTAGAAATTTATATAATTTACTGAATCATAATTACACTATTGATTTACATAACAGACTCCTTTCACAGGTAAACTTTCTCCTAGAGTTTTGTCATATTTTACAAATTCTAAATGAGTTAGCCTACTCAAAAAATGTTTTTTAAATTTTTTAGCACAGAAAAATATATTAATAACATTTTAAAATAACAATGTAGTGTGTTTCTTTTGAATAGAGAAACTATCATGTAGAAACATTTAACCATTCTTAATTCAAACACAGAGACCCTAGTAAAAAAAAGTGAATTTATAAAATTGGGTAAAATTCACAAACTGAATCATTAGTTCACAAACTGAATTATTAGTTCACAAAGTGAAATTTCAGTAATAACCTAGAATAGTGTTTATTCTCAAAGACAATGTGAAAACTCTTGTTAGGCATTAGAATCTACTTTTCAAACTCAAAAGTGAATCTCCTTGTAATTATCAGAGCTAAATATATGTAAACAAAGTAACTGATTTAGTTAAAGTGATTAAACTTTTTTCCTGTTCTCCCCCAGTTAAAATGAACAGTGGCTAAAAATTATTATCTTAAAAGTTTATCCATAGTTCCAACTGCAACATTTTAAAATGTCTATTCCTACATAGACCATTGTAACAGAATAGAGAAACCAGAAGTGAAGTCAAATACTTAAAATCAACTTATCTTCAACAAAACATACAAAAACATAAATTGGGCAAAGCATAGCCTATTCAATAAATGGTGCTGGGAAAATGGGACAACCACATGTAGAAGAATGAAACTGGATTCCTATCTCCCACCATATACAAAAATTAGCTCAAGGAGGATTAAAGACTTAAGTCTAAGACCTGAAACCATAAAACTCCTCAAAGAAAAACTAGGAAAAACTCTTCTGGACATTGGCCTAGGTGAAGAATTTATGACCAAGACCTCAAAAGCAAATGCAACAAAAATAAAAATAAACAAATGGTATCTAATTAAACTAAAAAGCTTCTGCACAGCAAGAGAAATAACCATCAAATTAAACAGAAAACTGACAGAATGGGAAAAAATATTTGCATACTGCATCTGACAACTGACCAATATCCAGAACCTACAAGGAACTCAAGCAAATCAGCCAGAAGAAAACAAATAATCTCTTTAAAAAGTTGGCAAATGACAAGAATATACATTTCTCAGAAGAAGATATACAAATGATCAACAAACATATGAAAAAATACTCAACATCACTAATCATCAGGGAAATGCAAATTAAAACCACAGTGAGATATCTCCTTATCTTAGCCAGAATGGCCATTATTAAAAAGTCAAAAAACAATAAATGTTGGCATGGACATGATAAAAAGAGAACACTTACATACTGCTGGTGGAAATGTAAATTAGTACCTCTCTGGAAAACAGTATGGAGATTTCTCAAAATACTAAAAGTAGGTCTACTATTCAATCCAGGAATCCTAATACTGTATATCTACCAAAATGAAAATAAGTCACTATATGAAAAAGGCACCTGCATACATGTGTTTATTGCAGCACAATTCACAATTGCAAAGATATAGAATCAACCTTTGAGTGGATAAAGAAAATGTGATACATACACACACACACACACCATAGAATAATACTCAGCCATATAAACAACGAAATAATGTCTTCTGCAGCACTTGGATGGAACTGGAGGTCATTATTCTAAGTGAAGTAACTCAGAAATGGAAAATCAAATACTCTGTGTTCTCACTTATAATGGGAACTAATTTATGAGTATGCAAAGGCATGCAGAGTGATATAAGAGACTTCAGAGACTGAGAAGTGGAGGGGGTGGGAATGAGGGATAAAAAACTACATATTGGGTACAAGGTACACTACTCGGGTGACAGCGCAATAAAATCCCATACTTCACCATTACACAATTCACACATGTAAGCAAAAACCACTTGAAACCTAAAGCTATTGAAGTAAAACAAAATAAAAAATAAAATGTATATTCCAATAAGAGGAAGTTTGTAGTCTTATATTGATATTGCTCAGCAAATTGCATAGTAAGGGCATATTGAATATTCCATAAAATATTTTTCACTAATTTAATTACTAGTAATCATCTAAAGCCAAAACATAAACATTCACAGGATCTCCTTGTGATCTATTTCCTCATTTATTTTATTCCTCATTATTTTCCTCATAATGTTTTGAATAAATCCACTGTCTTCAATAAGCTTCCCTTACAACATCAGGCTTGATTTTACCTATTTTCCCCTATTCACTTCCAACAGAGATTTAGTTGGTTATCAGATTCTGTTGTGGCTGACAGGCATTAGAAATGTACAATTATCAAGTTACTTGAGGCCATGAAATTGAGGACCAAACACAGATTTCCAAAAAGCTTCCTGTTTTCAGTATGGTTATGTCTTCAGCCCGCATCCTGTCATGCTAGGGCAGTTTTCAACTTACAGAAGCAAGTGGCTATAAGGTTTTGTGGTAGTCAGGTAGATGTCACAGCACAAACAGGAATTAACTCAATATGCATCACAGAAACAGCTTTCGAAAAGAAGTTTAAGGCTGGGTGCAGTGACTCTACGCCTGTAATCCCAGCACTTTAGGAGGCCAAGGTGGGCGGATCACCTGAGGTCAGGAGTTCAAGACCAGCCTGGCCAACATGGTGAAACCCCATCTCTACTACAAATACAAAAATTAGCTGGCTGTGGTTGAAGATGCCTGTAATCCCAGCTACTCAGGAGGCTGACGCAAGAGAATCGCTTGAACTCGGGAGGCGGAGGTTGCAGCGGGCTGAGATGGCATCATTGCACTTCAGCCTGGGCAACAAGAGCGAAACTCTGTCCCCCCACCAAGAAAACAAAAAAACACAAAGTTTATGTATCATAAATGCCAAGAGGGTAGGAATAAAATACCATTTGCTGTCAAGATATATTTCTAACCGTTTATTAGGAAGGCAGTAGCAGATATGAAAAGAAATAGGATGGGGCACTAGAAACAATACATTTAAATCAGCATTTTTTAAATTTAGAAATTCATAATCTCCAATCCACAGAACTAATACTTAAGTATAATTTCCATGGTGATGATTATTTAAAACCCCACATTGGCTATGAATTTATAGATGGTGATTCCATATGCAAAAAAGCAAACTTGCATTCATGATAGAAATGAGAACAAAGCAACAGAATGTGTAATATGCTGAAGGAGTCATTAACTTTAGTGGAGGACAGTCAAGTTCCTAAAGATTCATTCACTTATTCATTCATTCAGCAAAAAATAGAATCATTTAGTTCAGGTTATAATTCCAGATTCTTTATAAATTAATAATGACTTCAAATGCACGTGAATTTCATAGTACTGTATATTTTTTTATCTGGGAATATTTTTCCTTAAATGATACTATTCTCCAAATTTAATAAAGTGCCATTTTTTACTGATAGATGGTTTTTTAAAAATTGGTTTATAATTAAAGAAAATATGAATAAAAAGGACAAGCTGATTTATTAAGAGGCAAAATTATGTTAGATATTCTATCAACAATATACTGCTTTGCTAACAATAAAACTAATGTTTTCATTAACTAAAATAAATAATTAGAATGACTACCATTTTTGAAGTACTTAGAAAATACTGATAACAAATTTTAGTACATTTAATCCCTATTTTAATTTTATTAGCTTTTTTTTTCAGTTCTACTTTACAGACAAGCAAACACGCTGAGCTAAGCTAATACAAAATAACACATTTTCTGCTGCTTTTGTTTGATTTTTGTTTTTTTGAGATGGAGTATCCCTCTGTCACCTAGGCTAGAGTGTAGTGGCATGATCTCGGCTCACTGCAACCTCTGCCTTTCGGATCCAAGGGATTATTTTGCCTCAGCACCCCTGAGTAGCTGGGATTACAGGCATGTGCCACCAGGCTGGCTAATTTTTGTATTCTTAGACGGGTTTCACCATGTTGGCCAGGGTGGTCTCGAACTCCTGATCTCAGGTGATCCAACCACCTCGGCCTCCCAAAGTGCTAAGATTACAGGTGTGATTCACCACGCCGGGCCCAGAATAACACATTTAAGAAGTGACTTAGGCTGGCTGTGGTGGCTCACACCTGTATTCCCAGTGCTTTCTTTGTGAGGCCCAGGCGGTTGGATTACCTAAGGTCAGGAGTTTGAGACCAGCCTGATCAACATGGTGAAACCCCGTCTCTACTAAAAAATACAAAAAATTATCCAGGTGTGGTGGAGGACGCCTGTAATTCCCAACTACTCAGGAGGCTGAGGCAGGAGAATCGCTTGACCCTGGGAGGCAGAGGTTGCAGTGAGCCGAGATCGCGCCATTGCACTCCAGCCTGGGCAACAAGAGTGAAACTCCATTTCGGGAAAAAAAAAAAAAAAAAAGAAAAAGAAAAAAGAGAGAGAGAGAGAAGTGATTTAAACCTAAGTCTGTTCAATTTTAAAACTTGTAAGCTTAAATAAAAATTATATTTAGCATTATAGTATCAATTTTATAGGCCAGTTAAAATTTTAATGAAGTAGATATATATGCAATTTGTACTATCAGCTATAGATGGCTTGTTTGACCACATTTTAATGTGTTCCATATTTTCATTTAGTATAGTTCACCCTGGAATATTAAGTTCCCTAGATCGACCACTTTTTAATATATATTTGTGCTATTGTTTTGAAAATTAGAGATAACTGTTCAGCTTTAATATAAGTTTAGACTGGTTAACTAGTAGTGTCCATTCAGGTACCTGCTGGTTTCTGTTTGAAATCAAGGCCAATAATAATGGTCTTAAAGAGGATTATTGGAAAAGTTAAGATGTGAACCTTCTTGCTCAACAAAAAATGCAAACAAAATTGTCTTAATCTAGAACAGTTTCAAAACACTATCTTGGTCTATTAGTGTATTTTTTCAGTCCAGTTTGTTTCTTCTATTTCTTTAAATCATGGTTGCCTTTCTGGATGAACTTCATCATAATCTGGAAATTCACATTGACATTTCTCCCAGAAAGCCAAATAAAGCACACATTTAGAAAGCCTAAGTACAGCATCTAAAGCGTCCTTGACCATTATAACTGAAGAATAGCCTTGTGGTGCTAAAAAAAAAACATTATTCTAGTTACATGGTTCAGTCTCTTGAGATTTAGAGGTAGCCAGTTATGGCGCACAGGCCCGAAAAGTGACTGATCACTGTCTGAAAACAACGATGAAGTGGGGAGGTGAAAAAGATTTATGGGTTTTTTTTCCCCTTAGAGGTAGATATTGTTTGAAATAATGAGATTTAAAAAGCTAATGCAGAGCTTTGATCTCCTCTTTGATGTTTCTTGCCTGTTGTCTATATAAAATATAGTCAGTTAAAATAAAAAGTCAGAGAATAGTTTCTACTCACTAATGATTAATAAAACCTACTTGGCAAATGCAGTCTTGCACACTGACAAATGAAAACACAATAGGATGCCCAACAATGGTAAAAAAAAAAAAAAAAAAAAAAAAAAAAAAAAAAAAAGTTTTTTTTGTTTGTTTACATTGCCACAGTACACTGCTGTCTGTTCCCTGACCCTGCAAGCTCTCACCAGGTGACTTTGCACCTACTTTTCTCTTTTTTAGAATGTCCTCTCTCACATGTTACCACTAGTGAAACAATCACGTCTGCTTCAAGGCCAAATCAAAAATTGCCTTTTCAGTCCTTTGGACTGAGAGAGTTATGCTCAATTTCACATCATATGGTACAAGCCTCTGTTATTTTTCTGTACCATGGTATTATACGTACTTGCCTGTGTCTCTTCTAGATATGGGGTCCTTAACTATTTTTGTGCTATGGATCCCTTTGGCATCTGGTGAAGCATATGGAACACTTCCCAGAATGTTTTTAAATGTGCAAAATGAAAATTAAAAGCATATAAAAAACAAAGGAAATTAATTATATTACAATTGTAAAATACTGAATACTCTTATATGCTACTAATACTTTAGTTGCAAGTATAATAAATATAAATTAAAAGTAGTGATTAGTATACTAACCACTAGTATATATTTACATATGATTTTTCAAGATATCCAAAACAACTAGGATTTGATATAAAAATATTGGTAATAAATTCACAGATATTGCTAATACCGTTTTGTGTGCCTTACCTTCATAAAGGGAAAGAAATGCAAATTTTCAGTTACAGGTTAGTGAAAATAAAGATGCAAATTTTTTCCTATCATGGTTCATGGACTCCAGATTAAGGACACCGTATTTTGACTGTATGGCTTCAAGGGCAGAGTTTTTATTTGTTCATCTTTTTGTCTTTAGTACAGAACAGAACCATGGGCACAATCCAGGCCTATTGAATGGTGGCTGGATTGTGTATAGAAGGTTCACATGTCAATTTTATCACTGCCCTTATCACATCACAAGAGAGAAACTTGATGTTCATTAAAATGATACATTTAAAAAACATTTTAATTAAAATATTTATTATAATTAAAATCTGATAAAGTTGTCAATGAGCATGATACATGGTACTATGTATATTCTTTTGCTTATATACAGATGCTTGAAAATTAAAATTAAAAAGCTACCGCAACTAAGCACTCAACAATTGTCATATTTTTCTCCACTTTTCCCTAAGTCAATAGGCAACCATGAAGTTGACAATGTTGCTGATAACATTGTCATACTCAACATCATTTACCACAAAGCTTAAACCTCTAACTACAGAAACTCAGCAGTCCCTACAACACATCCTTGAAGAATGAGAGAGGTGTCAATAATTTCAGCCGCTCAAATGGAAGGCTCTGACATCAAGGAATATTAAGTGGCACATTGAAGGGAATATATGTTAAGTAATGAAGGTGAGGAAAACAATTTCTCAATCCATGGTTATTTCTTTGTTATACTAAGAACCGTGCCCAATACTTATGGAACAAAATGAGCCTAACAGCCTGAAGCCTGATGTCATATAAACCAATAATCTGTGATTGAATTTTTCAGCTTTCAGTGTTTTATTTTTAGCATATTTGGTATTGCCATATATGACTTATTATTCCGTTCAATTTAATCAAATTAGAGAATAAACAAAATGACAAACACAATTTCTCTTAATGTGTATGTGTGTACTTTTCTGTTTTGAGATGAAGTTTTGTTCTTTTTGCCCAGGCTCGAGTGCGATGGCATGGTGTTGGCTCACTGCAACCTCTGCCTCCGGGGTTCAAGGCATTCTCCTGACTCAGCCTCTTGAGTAGCTGGGATTACAAGTGCCTGCCACCATGCCTGGCTGATTTTTTTTGTATTTTTAGTAGAGACGGGGTTTCACCATGTTGGCCAGGCTGGTCTCGAACTCCTGACCTCAAGTGATCCACCTGCCTCGGCCTCCCAAAGTGCTGGGATTACAGGTGTGAGCCAGGATGCCCGGTTTAATGTGTTATAATACATATATTATATATGACATGCATATAATAAAATACACAGTAGTCTGCCTCTTATCCATGGTTTTGGTTACCCATGATCAACTACAGTCCAAAAATAGATGAGTACAGTACAATAAGATATTTTGAGAGATAGAGACCACATTCACATAACTTTTATTACAGTATATTGTTATAACTGTTCTAATATTAGTTATTGTTTTTAATATCTTATGGTGCCTAATGTATATATTAAACTTTGTTATATATGTATGTATATAAGAAATATAATATATACATAAGGTTTGGTATTATCCACAGTTTCAGGCATCCACGAGGGGTCTTGGAACACGTATCCCCACAGAGAAGGGGAGATTAATTATTTCCACCATTACAGAATTAAAATGAGTCTGTGTTAATCTTCCTATTCAAAAATTATTTCTAAATTCAGAGAATTTCAAAGAGAGTCTATAATGCTATGCAGCTTATTGACGTTAAAGACATTAATAGCTAATTGCTTCAAGAAGAAAATAGACTTGTTCAGTAATAATAACAAATTTGCAGCATAATTGGAAGGGTACCATCCTATCCCCCTTTGAACTATAAAATAATATTTTGGTAAAATATGGTAAAGGATCCTTAGAGTGTAACTTGATCATAGTCCTCCTGAGTTACAATTATCTACATTATTATCCTAAAATTGTGGCTCTTCCTCATAAGATATTAATATATTCACTATAAGAAATTAGCTAATTGCATAGCTCCAATAAAATATTAACTTATTCAACAGTTAAAGTAAGAATATCGGCCAGGCCTGGTGGCTCGTGCCTGTAATCCCAGCACTTTGGGAGGCTGAAGCAGGAGAATCGCTTGAACCTGGGAGGCAGAGGTTGCAGTGAGCCGAGACTGCGCCATTGCACTCCAGCTTGGGCGACAGTGAGACTCCATCTCAAAAATAAATAAATGAAAATAAATAAATAAATAAAATAAAGTAAAAAAAATTAATTGCATACAAAAAAGAAATATGCTGGACACTGTCCATTGTATTAGCAATTTCAAGACTAAACATTACTTTTTTTTTTTTTGAGATGGAGTTTTGCACTTGTCACAAAGGCTGGAGTGCAGCGGCTCGATCTCGGCTCACTGCAACCTCTGCCTCCCAAGTTCAAGCAATTCTCCTGCCTCAGCCTCCCTAGTAGCTGGGGTTACAGGTGCCCACCACCACATCTGGCTAATTTTTTTTTGTATTTTTAGTAGAGACGGGGTTTCACCATGTTGGCCAGGCTGGTCTCGAACTCCTGATCTCAGGTGATCTGCGCACCTCAACCTCCCAAAGTGCAGGGATTATAGGCATGAGCCACTGTGCTCGGCCTAAGCATTACTTTCTATCTCAAGACTGGAAATGCAATACTCAACAAAGTAATTGGGGAAAAAATCATTTTTAATGTAAAAATTTTAGAGTTCTTGATCTTTGAATGGAATTGGTCTCCCAATAAATTTCAAATGAATAAGAAACATTACATTTGTTTCTTTCTGGCTCTAGTATATAGGAAAGACATTTGGAAAGAAGGTATTCCAAAATATGAAGCAAAATTATCATTCTTGCCCCCCCCCCCAACATCTTCTAGCATCTGTTGCAACACAGAGTCATTATAAAGTAATTAGACAGACTAAGAACCAGATGCTAAGGAAGCAAAATATAAAAGATGAAGCATGATATTATTTTGGTTAATGAATTTAATCCCAAATGTTACAGGAATGATTCATGGACTTCTTTTTTCCCCAAAAGATCAGTTGTCACATGTACATATTGCATTTTAACATGATGCTTATGTTATCTAATGAGAAAAGTAAATTCTCTCTCATGTAACATTAGATGTTTTGAAATGGATGAACTGCAGACGCTTCCACAGGTAGACAAATAATTTATCAATAGTGATAAGTGAATCTTTAAACTTACCCTTCAAAATGGTAAGAGTTAGGTTATAGTATAAATATAATATAATTCCATAAAAAAAAACAAGACAAAAAATACTTCAGAAATATTGAAAATATAATCTTTGTTTTCCTCTAATATCCTCAATCTGGTATTATTGTGTAATGGGAATATATGGCAATATAATTCTTTTTTTTTTTTTTTTTTTTGAGACAGAATCTCACTTTTTCACCCAGACTGGAGTGCAGTGGCATGTTCTCGGCTCACTGCAGCCTCTACCTCCCGGGTTCAAGTGATTCTCCTGTCTCAGTCTCCCAAGTAGCTGGGATTACAGGTGTCCACCACCACACCTGGGTAATTTTTGTATTTTTAGTAGGGACAGGGTTTTGCCATGTTGACCAGGCTGGTCTCGAATTCCTGACCTCAGATGATCCACCTGCCTCGGCCTCCCAAAATGCTGGGATTATAGGTGTGAGCCACCACCGTACCTGGCAAGCAATATATTTATTAAAATTCAACTTAAAAATTACTCCAAGAAACGTGTAGGTAAAAGCCAAAACATTTTAATATATCCACATCTTGTATTTCCATTTACAGTAACTTCTAGTGCTCATTATTTTGAAGACAATTTTCTTATACAGTAAGCTTGTTAAAATGTGAGACCAAATCAAATGAGAAGAGCGTAATGAAAAAACAATAGAGGGAAAACAACTAAAATAAGAACTTCCTAGCTCAGATTTATTCTAAAAAGTTGAATATAATGTAGATGTTATTATGAAAACATAAATAATACCATTTTTTTCATAGATAGTAACACTAGCTTTACTCTGAAAGTAGAATCTGTGCTTCATTAATAGTGCCTGTGTTTAACACTTTTATAACTCACCATACAGAAGTATACCCTCAATGTTCCCAGATTCCTGTTCCTAGGGATGAATGATCAGATTAGGAAGGTACATTCCTGTTAATTTGGCTAAAACTGCCAGCCCAAATCACAAAGTTCTCCTAAAGATGCTCTATCTCAAGAGCAAACACTTAGGAAGATTGTTAATGTTTATAACAAGGCAATCAACCTCTCTTTTAAATATTCAGAAATTGATCCTTCCACATCATACTTTCAGTTAGGATGAGCATTGAAAACACGTAGCAAAGCACAACCTCAGCATTCATAATGAATATGATAAGAACAAGCCTTTTCTCATTCATGTTTACTACCACACATCTGTTGAATAAATTACTTACTTAATCCTTACAAACATAACCAGATTATTTTCAGCAACAATACAAACTCTATAGTGATAACAGCTAGTCCTTTACTTTCTTCAGGGATATACACTCCACATATATTTCATTTCTTCTCAAGTTAAGTGACAAAAAGCTACAATGGATTGTGATGCAGTCAAAGCCACAAATGACACAATTTTCTACCATAGACAAGGGGATCTTATTTTTTCTTTCAATGTAAGCCACAAGTGTAATAGTGGGGGGATCTCCTAAACAAGAGGCATCATGGTAGTGGGATGTTCCTTTTCAAGACGGCGTCTAAACTACTGATAAATATGATAAATATATGGTTGTAAAAGACAACATTTCCATGAACACAATATTACTTATATAATGTTTAAAATCATATTATTTGATGCTCAATGTTTTATAAACAATGATCCAAAAATGCAGAGCTGGGTGAGTGCGGTAGCTCATACCTGTAATCCCAGCACTTTGGGAGGCTGAGGCCAGAGGATCACCTGAGGTCAGTAGTTCGAGACCAGCTTGGCCAACATGGTCAAATCCATCTCTACTAAAAATATATAAATTGGCCGGGCATGGTGGCATGCACCAGTAATCCCAGCTACTCGGGAGGCTGAGGCAGAAAAATCGCTTGAACCCGGGAGGTAGAGGTTGCAGTGAGCCGAGATTGTGCCACTGCACTGCAGCCTGCAAGACAGAGCGAAACCCAGTCTCAAAAAAAACAAAACAATGACAAAAAAAAAAAAAAAAAAAAGCAGGGCTGGCCGGGCACAGTGGCTCATACCTGTAATCCCAGCACTTTGGGAAGCTGAGGCAGGCGGGTCACCTGCGCTCGGGAGTTTGAGATCAGCCTGAGTAACAAGGCAAAATTACTTCTCTACAAAAAGTACAAAAATTAGCTGGGTGTAGTGGAGCGCTGGTAGTCACAGCTACTTGGGAGGTTGAAGTGGGAGGATCACTTGAACTCAGGAGGTCAAAGGTTCAGTGAGCCATGATCGGCCACTGCGCTCCATCCTGGATGACAGAGAAAAAAAATGCAGAGCTACCGAGATATTTAAAAAGAAATATAAAACACAGCACGTGCTCTCAGGAAATCTATAAAAAAGTTAAAAAGTTATGGAATCAAAGATAATCCACAGGAAATAATTAGCAAGTAATTATGTCGATAACTGAGTAGAAATAATTACGTGGAACAAAAGTTCATAGAAAAAAAGTGATGTTTCAAGCAGTTAGAGTGTTGTGGTAACTAGGACTGGAATTGAATTTTTGAAGATGGGAATGCTTTAGAACCAAAAGTAGATGGAGGAAAAAGATTCCAGAAAGGGGGAATCAGACTAGGAAAGCATGAATAAATGAGTTGGCCTGTATAAGAGAGAGAATATTTTATGTAGAGTATATACATAAAGCAACACAGTTCAAACCCTCAAAAGTGTATAGCCAGTATAGTTTTCTGCCAGGATTCATACTGCTCTCAACTCAGAAGATACTCTACTAAATTTAAGAATTACACAGTCAATCAGCTGAAAGCCTTGGAGCTTTTGGCTACACAGTTATTAAAAACATTACTATTATAGCTCAATTTCACCAGGCCACATTCTATATATATATTTTAAAACATAATGTACACAATAAATATATACAGTTTTGCCAATTAAATTTGTTTTTCAAAAAGTAACTCATTTTATCTAAAGAAGTTAAAGCTCATAAAAGCAAAGTGGAATAGTGGTAGCCAGTAACTGGGGACGGAAAAAAATGGGGAAATGTTGGTCGAAGGATAGAAACTCTCAGTTATAAGATGAATAAGTTCTGGGGATGTAATGTACAGCATGGTGACTATAGTTAATAGTACTCTGTTGTTACCTGAAATTTGGTAAGAGAGATCTTAAGTGTTCTCATCACAAAAAATTATAAAGGCAACTATGTGAGGTGAAGGATATATTAATTAACTTGATGGTGATGATCATTTCACAATGTGTAGGTGTATCAAATCATCACATGGTATACCTTGAATATACCCAATCGTCATTTGTCAATTATACCTCAATAAAGCTGGGGGAAAAGGTACCTCATATTTATTATTACATTTTATTGTTATAACACATGTATTTTATCTCATTTGACCCTTGAAGTAACAGAACCTAAAAAGCAGTATTTTTAGATATGAAAACTGAGGCCCATTGAGGATTAATGACTCTCAAAGCCACACGATAAGCATTAAAGTTACAACTCCTTCCATGTGTCCTGATTACAAATCATTACCTACTTCTGTAATTTCCCTGCATCATCGAGAACCTGAAACTTTTATCATAAAAACATCTCTAGGAAATGTAGTACTAAATGCTAATCAACTATGGGGAAAAAATCCATTTTTAAAGGAGTATCTCAACTTGTTGCAATTTGCACATAAAATATCCTTTGTCTCATATACTACGGGATAAAACAGAAGCAGAAACAATGAAATAGGTTCACCATCAGAGATCTGACTAGTCTTAAAATTTAGACAATTCAGGTCATTAGTCATGGTGTCCTAAGGGGACAAAGTATGCCTGATTCCACACTAGTAAAGCCAGAAGCTATCTAATTTACATCCTATACTTGGCTGAGGATATCAGATGTATTCAGGCTGAACAAGTTCAAGACTCTTGCTTGAGTAATTTAAAGGGATGTAACACAGTTTGAATAGTAATTGGTTATTTAATAATCCTGCCTGCAGTGGCAACATAAGCTTGCTTTACTCTTAAGCACTGGATAGGACAAACTGCCTTACTCAGTCCTAGGAAAAGAAATGTTCAACTGAACAAAAGATTTAAAGTCGACCTGATGTGAAATCCTGAAATACATTTTGAAAATGAATGGATTAGCGATAAAATTAATGAGAAAACTAAATTCTCTGAAATGAAACATTTTTGGCATGTGATAACCTGATATGCTCCCCTCAAAAGCCCCTTGGAATTAGCCTAGCTATCTCAGCATAGCTTTTCTTACATCATGGGTATTATATTAGACAAGCCAACTTGTCTATTTGTCCTTGTCTCACATCACTTTTCACCCTCAACTTTTACTCCATTTATGCCAATCTCCTTATCCACGGCAAGATGCTACTTCGACCTTTTGGGTTTTCTCAGTATGCTGCTTCATGACTCTCGAAGAGCTTTCCAATACAACTACTACTACCGCCAACCACAACCTCCATATCTGACGCTAAATCCTTGCCTACTAAAGTGCTCATTATCTTTAAAATTGGCATCACTCACTTCTACTTCACACATCTACTGTTTGATATCGAGCCAAGCCTGGATTTCAACTGACTGATCACTTCAGTGCAACGTACAAAGACACCTTAGACTTTATTTCCTTGAACTTTATTGAACATCTTTACTTCCTTTAACACTATATATATGTATATATATACACACACACACACATACACACACACATATGAAATAGAGAAGGAGGCATATGACATATGTTGTGTATATATATATGTCATATGTCATTATATACAGATATATAATGAGCTCAAGGAAGTAAAGAATTATAAGTACTGTGTTCTTTCTCCAATATCTACTCCTCTTTGCTAAGGCACCAGATGATGTTGTTTGTGACTCAGTAAATCACTATTATCCACCATCAACTGAACAGTGCTGTTACTCTTTCCCATTACTTTATTCTGCAAATACATATTCAGCTACTACTACGTGACTGACAATATGCTTGTTAGTGTATATTCAGTGGCGATCAAGGCAGTTAGAGGGCAGATGAGGAGAGCATCCCAGGAAGAGGCAATAGCAGTACAAAGACTGACATTTGAGAAATGGCAGCAGGTCAGTGTGGCTGAAATGCAGCAAGACTGCAGAAGAAAAAGAAGAAAAATGAAAGGTGGGTCTTGGTAAAGATATTGGATGCATCAGAGCAGTAACGAATTTTAATCAGAGATTGACACAACCTGGTTTATATCTTTAAAAGCTCACCCTTTAGGCCATGTGGAGAATGGAGTGAGTAGAAAGGGATAAAAGTACAAGTGGCAAAGAGAAGTTGGGGGATTATTGTAGTATCTAAGGGTAAATTAGACTAGGATGGAAATAAAATATATGGATGATATATGTCCATTTTCTCTGCTGTTCCATGAGCCTTTTCTTTACTTACTGGGCTATCTGGTGCATCTCCCATAACCACTCTTCTAACCCTTCCTACTGATTTGCAGATTGACTAACGTTTTTTTTTCGATCCACCTCCTATTCCACTTTTAGGTACTAAATAGTGAAGTCATCCTGTGTGAGTTTCCTCACCCTCCCTCCCTCTAACATCTTCAGTGCCTTTGCCCTGTTTTATTTAAGCATGTGAAACAATTTCTCGCTAACCTTCTGTGTTACTTTAGATTCTCCCCAGACAGACACTGAGGCAAGGATTTGAGGTACAGGTACATAGTTTATCTGGCAATTGATTAAAGAAAGTACAAGTGAGAGGAAAGAGAAAGTGAGATTAGGAAAGGTAAGGAGGCAATCAAAGGTGTGTCAATGAGCACATTATTCTGGGGTTCAATCCTGCTGGTGAATCCCTGAGAAGCTGTGAGGAACATGCCTCAGAATTATGCACCAGAAGATGAGATGGCTGGGTGCTTTTTTCAAGTACTTCCATCCCCTCGTAGTTAAAGGTCGCTTCTGGTGACATTAACACACCCCCTCATATTTCTGGGTTACTCCTGTTTATAGCAAAGCAAGATACTGCATGGAACTCGAGTGGGGAAAGAAATAGGTGGTAGCACATCAGCAACAACTTTATACATCTTCTTATCCCTTCAGGATATTGTTTTTTTCTCTCCCCTATTAAAACACCTTTTAGGCCGCGCGGGGCGGCTCACACCTGTAATCCCAGCCCTTTGGGAGGCCAAGGCAGGCAGATCGCCTGAGGTCAGGAGTTCAGGACCAGCCCGGCCAATATGGCGAAACCTCATCTCTACTCAAAATACAAAAATTAGCCAGGTATGGTGGTGTGTGCCTATGATCCCAGCTACTCGGGAGGCTGAGGCAGGAGAATCGCTTGAAACCGGGAGGCAGAGGTTGCAGTGAACTGAGATCGTGCCCCTGTACTCCAGTCTGGGTGACACAGCAAGACTCTCTCTCTCTCAAAAAAAAAAAAAAAAAAAGACTTTTTAAAGGGGTTATTGTTAGGAGCTACATAATGGATCTTATAATCATCTAGTCCAACCCTATTATGTGAAGATTAGAAAACAAATCATTCACGTTATTCTATTGATTTTTGGAATGCTATTTGTAAACTTTTTTCTAGGCCCACTTATAAATATATAAATTTTCCATATTTTATGTTAGTTAATAAGATTAAAACCAATTTTAATATCTTGACACCACATTGCCACTTATCAATATGTACTACGTTCTTTACTGGTTCCTCAAATCTCAAATCTATGCCAGCATCTGTTGAATTTTTATAATTTCTACTCAATTTATTCTTCTTTTTTTTTTTTTTTTTTTTTTTTTTGAGACACAGTCTTGCTCTGTCTCTCAGGCTGGAGCGCAGTGCCACTATCTCAGCTCACTGAAACCTCCACCTCTTGGGTTCAAGTGATTCTCCTGCCTCAGCCTCCCAAGTAGTTGGGACTACAGGCACATGCCACCATGTCTGGTTGATTTATTTGTATTTTCAGTAGAGACTGGGTTTTACCATGCTGACCAGGCAGGTCTCGAAATCCTGACCTCAAGTAATCTGCCCACCTTGGCCTCTCAAAATGTTGGGATTACAGGCGTGAGCCACCACGCCTGGCCTATCATTCTTTTTTAATTTGCAGACTTTTAAGAACAGGCTAATTCGAAACACAGAACCACAAAAGCTACTTATGTTCCAAAATACTCTACAGAATCTCTTGTTACATGTGCTATGTATGGCCTTTGGGAGAAGTACATTTTTTGTAGTTGTTTTGTGGTTTTTTGAAATGACTAGAAATATTTTTAGGGTCCTAGAAACTTCCAAGGTAAGTGTTTAGAAATTGTGCTTCCAGGAATCTGTCAGCACTTTGGTAAATATTATCTGAAGCATAAGTATAAACAAATTTGAACAGCAGGCTAGCTCACACAGAAATGATTTTATTCACTGGAACGTTTTCACATGTAGTATACTTTATTTTTAGTTTGGTTTCATTTATTATTAATAATTATGATTCCAAAGGCTTAAATCAGCCGGACATGGTGGTTCACGCCTGTAATCTCAACACTTTGGGAGGCCAAGGTGGGCAGATCACTTAAGGTCAGGAGTTCGAGACAAGCCTGGCCAACAGGGCAAAATCCCATCTCTCCTAAAAATATACAAATTAGTCGGGCATGGTGGTGCATGCCTGTAATCCCAGCTACTGAGGAGGCTCAGGCAGGAGAATTGCTTGAACCCAGAGGTGGAGGTTGCAGTAAGCTGAGATTGCACCAGTGTGCTCCAGCCTGGGTGACAGAGCGAGACTCCGTCTCAAACAAAGAAACGAACAAACAAAAAACAAAAAACAAAATCAAAGGTGGTTAAATAATACAATTTTGTTGAATAATTGACACTTTCTACATTAATGCACACACTCAATATATATATTTTAACTTAATTTATACTTAGAATTGTATAAAATTATTTTAGTCAAAGAACCTAATGCAGCTTAGCCTTGATAGATAATTTCATTATCTTTAATTACATGGCAGAATTTCTCCTCATTACTCTTTAACCAAAAGGCTGTGGTAGAAATCACTGATGCTCATTTTTATTGGAAAGTAATTTGTCTAGATTTCCTGATAATTGAGTGATAACTTCAGCACCCCTTAGTCACTTTTCATTATGCAGACGAAATCTGACTTAACTTTCAAAAAAAAAATCTTTCCATAATATATTTTCAAGTAACACGAGTTTAATTAAAAAGAACTTTCCCACAGGTTCATGTTTCATCTTGGTTTGACTCTTGAATATAGAGTGAAGCAAAGTAAAACTTTTTCTGCTTTGGGCAAATTTAGAGCTGCCAAAGGAGATAAAAACAAGTGGGGACCTCCCTCTAAGTCTTCCATTTCTCTTTCTCTCCCTCTCTCAACTGTGTTCCAAACACTTTCTCTAAAACACAGAGGCTAAGTTTTGACTGGCTGGAAAAACACCAGTTTGTTTCAGGTTCTTCTTTCTCCAGCTTCCATTTCAACTCCAAGTGTGGCCCAAAAGAAAAGATAGTCAGGAACTGCATAAGGATGTTTCAGTCAATGATAAACTGCCTATACCGCAGTGGTCCCATATGATTATAACACACGATTTTTACCGTACCTTCTAATGGTTAGATATGTTTTAGACATTGAAATTTTTACCATTGTGCTACAGTTGCCTACAGTATTCAGTACAGTCACACGCTGTACAGGTTTGTAGCTAAACAAAAATAGGATATACCATACAACCTAGGTCTGTACTAGGCTATACCATGTAGGTTAGTGTAAGTACGCTCTGTGACATTCACACAATGACAAAATTACCTTAGTATGGATTGATCAGAATGTATCCCTGGTGTTAATACATTACTGTATATGTCCTGTGTGTGTTTGTGTGCCACTGAAGAGATATGATTGTAACTTGACCATGAGGAATCAGAAAACTGAAAAGGTAAACAAATTATTGTATCCTGAAAGTCTCAAATGAGTTTTTTGTTTGTTTGTTTGTTTGTTTGTTTGTTTGTTTGTTTGTTTTTTGAGACAGAGTGTCTCTCTGTCACCCAGGCTGGAGTGCAGTGGTGTGATCTCGGCTCAATGCAACCTCCACCTCCCAGGTTCAAGCAATTCTCCTGCCTCAGCCTTCCGAGTAGCTGGGATTACAGGAACTCGCCACCACACCTGGCTAATTTTTGTATTTTTAGGAGAGACGGGGTTTCACCATGTTGGCCAAGCTGGTCTCAAACTCCTGACCTCAAGTGATCTGCACACCTCAGCCTCTCAAAGTGCTGGGATTACAGGCGTGAGCCACTGCACCTGGTTCAAATGAGTTTTTTTAAGTTCGATATTAAAACAAACAGAAGAAAACCAGAATGCCCTTTGTTCTCACACTCAATAATCTAATAGCTATCAGAATAAAATGTCATAGATATTATTCATTTGGAAGAAAACAAAAAGCATTAAAAATTGAAATAAAAGGCTGGTCGTGGTGACTCACTCCTATAATCCCAGCACTTTGGGAGGCCGAAGTGGGCGGATCACTTGAGGACAGGAGTTAGAGACCAGCTTGGCCAATGTGGTGAAACCCCGTCTCTAATAAAAATAATAATAATAAAAAAAAAAGCCTGGCATAGTGACGAATGCTTATAATCCCAGTTAGTTGGGAGGCTGAGGCAGGAGAATCGCTTGAACCTGGGAGGCAGAGGTTGCAGTGAGCCCAGATAGTGCCACTGCACTTCAGCCTGGGCGACAGAGGGAGACACTGTCTCAAAAAAATAAAAAATAAAAATAAAAATACCCTGGCCAGGCATGGTGGCTCACACCTGTAATCCCAGCACTTTGGGAGGCCAAGGCGTGCGAATCACAAGGTCAGGAGTTAGAAACAAGCCTGGTCAACATGGTGAAACCCCGTCTCTACTAAAAATACAAACATTAGCTGGGCATGGTGGCGGGTGCCTGTAGTCCCAGCTACTCGGGAGGCTGAGGCAGGAGAATCACTCGAACCGGAAGGGCAGAGGTTATAGTGAGCCGAGATAGTGCCACTGCACTCTAGTCTGGGTGATAGAGGGAGACTCTGTCTCCAAAAAAAAAAAAAAAAAAAAAAAAAACACCAAACACCAAAAGAAATAAAAATATCCTGTATTTTCTTCCTTGGCAAAATTGTCTGTAGGATTCACTCATCCATTTATTTAACTAATTTTTTGAATTCCCATTACATTCCAAGCAGATATTAACTGCTAAGGATTCAATGATGAAAGACAAGGTATATAGGAGACCTAGTACATACAGCCTTAGTCCCTTTTCTCAAATTTATACTCTGAAATTCCGTTAAGAATGGCTTTATTGGCCGGGTGCAGTGGCTCACGCCTGTAATCCCAGAATTTCGGGAGGCAGAGGCAGGTGGATCACCTAAGGTCAGGAGTTCGAGACCAGCCTGACCAACATGGAGAAACTCCGTCTCTCCTAAAAATACAAAATTAGCTGGGTGTTGTGGCTCATGCCTATAATACCAGCTACTCTGGAGGCTGAGGCAGGAGAATTGCTTGAACCCAGGAGGGGGAGGTTGCGGTGAGCCTAAATCTTGCCATTGCACTCCAGCCTGGGCAACAAGAGTGAAAGTCTATCTAAATAAAAAAAAAAAAAAAAAAAAAAAAAAAAAGATGGCTTTATTTTCTTTTCTTTTCTTTTTTTTTTTTTTTTTTGAGACGGAGTCTCGCTCTGTCACCCAGGCTGGAGTGCAGTGGCCAGATCTCAGCTCACTGCAAGCTCTGCCTCCCGGGTTCATGCCATTCTCCTGCCTCAGCCTCCCGAGTAGCTGGGACTACAGGCGCCGCCACCTCGCCCGGCTAGTTTTTTGTATTTTTAGTAGAGACGGGGTTTCACCATGTTAGCCAGGATGGTCTCGATCTCCTGACCTTGTGATCCACCCGTCTCGGCCTCCCAAAGTGCTGGGATTACAGGCTTGAGCCTCCGCGCCCGGCCGGCTTTATTTTCATAAACCATAAATTAATGTCATAAATATTATCTATGTTAATAATTATCAGTTGCTTTAATCATGAAAGCGAAAGTGAAAAATAAACTGGTAAGTGAGTCAGGCTAAAATAATTCAATATAATATTTAAAGATTAGAAATATGGTGCATTTGTTTTCTAAAGATTAGCTCCATCTTATCAAATTGGAATAGCATCTGAATTAAAATAACGTGACATTGTCATCAAAGCTCTGATTATTTCTGAAGCATGTGATAGGTATGACTGGACAAACATTAATACATTAGAAAAGTGAAATAAATAATAATATATATTTCCTTGATATGTTTAATGGAAAACATTGAGAAAATAATTATAATAAAAATGTCTACATCCTTAAAGGCATGCTCACCCCTAACTCTCAGTTATGAACATCTAGATTAAATTTCATTAAAAGTCAATTATCCATATTAAACATTTCATCTAAATGTTGTGCTCCATTAGAATATATCAAAAACTTACATTTTACTAAAAGAAAGGGATTATAACAAATGAGCATATAACTTTATAGCAAAGTTTATAATTTTGAATGACTTTAGTTGTTAACATTTTTAAAGACATGTTCTAATTTTTTACGAAGCATTATAATTAAGCAAAATAGCCAATTTTTTCATAGTTTCTGTTTTCAAACTGTGGCTTTGGTAAGCCAAGTTGGAAAACATCTTAGTTTTAATGACCCAAAAGGGGACACTTTGATGTATAGTATAGATTCAAGTGCTTATCACATGGACCATGCTTTCATTTTACTAAAAATATCATAGGTTAAAACTTCACATAGGGAGAAATCACAGAGAATAAGAATCAAAGGAGTAATTAAAAATTGAGGTTTTTGGGAGGCTGAGGCAGAAGAATAGCTTGAACTTGGGAGGAGGATGTTGCAGTGACCCAAGATCGTGCATTTCCAGCCTGGTGACAGAGAGAGACTCTGTCTCAAAAACAAGAAAAAAAAATTGAAGTTTTACATATTTGAGACCTAATGACCAACTGTTTACTTTTGTCAACAGTAATTTTACTGCTAAGTAATTTAAGTGATTTTACTGCCAGTTTCAGTAGGAATACAATTTCCTAATGTAGGTATTTAATATTTTATTCAATATTTTAATATATTAATATTTAGTAGAATATATGCTTCAATTTTGTGAGGATATGTGTTTATTTTTTTGTACAGTGTAAACTAAACAACACATAAAGAGAACACAGGTAACTAGATTACGAACAATTATTTTCTGCTTCTTATATTAAGAACACTCATTTTCTGTTCTTAGTCATTCAGCAGCGTCAGCATCTCCTAAAATATCTGTTAAAAATGCAAAGTTTGGGGTCTCACTTCAGAAGGACTGAATCAGAAACTCTGGGGGTGGCATCCAGCAATCTGTGGTTTAACCAGCCCTCCAGGTGAATCTGATGCCCACTCAAGGAAGAGTGAGAACCACTGTTCTAATCTATAGTCTTCCAAGCGTGTGTGGGAAGATCAAAGAAAAATCGGGTCATGGGGCTTTGCGGAGAACAATCAAACAAATACATAAATCAAGGACTCTATAAGCATAATTTAATAAATAGACTGATGATTGTTTTTAACTTATTTTTCTATTTCCTCCTTAGTTTATACATGCATTTAGAGATAATCTCAGCAATGTCAGCAAGCTTGGTGGCATAGTTCAAGCTGTGAAGGTTCAATAAATAGGTCGGTAAACATTGCAAATCAACACAGCTTTTGATGAAATGTCAAGCAAGACAGAGCTTAGCTATATTCGGCTCAGCTTGAACTCATAAACCATTAACTGGCCTCTGTACTTCCAGGACAGTCTGATGAATAAAATACAGATATAAAATTTTAAAAAATATATAGAGATTAGTAAAAAAGTAATCTGTAAGTGAGAAATGACAACCACTTAGTCCAGACCAAATGAGAGAGAAGACTTGGAAAAGGGTAACTCTTCTGACAAATCAAGTTATGGGAAAATTCGAGACCCAAATAGACTTTTGACTTCGGATTGTCTTTATTCCCCAGACATGTTTTTAATTTAATGAGGTGATATTTTATCCTAACTCTTTTAGCTCACCCCGCCAAAAAAAAAAAAAAAAAACTAGCTGTCTTCCTAATGATAGAGAAAATTTGTCCAAGTCAGAAGCTCTTTGGAATTTTAATAAAAGTAACATAATTTAGAAATATACTTTGAATATACAGATTGTATATACTGGCAACAGAATATATGCTAATTTAGAATTTTAGGATATTCTATAATTTAAAAAAATAACCTGATAAATCACTACACCTTTTCACTTTATTTAGAAGCTAGCATTTAATAATAGGTGTTTAACCTCTAAAATCATTCTGAGATATTTTGAATAATTAGGCAGCTTGGAATTACTGTTTACAATTGGCTCAATTTGCTTCCTAATAAGTTGTGCTTGTCTGAACATGTCTAAGTTACTAATCACAAGGATCCTTGTTATTTCCCTTTTCTTTGATTAAAAACTTCTTAAAAATGTGTATGGATGTATATGTGTATGTGTGTGTATATATATATACATATTTATATGCGCATATATGTATAAATAAGCCTATATATATATAACACATGTTTTTCTATTGTTAATATAAAAATCCCTCTCATTAGTTTTCTAATGAGTTTATGAATGTAGTCTATGTCCTTAGAAATTTAATTTGAGGTAAAAATATTATCATTTATAGATTAGGGTCTGGATAATTTTTTTCTTTTCTTCATACTAGAAATAATTTTAGATACTGTAGACAAAGTTAATTAAAGTCATAACCCAAAAAGTAGAAAAAGGGTTCCTTCTCATTTTAGTGATTTGCATTATCCTATAGGTTATTGGTGTCAAACCCCTTTCTTCCCTTCCTCACAACAAAAGCCCCAATTTAACTTTTATAGAAAGGCATATGGAACAGGAGTCATCCAAATATATCCCACGGGTTGCAAATTGACCAAAAGAGTCACCTTTAGGGAAGCCTGCTTCTGAATGCTTGTGGAATTTATCATTATTCGGAATGGCTGTTGCATTTATCTGCAGCTTTTACTCACCAGATGAGACCTCAGACATTTCAAATTCTGCGGAGGCTGGCTACACCTTCATAGGAAAGCTTTTTGCTGATTTCCCTGTTGGTACTTTTCTCTTACACACTCTATGGGGTATGATAAACCTGGAGGTAGAGTCATAGCCAAGCACAGATAAAGCAGGAACATAATCTCTGACCAGCCTCACAAAAGCAGACAAACACACAATCTTTTTGCACCTGTTTCTTCCACTCCGGTTGCCGTGAATAGTGAGGTGTTCCTCACAGATTCAGCTTCACAGACAGCATTTTGCAGACACTCCCCTCTCACAGCAATGGTTTCTTCCCTCACTGGCTCAATCTACCTGATTACGTTCCCTTCTAATCAGTAACCTCAGTTCCTCTAGAAATAACTGTGTCGTCTGCTTTATATAGGATTTATCTGAGTCTGAAGCATAAACTGGAAAGTAGAATTAGAGGAACTGATTATTATGAAGACACCTGTATTTTTGTCTGGTATTCACAGGAACTTGACAGTGCACTCATTTATGCAAACTGGTGTTAGTGGAAAAGAAGAAGAAGCACAGAAGGAAGCAAAAAGAAGAGGCTGGACCTATAAAGTTGTGCACCTGTGTGATGCTAGGAGAAGAACAGAACTCTAAAAATGTCCGGTGCTGCTCAAAACACATTTGAACTTCCTATGAAAACCAACAGTGCTTGACATACAAATATCTTCCTCCAGATACACCTTTAAAAATATATTTTAAAATCTGAAACAATCTTAAACTCAATCTAAGCCACAATGCACAAGTTAATTCTCAAGGCAAATGAAGATTAAGAATGAAACTTCATCCACGTAAACCCTGTCTTTTTTTAAAAAAAAGAATTAAAAGGAATAATCTGTATAACTTACTCAAATTTGCATTTGAAGTTAAACCTTGAATCCTGCTTCTTGAGAAAACAGAATTGTGTCAGGCTTCTGTAATGACTGTTTACCCAGAGCATAAGATTGAAGTGGATTTTCAGATTAAAAATAAAACTCTTAAGTATGTCAATCCCCAGCTGATCAAAGCCTATAAACTAAATTTTTCCAAGGGCTTCATTAACAATATACCCAAGTAGAGCTGCAGTTCTTGGTTTTCTTTAGAGTAAGTTGTTAAAATGATTGAAGTTCATGTAAAAGAAACCCAGCGTTATAGTTAGGGTTTGCTTTTTTTTGTTTGTTTTTTGCCAGTGCCTGGCAAACAGTATGTGCTCAACACATGTTTATTTAATGCACTCAAAAGCATACAATATAAAGTGTCATTATCATTGCCAATGATATTTCTAAAAAGCCAAGTTCTATACTTATTTCAATTTTACATAAGCCACAATTTTACAAGGCTTCAAACAAACAAACAAACAAAAAACCCAAATCTTGTTTTCTTTAATAGAAAATATTTGGCAATTATAAGCATGTACTGTGCTGGCAGTAAGTTAAAGTGTGACTGATTTTTTTTCCTCCATTTCCTACTCTCAATTTTCAGATGTGGAAATTTCATTTGGAGAGAACAGGAGGTGTTGGTGGGAAAAATCTCATTAATCGTACCATATTCCCTTGTCTACAAAGAGTACTGCATCCAAATTACAGAAGAACTAAAGAAACCTTGTAGCATGAGTATATAATTAGCAGTGCTGCTAAGTGAATGGAAATGGAGGTTGCCTAACTTAATTAACTGTAATCATTACTCATTGTCATACTGCTTAGAAAGATTAGTTGAGGGTATTTCTTCTGTGGTATTACTTTAGGCATCTCTCCTTCCCTCTTAAATGTGTAAACAACTACACTATAAAGAAAGAATTAGCATGCCCTTTGAATCAGATAGAAACTTTTCTGAACAAGTAAGTTCCATGTCTTAGCTCAAGGGGGGCAAAACAGGAATGATGAGAAAATATTTAGTTGGGCCAAAGTTCGAGAAATTAAGAAAAAAAGTAGTTAATTGCAGAAGTTACTGGCTTGAGGAGGGAAAAAAGGAACCCTATATATGAGTTTCTGTAAATAAATTAGCTCTTGGCCAGGGAAGAAATAAATAACAAATTAAGATCTAAAGGGAAAAATTAAGGACAACACAGTATAAATCTATAGTACTGTCTGAAGAAGTTGTTCACAATTGCACAACAATGCAAGATTCCACAATGCACCTTCAAGGACACTGTAGCTAAGGATTGCTTTCTGATGATTTATCCTTTTAGCAGAAGACACGTGCATCTGGGAATATTGGTTCTTTTGAATAAAAATCACCTCATACCTAAAAGGAACCTTTATAAATATCAGAAAAACAGGAAAAAACAGGAATGTCTGTGATGACGATCATTGGTGGGGCTTGGCCTCATTAGCTCTGGGGTCACTAGTGTAAAAAAAGGTTCACAGGGACTCTCTTCTAATAGGGACTTCATTCATACACACACACACACACACACACACACACACACACACACACATATTGAGATGGAGTTTAGCTCTTGCTGCCCAGGTTGGAGTGCAATGGCATGATCTTGGCTCACTGCAACCTCTGCCTCCCGGGTTTAAGCGATTCTCCTGCCTCAGCCTCCGGAGCAGCTGGGATTACAGGCATGCGCCACCATGACTCGCTAATTTCGTATTTTTAGTAGAGACAGGGTTTCTCTTTTTGGGTCAGGCTGGTCTCGAACTCCCGACTTCAGGTGATCCGCCTGCCTCGGCCTTCCAAAGTGCTGGGATTACAGGCGTGAGCCACCACCCCCAGCCGGGACTTCATATTTAATGAGGCTTTTCACTGTTCTAGGAATTTAACTGAGTTTCAGGTATTGCATTCAAGAATCTTCTCAGCAAACCTGCAATATCGGTAATGTTATTCCTTAAACTCATTTTACCGGTGAGGAGATTGGAACTCAGGTTTTTCAGTCATCCAACTAACTAGAAGTGCTTAAGAATCCAGCTCTACCTGATTCCCTAAACAAGTGTGTGTCAAGAGTTAATGGGCACACAAACCACCTGGGTATCTTGGTAAACTATGGGTTCTGGTTCAGTAATTTTAGGTGGGAACTGAGATTCTGCATTTCCAATAAGCTCCCTGGTGCTGCTGTGGCTGCTACTCCTGGTGGTCTTCGGACAACACATCGGCTAGCGAGGCCCCTAGACTCGTGCTTCTCAAACTTTGCTGATATTAGAACCCCCTGAAGAACTTTTTTTTTTTTTTTTTTTTTTTTTTTTGAGACAGAGTCTCGCTCGGTCGCCCAGGCTGGAGTGCAGTAGCCGGATCTCAGCTCACTGCAAGCTCCGCCTCCTGGGTTTACGCCATTCTACTGCCTCAGCCTCCCGAGTAGCTGGGACTACAGGCGCCCGCCGCCATGCCCGGCTAAGTTTTTGCATTTTTAGTAGAAACGGGGTTTCACCGTGTTAGCCAGGATGGTCTCGATCTCCTGACCTTGTGATCCGCTCTCCTCGGCCTCCCAAAGTGCTGGGATTACAGGCGTGAGCCACCGCGCCCGGCCTGAAGAACTTCTTTAAGAAGAAACCCAGTGCCCAAACTGCACTTCATATCAATGACATCAGAGTCTCTAGAAATGAGACTCAAGCAATTCTAATGAACAGCCAAGTTTGAGAATCTGTACCCATTGGCATGTTGTTCTCAAATTAGGTGCTCATCAGAATCAACTGAAGAGCTCGTTATAAACACAGAGACCTACATTCGTTAAAGCGGTGATAAGACTTAGGCCTTTGTACATTTAGGTAGACCCCCAGGTGATTCTGTTATCCAACAGTTTGAGAACCACTTCCTAGAATATGCTCTTTCAAATCAATCAGACCAAGCCCTAAAGACAACCTTACCATTCAGGCAAAAAAGTTGTGAGTAGGAGCTTGTTTTCACGCATGTTCTCAGGGTTGCTCGGTTTGATAAGATATCCTCCAAGCTAAAAATTCATGGGGCCCTCACACCAACACAACCCCCAGTTACAGACATTTATTTAAACCTCTGTTGTGAGTATCAGTGTACTCATTGTATACTTATACTGTGTGTGGTTTTTTTATGCCTGTTGTTGCGCATTAAATCTATTACTTTGTCAGTACTTCAAGGAAAAGCACATGCATGTTGTAAGACATTTCATATATGCCCAGGGTAGCTGTATAATGAAAAGGAATTGATTTTGAAAAAGAACCTAATCTGAAATGAATAGACAAAATGATCCCTAAACTCAGTAACCTAGTTCATAAATGATCCTCAACTCCTCTTCAAGGGCTTGTGAAGATGAGGGTCATTTTGAGAAGTGACACATTTTGGCTTCAGGGGAGTTTTAGCACAACTGCTGTCAGATTGCATCTTCTTAAACATTTTTGTTGGCAGTGAAGGGAAGATGTTAGATCATGTTAGAAATGTAATTAATGGGGTCAAAATTTTACTTCCTTACAGCTCCTAAGAGCACATACTTAGAGGAAACTCTTTTGGATAACTCCCTTAATATTAGTTAGGATTGTCCAACTATTCCTTTAAATGAGCACAACTGGGGCCACTCCTTATGGCTCTGGGCATTGCACCTTGCACAGAGGTGCTTGAGTATCATACCCACATTCCCCCCAGCCATCCATGTGATCCTGGAATAAAGCAGAGTCATATTGAAAAAAAAGTGTGCTTTCTTTCAACATTGGCTGTTCTGTGGATTTGGAAAGTGGGGAAGATGCCTCTTTAATTTTCAAAGAGTACCATATAAGCGAGTAGCAGTCCTGCAGACTACAAAGTATAATAAAAAAGTTTGGGATTTCAGTTGGAAGGCATTAGGAACTAATTTTACGACCTAGGACAAGATATTTAAACTTTTAGCATCACGAGGCCTTCCATTTATAAAATAGCGTGGCAACATGCCATAGACAGTCAACACTCAGGCTCCGGAGTCAAAGCAGTTTAACCAGGGCCTGAATTCCAGTTCTCCTATGTACTAGCTGCATAATCTTGGCATGTTATATTATTTATATCACATTTCATTACCTTTAAAATGGGGATAATATTAATTCCAGCCTCCTGAGGCTATTGTTAGATTCCACTACACGGTGCTTAACACAGTTCCAGATACAGAGTTAGTGCTAAATAAATAGTAGCTACTATTTATCAACAACAATAATAAGATGATAATCACTCACATTTCCCAAGGCTTTGGAGGAAATTAAATCAAATGATGCATACAAAATAAGCCTTTGAAGTGAAAAACACCATAATGATGTTGAAGATGGGTTTTCTTCCTTTTAGTAATATGTTTGCCATATCTTTTGATTTTAAAGAAATAGTAGTGGTTTAAAAAAAAAAAAAAAAACAAAAGCAAGTAGTAGGGCCACCAAAGATCTGTCTACAATAATTGTTCTGAGGGGTTAGGTTCCTGTTGAGAGTTGGAGCCAAACCTAGCACCTATAGTACAAACCTAAATATACAATACATCAGGGAACAACGTAGACTTCGAATGTACAGATTTAAAACTAGAACTTCAATAACCTGATGATGTGCTGAATAAATTGGAAGTAATTCCATTACATCTTGTCTCTAGAGTTATTATTCCCAATAATCACAATTTTTTAAAATGACCATCTTGAAAATTGTGTTTCCTGGAGTCACCTCCAAGTAGCAGTAAGCTACCCATCTCCTATTACAAAAAGAAAAATGAGACCAGCTTGTAAACACATTACCCAATAAAGTACCTTAAAGTGCAAGCAGGGAGGCATTATTGCTCAATGGAAGTCAATTTAAAATAAGAGGTTACAGAGCTTTCTCAATAAGAGTAAAGGATCCCAGCCATAATTGTTCCGCAGTAATTTTGGAAAGGTATACTTTTATTCAAACTGTGCTATGATTTTGGCTTCTCTCCTAGGGAGGAACTTTTATTTCAGTAACTGAGTTCATGAAAAGCCCAATTCTTTGCAGCTCTTCAGCCAGCAGCATTTTTTTCAGTTTCTACAATCACATCACTGTGTTGAGTGTGTGTTTGTTTACTTAAGATTTTAAGCACAATTCTTCATGGCCCATTTATTTTTGAATATTGTTCTTTTATTTTGATTGCATATCTTTCCCGTAGGATTACAGCAAGTTTGAAGAAAAATCAGACAATAAAACACTCACTCAATATCATAGGGGTATTTGCTTTCATACATCAAACAGAATGAAAATCTATCAGGTTGGTTATTTGAGATGATTAGTGTTAATTTTTGCACCTGATGACCAAAAATCATTTTCGAATTCGATATAAGGAACTTTTGCACAGAAATCTTACACCATGGAATATCTCTAAGTGTTAAGTTTTATATAAACATGAACATCTGGAAGAACTTGAGCCAACTTGGGAGCTATTATTTTACCCAGCCTCCTTCATCAAACAGAACTCAGAACTCCCCTCTGTGAGTTTTAAGCTTTTCTCAATGAACTGAGTAATGGAATCTTGAGGGACACCTTTAAATCCAGCAGTAGAAGCAAAAACCTTCCCCACTGATAAGCAAAAGGATATTTCTGGCAACAAAACCCATCAACTATAGTAGGTATATATCTAACTCAGTCAACCTTCAATTAAATGCAAGTCAGTAACCCCTGAAGGCAACAACAAGGGCTTAGAGTAAAATAAAAAAGTCCACAGACATACTGCAGAAGATCCAGTCTCAGAGGATGATCTGCTTAACACTTGGCCCTGAGATTTTTTCAAAATGTCCTGGAACATTCAAAACCTCACAGTGACCACAGTTAAAAATAATGTATTATAGGTTTCAAAATTGCTAATCGATTTTTTTTTTTTTTTTGAGACGGAGTCTCGCTCTGCCGCCCAGGCTGGAGTGCAGTGGCCGGATCTCAGCTCACTGCAAGCTCCGCCTCCTGGGTTTAGGCCATTCTCCTGCCTCAGCCTCCTGAGTAGCTGGGACTACAGGCGCCCGCCATGTCGCCCGGCTAGTTTTTTGTATTTTTTTTTTTAGTAGAGACGGGGTTTCACCGTGTTAGCCAGGATGGTCTCGATCTCCTGACCTCGTGATCCGCCCGCCTCAGCCTCCCAAAGTGCTGGGATTACAGGCTTGAGCCACCGCGCCCGGCCGCTAATCGATTTTTAATGTTCTCACTATAAAAAAATAAGTTGGTGAGGTGATAGATATGTTAATCAGCTCGATTGACTCTTTATACAACATACACATAGATCAAAAACATCACGTTGTACCCGGTAAATATGTACAACTATTATTTGTCAATTAAAAGTAAATAAATAATTATTTTAAAAACTTCAGTACTTCCAAGACCTGGGAGCAACTATGTGTGGTAAGCCCATTAATTTATAACTGGGACTGTAAACCAACAGAACGAATTCTTTCACTTAAAATCATCATTTGATTAATGGCATACCCATACATTACATTTCCTATACAAGAACAACATATAATGTATGGTATTTATTATCACAAAATTTCTAGAAATGATAAAATAAGTCCAATTCTGTAGATATAGTCCTGGTCTAAATCCCCATGTGTCTATAATGCTGTCACGTATATCTTCTTAAAACACTAGTTTCTTCAAATCACCTACCCTCATTCTTATAAACCTAACTCTTGATAAGAGTTTCTATCCATTGTCCAAACTTCATCATCTGCCTTCCATTTCTCAACACACTAAGCTGACTTCTACTGAAATGCACTATTCTACAGGGTTCTCTCTCCATTAGATTATAAGATATTTAAGAATAGAAAGACTGGCTTTTTTACAGCTTTCCAGTCCCTAGTGCTTCCCAGCACTATTCTTGGAACATAGTTACCACAAAGCAAACATCTACGTCATGTTTCACATTGATATATACCCCACTAATGTCCAACACATGTTATTTAAACAAATACTAGTCTCTAAATACTTGTACATCTGTTCAAAAATTTTATAAAATATGCTAGATCATTTCTATTGTGGAAAATTAGAAGCAAACTAAATATTCATGACATAGAAATGAAAACAATTCTGGTACATCCTATTAATATATTTATAGGCAGACAATAAAAAATCATATTCTTATGGAATATTTAACTCGGTTGGAAAACCATATGATATATTAAGTGAATTAAGCAGCTTCCAAAACTATGTGTATGCTAAAATACTAAAATATATTATTCTTAGTGGTTAAAAACCTAGGCTCTGGAGCCTGAATGCATGGTTTAGAATTCCAGCTCCATTTTATAATGGCATTGTGAACCTGAACAAGTTAATGCATCTCGTTATTGCACCAATTTTCTCATTTTTAAAATGATCTAATAACAGTACTTATATCATAAAATTATTTTCAGGTATAAAGCCATAATATTTAACATATAAGGTAATTGAAACATGGGTGCATACCAAGTGCTAGTAAATATTAGCTATCATTATATAGTTCTCAATAGGAAGGTCTGTGCCAAACAAGTAACACTGGTTATTCCTGAATAGCAAAATTACAGGTAACTATTACCTTCATTGTGTTTTTCTGTATTCTACTTTTGGCAATGAGTGTATATTATTTTGTATTATAAAAATTCAGGCTGGGCTTGGTGGCTCGTGCCTGTAATCCCAGCACTTTGGAAGGCCAAGGCCAGAGGATTGGTTGAACCCAGAAGTTCAAGACCAGCCTGAGCAATGTAGTGAGACCCTGTCTCTACAAATAATTTTTTTAAAAAAATCAGCCAGGGATGGTGGCACGCACCTGTGGTCTGGGAGGGCAAGGCTGCAGTGAGCTGTGATTAAGCCAATGCACTTCAGCCTGGGTGGCAGAGTGAAACCCCGTCTCAAAAAAAAAAAAAAAAAAAAAAAAAAAACACACACACAAAAACAAAAAAGAGCCAGATTCTTCTTAAAATATGCAAAACTATTTACCAAACATTACATTGGTAAGATGCATACATTGTTAATGGAACAATGCTGGGATACTAGATCAAAGAAGTATTGTCATCACAAGTAGCAAGCTGCCTGTAAAATAGTAGACATTGCTCTCCAAAAATTCTGTATTTCATTAGTGCTATGGGATGAATATTTGTGTCCTTCCAAAATTCATATGCAGAAACATAAACCCCAATGCCACAGTTTTAAGAGGTAGGGTTTTAAGAAGGTTATTAGGTCATATAAGCAGAGCCCTTATGAATAGGATTAGTGCCCTCATAAAAGAGGCCAAGGGAACTTGTTTGCCCTTCCATTATGTGAGGGTAAAGGAAGAAGGCACCATCTGTGAAGCAGACAGAACCCTCAGCAGACACTGAATCTGCCAACATTTTGATCTTGGATTTCCTGGGCTGCAGAAACAGTTCTGCAGCAATAAATCTTCGTTGTTTATAAATTACACAGTCTATGATATATTTATTATAGCAGCCCAAACAAACTAAGACAATTAGGAACAAGAAGTACCAAGAATTACCATCATTATTATAAAAGATATTTCTACAGAGGTGTTTTTAAGTGGTACAAGTTTAATATATATAAATATACAAGTTTAGTATATATTTTACATACTCAAGTTTAAAAACTATATACATATATATTAAAATGTATCACATAAAAATACCTCTGTAGAAATATCTTTTCTATAGTTTTTAACCTCATCATTTATTGGAATTTGTTATGGAGGGAGATCGTCCCCTGCTCCCTTAAAGTTCATAGAAATAGGTCAATGCCATCTTTTGGGGCTCTCCCAAGACTATTACAATAAAACGGGGTGTAGCAAGATAAATAAAACACACTTAGGTAAGTGTGCCAACCACTTTAACTTGGCATGAGGACTATTAGTCTAACAGAATGAGGTACTGAGAACACATCATCAGAAGCACTTAAGCATAAATGTTCTCTTTTTATAGTGGTGGGGGGAGGATAACAGGGGAGAAATGAGTAAAAATGAGGTTTCAGCTTCTAGTTTCACTAGGAATAGACAAGTTAAAAGGTGAAATGTGAGATAACAGAAAGTTTGATGTAATTTAATAGCACTGCAACCATCAATTATTATTTTAACATTTTTGGTAAAGCTTCCTTTTACATCCAAGAGGCCCAAGTGAAATCACTGTGTTCTTACATTTACCCATATCATTTCTTTTTTTATTTTTATGAGCTCCTTCTTCTGCTGAATAAATAACTATTTCAGCACACAAAAAGTTGTGCCTTAGACGTCTTTCTAACAGTGCCTGTATACCGTAAGTGCTCAACAATTGCTTGATGAGTAACATGCATTCAGCAAGTGAGGCAAAAAAGAAATTACCCTTTTTTGGAATGAACTAAGAGAGACAGAGAACTGAAAAAGTATAGACATGAGGAAGAAGAAAAATAATGAAGGAACAGAAGATGATGTCAGTGTGAGTAAATATAATTCCTATATATTAATGAGTGTGATATGTTACATTCATATTAAAAGTTTATTAACAAAACATCACCACAATGAATATAGTTGAGATTTCCCTTGCTATGTGATAGGTACTGGTCTAAGCGATTTTTATTTGTTTATTTTCTCGTCTCAGCAATCCTATGAGGTAGGTGCTATTATTAATTCTATTTTTCAGATGAAGAAACTAAGGAAAAAAGAGAGTCGGTGTATAAAAAAGACAGTATAAAAAGGTGTATAAAAAGAGAATCCTACAGTATAGTACTGAGAGAAAATGAAAGAGTTGGATTTCCAACCCAGAAAGTTTGGCTTGGAGTCTGTCCTTTTAACCAAAATATTCTTAAACATCTGTCTATATTGTCTCCATTTATATAGGCATTAGCTGAATAATTTTTAATGTCCCTTGAGTTAGAGAAATACTACTATTACCTATTCGACAGGAAGAAACATCAGACATAAATGACTTGGCCTGATCACTCAGCTATTATATCGGCAGCAAAGCCTTTCTTTGGCATTACTTAATTCATATTCTCACAGTAACAGCATTCTCCTATCCCTAATTCTCAGTGCTTTAGGCTATTTCCCAGGAACATGCTATATAACTGGAAAGAGATATAAGTACAATTTGCCAGCATTAATAATAGGGACATTGCTCCTTGCATTTGCTACTTCTCTCTGTATCTGTCTACTTTTATTTTTTTCTTATTCCCTAAACACTCTATCTCCATTGTGCTGATTTTTTGAAGATATTCATCTATCTTGATTTTCCTTACATTTTTTTCTTTTTGCCTTGGAGTAATGTTTCCTTTTCTTTTCCACCTGGAATAGATTATTGTTATTTCAAGGCCTCCCTGTGAGCACTTTTTTCTCCTTTTTATTGCCATTCTTCAGTATTTTTACTGGTACTCATAACAGTTCTCCTTTCCTTGCTGGCTTCTGGCGTGGGTTTGTTACTATTTCTTGTTCTTTGATGTTTCCCATATCTGATTGTTCCTTCTCACCCCTGCTTTCTGCCACGTTTACCTCTTTGCTATTATTTGTTTCCTATTTTGAAGGTTGACAACTAAGAGGACAGTATCATTCCTCAATGTGTATCTCCAGCGTACTCATGAAACCAGCAGCAGCCTCCTTCACACATAAAATATCTAGTCCAGGAGGGCAAAGTGACTCACGTCTGTAATCCCAGCACTCCGAGAGGCCGAGATGGGCGGATCACTTGAGGCTCGGAGTTTGAGACCAAACCAGGCAACAAAAGGAGACCTCCATTTCTACAAAAATTAGCCAGATGTGGTGGCACAACTGTAATCCTAGCTACTGGGGAAGCTGAGGTGGGAGGATCGCTTGAATACAGGAGTTCCAGGCTGCAGTGAGTTACGATGGCGCCACTGAAGCCTGGGAGACAGAGCAAGACCCCTGTTATAGTTTGAATATTTGTCCCTGCCATAATCTCATATTGACATGTAATCCCTCATGTTTCTTTGTTTGTTTTTTGAGACAGAATTTCACTCTTGTCATCCAGGCTGGAGTGCAGTGGAGCGATCTCAGCTCACTGCAACGTCTGTCTCCTGAGTAGCTGAGATTACAGGCACCAGCCATCACGCCCGGTTAAGTTATTCCCAGTGTTAAAGGTGGGGCCTGGTGGCAGGTGATTGGATCATGGGGCTGGATTTCTCATGAGTGGTTTAGCACCATCCCCTTGGTGCTGTCTTCAGATGGTGAGTGTATTCTCATGAGATATGGTTGCTTAAAAGTGTCTGACACCTACCACTCTCTCTCTCATGTTCCTGCTCTGGCCATGTGACATGCCTGCTCCCCCTTCACTTCCACCATGATTTTGAGCTTCCTGAGGCTTTCCCAGAAGCCGAGAAGGTGCCAGCATTATGCTTCCTGTACAGCCTATGGAACCTTGAGCCAATTGTTCTTTTCTTTAAAAATTACCCCATCTCGGGTATTTCTTTATGGCAGTGTGAGAATTGACTAATACAGCTCCATCACTAAAAAAAAAAAAAAAAGGTCTACTCAAAGTTGGAAAGTGAACATTAGGGAAGTACATGCTTTGTATAAATATAAACCTTTGGACTCCCAGCTTCTTCCTTTGCCTATCAGCTTTAAGGGATAGTAGTTCTGTTTGACTTTTGAAAGGACAGAACAAGATCCTTATATATCACGTTTCCGCTATCAGTAGTTAAGAGCTTTTGCTATAAATTGAAAGTATCATGGACACATTCCTTAGTTAGCAGTCACTGCATGTCATTAATTAGGTCTTGAAATGATGTTCTGAAATGCTGTTTAATTTCTATGAATTTCAAGTGGGATTACCCAGCAAGTACATTGCCAGTATATGTAGTAAGTAGGTAGTTTTCTTTTAACATTATGAATGTTATTCTCAAAATTTTAGGTTGTTTTTATAAGGGACAGTGTACAGTTTGGGCTTCTGTGCTAATTGGAGGTTGACAAGGGAAAAAGGGATAGTTTTCCAGCATGTTTTCTAGGTTTTTCTAAATAGTACAAAGATGTTCAGGAGGAAGAAAATATTGCTATTTTAAATGGAATATTTTCCATGCTAACTTAAGCATATCTCAGGATTCAAGCAGACATTTGGATATTTTCCTCATCTCAGACAATAACTACTATGACCTTGAACAAATCTCTCCATTTTCTGATTCTCAGTTTTCTCATCTATAAAATAAGGGAATTGGACTAAATAATTTTGTTTCCATTTAGCTTTAGCACTCTATGACTTTTATCCATTTACTTATACAACACTGCTCCTGAGAAACATACATTTATACAATTATAGGGATAAATGCCCAGGACTTCATTTAATAGATTTTCCTAATACCACCACTGTACTGTACTGGTAACAGACACTTTCCCCTGTATAAGCAAGTTATCCTGCAGATGTTAATGGAGTGACCCCAAAAGGCCAACAGAAATTAAAGAAACTTGGCAAAAATGAACAAACAAAAAACTAGCCGTGGCATACAGATTAAGTATATTTACACCAAGTTATGATTTTTTAGTGATTTCCCCATTTAAAGTTACTGATATATATGTGTGTGTGTGTGTATATATATATATATATATATATATACACAAAATCATCAGTATGTTTTCCCCTAGATAATAATTAAGTATCATTCAATAATTGTTACATGCTGTATACTTTTTTTTTTTGAGACAGAGTCTTGCTCTGTCGCCCAGGCTGGAGTGCAGTGGCACAATCTCGGCTCACTGCAAGCTCCGCCTCCCGGGTTCACGCCTTTCTCCTGCCTCAGCCTCCTGTGTAGCTGGGACTACAGGCGCCTGCCACCACGCCCGGCTAATTTTTTATATTTTTAGTGGAGACGGGGTTTCACTGTGTTGGCCAGGATGGTCTCGATCTCCTGATCTCGTGATCCGTCTGCCTCCGCCTCCCAAAGTGCTGGGATTACAGGCGTGAGCCACCGCGCCTGGCCTACATGCTGTATACATTTTAAGCGATATAGATCTACTCAACAAACCTAAAATGTAAGTAGTTATTTTCCTAATTTCCAAAATTAAGAGAGGCAGAAAGAGGTTAAGCAACTTGCCTAAGGTCACAGTCATTAAATAGCAGCATTGAGATTAGAACTCAGCAATCAGCCTGGCTCCAGAATCCATGCATCTGATAACTGCCTCTTATAATATGGTTGTGTTCATCCATTTTCTTGTTTATCTATTGTGAGGTTGCCAGTATGATTTCTTAAAAGGCCTGTTGGAGTCAGGAATATGTCCCTAGGTCACAGAGCTCAGCAAATTTTAGTAGCCTAAAACTTGACTCAATTCTCCTGAGCAGTATTCTCAGTGTGACCTCATTACTGGTCAAAAGTTTTAAATGAGCAGTTACATATTTTTTGCTGCTCTCACTAATACATGTCTTGCGATGTATGACCAAAGGGGTTGACTTGTGCACTCAAAATGCAAAAAAAAAGTACTATAAATATAGAGTAGAAATGGAAATTGGCCATATAATATGACAATTTAAAAATTTTAAATATCTGATTTTCACAAGTCATAAAGAGCCTCTATGATATTCAGTATGATTGGAGAGTTTGAATTGTGAAAACTTTATTAAGGAGACTAGTTAGAAACTCAGCAGAGTTTTCGTGGATTGCATGACACTACTTTCATTTTCTTTGCAGTCATCATGAAAGTAAAATTTTATAGGTTCAACACACTCCACATACACCTAATTGCTCTCTAGGGTAGTAAAACAACCAAGCAGTGAATCCACAAAACCAGTTCAGTGAGTTTCATTTAAACCATGCATACACTACCAAAAGGTGACTCACAGCAGAGGAAATTAATTTACTAGCCATGAAAACACAATTCTTAATGATCCCAATACTATGACAGTACCTAAAATGTCTTGTGTGTATATATTTGCATACACATGTCCACACATTTTATAGCAAGAACATAAACATTTCAAACTGAAATGCCTAAGTAATCCTTAAAGATAGCTTTTGTCAAGCTAAAATCTGGTCAGAAAATGAAAGTTAGGGCTTTTATTGTACTTTATTTTTTGAGATGGAGTTTCACTCTTGCTGCCCAGGCTGGAGCGCAATGGCACAATCTCAGCTCACTGCAACCTCCGCCTCCCAGCTTCAAGCAATTCTCCTGACTTGGCCTCCCAAGTAGCTGGGATTATAGGCATGTGCCACCACACCCAGCTAATTTTGCATTTTTAGTAGAGAAAGGGTTTCACTATGTTGGGGTCTGGAACTCCTGACCTCAGGTGATCCACCCACCTTGGCCTCCCAAATTACTAGGATTATAGGCGTGAGCCACTGTGCCCAGTGAGGCTTTAAAACTGGTGAAAATGCCAGCCATTCAATTTTTACTTTGAATAATCAAAACTGAAGTGATTTAAGTAGTGACTCATCATCCAGTGTAACCTAGCACAGCAATAGAGATTTTGTGTGAAACACACCAAAGGAAAGGTTTGGGGTTTTTAATTGTATAATTGACTAATTCTTGGGCACCTCCTTCCCTCAACCAAAGATACATCATCTGAATAGTTCACAGCCTCCTCCAAATAAATGAAAGTGACAGGCTCTGTATTTCTTAATTTGACGCCTTTCAAAGATAAGGTTAATGGAATTAAGTTAACCACAAAGATTATTGTAAATTAAATGTTATATCCTTAGATGTCTGAGTTAATTTAATGCATTTCAATAAAGATGAGGTTAGGAAACATAAAAAGGAAAATTTATGGGACTAATTTAAATGGTATCTTTCCACATCTCTTGTGCATGCTAAAGCATAGCCTTTTATGTTTGTCAACTCATAAATATTGTTGCAGGGAAGAGATAGAGGTCCCAAGTTGTCTTAAGAATGTGGAGTCAAATGTTCAATATGATTTTAGGAACAGCCATATGAAATGAAATAGTCATTTCCAAGTAATTCAGCTATGAAAATTGTTAAATATCAATAGAGGGAGGGTACACAAATAGAAGTTAATCACAAGTAAAATAACCTAACAGTGATTATTTTTATTATCATAATCATCAAGGTTAGATTTACAGAGTAAAACAAATGGTTTTCTATGTTTGTTTAGTGAGTATTTTCACAGCTATATATATTTTAATTTTTCTTTAAATTTTCATATATATTAACTAGAACATAATACAAACTTCATTTTGGTATTAGAAGTACATTTTTAAAATCATTAACACTGTAATTTTTACAAAGAGAAAGGTAATGATTGTGATGATTATTATATTATTATCAATATTGGTTATCACGGAAACTGTGTTTAATACTTTTCTCATGGCAACTTATGAAGTCTTTATTATAATCATTTTATTTATAATGCAATTGAGTCTTAGAAAAGTTAAATAGATAGTATAAGGTCATCCTTGTAGAAAATGAGTGACAAATTTAAACTTAGATTATTTTTAAGCTCATTCTTTTGACTGTAGCATTATATTATGTTCCTGTAGTTACAGAATAATATAACACATAGAAATCATTTTATTCCCTTATTTCGGGTAGAGGGCTGATGATAACCTTGGCAATAATAATAAAAAAAAAAACCCAAAACCTATTGTCACAGTTCTTATTGTTGATGGTTTTAATAAAAGAAAAAAATGTCTTTGATGTTTTCCCTTTATGTGGCATCTGGTATTTGCCTATATCCATGATCTATATACAGCCTCTTTGAAAATTAACCAAATGATATTAATAGACAGTTTATCTTATGTAGCGTTAACTCCTCCTAACTTTGTACACATTTCCCTGCATAATGTGAAGAATAAGAACAGAGGAAATCAACACCAATAATACAGGAAAAAAATACAGTTTTTTTTTAAACCAAGCAAGAAAACACAATCTGATGCCAAAACAAATAAATATGAAGACCAGAGAAAAATCTGATATCCAGAGATTGGAATCTAAAGTAAATGATGAAGGTATTAGCAATCCGTTTTCTGTTAAATGAATTCATCTTTGTTACCTTTGCACACAGCATACATTCAAAAAATTAGAAAAAATCAAGTTTCAATTGTGGTTTGCTTTATTGGCAGTAATGTGAAGGATCAAGTACTCAAATAATTTAAGCAAATTTTAGAAATAAGAGGTTGTATAATCAAAACACAACCTAGAAAAACAAATATTGCATGTTCTCACTCATATGTGGGAGCTAAAAAATTGATCTCATGGAGGTAGAAAGTAGAATGATAGTTACCAGAGGCTGGGAACGGTAGTGGGGAGGGGGTGATGAAGAGGGGCTTGTTTAATGAGTATAAAAATACAGTTAGCTAGTAGGAATAAAATCTAGAGTTCTGTACCACAATAGGGTGATTATAGTTAACAATAATTTATTGTTTATTTCAAATTCACTGGAGGAGTAGACTTGGAATGTTCCCAACACAAATAAATGAAAAATGTTTGAGGTAATGAATATTCCAATTATCCTGATTTGATTATTACAGATTATATGCCTGTATCAAAATATCACACGTATTTCATAAATATGTACAACTGTTATGAACCCATAATAATTAAAAAGAAGAAAGGAAAACAAAACATAACATAGAGGATGACGTAGCTTGATTGGTGATTCATAGTGTATGCAACTAAGATGATTGGAGAGCGTACACCTTAGTCCATGAAAGGAAAATCAGAGTTTTCACAGAGAGCAAAAGTGTGATTCTATCCTCGAGCCACAGATTTCTCTCAAGCCACAGATGCACACACTCGCTACCTTTGCATACCTTACTCCACCATCTAAAAAGTTCCCTTTTATTTCAATACCACTGGAAAATCCACCATTTCCTTCATCATAGATTAAGAAAGAGTGAGTTTTTCTGAAGTTCTAACTACCATTGTTAATGCTTTGAACCTATTGTCTACTTTCCATGTTTATGATTGTGTCAGCTCATGTGTAACAAACTCTTACCAAGTTGAAACATGTTCACTGAGGTTCTTTTTTCCCTAAGACCTGTATAGGTCTTATTCATCTTTGTTACCTTTGCTACATATTGAGGAGTTAATAGAATAGCAATATTTTTACATACCAACCATGAGTGAGATACTATACTAAGGTGTTATTCATGTATTTTTGTAACTTCAAAATAATCCTCCATGTTAGTTATTTATTTCATATATGAGAAAACATGGAAAGGCTCCTTCCAGGCTATCTTGCTAACTATAACCCTAGCATTTCTAAACACAAAATATAAGCAATTCGGTGTCTTTGCACTGGCTATTCTTTCCTTCTGGAAGGTTCTTCCTCAGTCTTTACATGACTGGTTCCTTCTAGACAGTCATCTCAGCTGACATGCCTCTTCAGCAGTTTCTCTTTACTACTGAAGCTAGAATAATTACCCAATCACTCACTATCTCAACTCAGTTTGTTCTCAGTGTAACACTTTTATCTGATATGTTTCTTGTTTATTTATCAAAAGAGACATAATTTCTTTTTCAGAAATGTAGGCTCTGTGGGAGCAGGGAAATATATATAAGATCCAATTACAACTCAACAATAAATAAGTCACTTCCATCATGGAAGTTCTGAGTTTCATCATCCATAAAGTAAGATAATATTTATCAGATATGGTTGTTATCATATAATGTATTTATATATGTATGTGTGTGTGTGTGTGTTACATGGATGGATGACAATTTTCCCACAGACTGGGGTTGGGTGGTGGTGGGGGGAGGTGAGGGATAGTTTTAAGATAATTAGAGAATATTTCATTTATTATGCACTTTATTTCTATTATTATTATTACACTGTATTATATAATAAAATAATTATATAACTCACCGTATCATAGAATCAGTGGGACCCCTGAGCTTTCTTTCCTGCAACTAGACGGTCCCATCTGGGCATGATGGGAGACAGTGACAGATCATCAGGCATTAGATTGCCTGATACTCCTCATACACACACACACACATACATATATAAAAACAGTAATGTCCAGTAGAAAGTATGCTGAAAAATTAGTGTGCTGCAAAGTTGTTAAATGCACTATTCCGAAATATACTGGTCTCTCATCCTTCTCACTTTATTTTTTAAAATTCATTTTATTGAGATACAACACACGCACCATAAAATTCACTCTTTTAAAGTGCACAATTCAGTTATATATAGTATATTCACGTAGTTATGCAACTGTCACCACTTTAAAATATTTTTATTTATTATTATTATTTTTTGAGATGGAGTCTTGTTCTGTCCCCAGGCTGGATTGCAGTGGCACGATCTCGACTCACTGCAACCTCCGCCTCCCAGGTTCAAGCTATCCTCCTGCCTCAGCATCCCAAGCAGCTAGGACTACAGGTGTGTGCTACCACGCCCAGCTCATTTTTTTTTTTTTTTTACAATCTTTCTACAGATGCAAATGGAAAAACTGAGGCATGTGAGTTTAAGAAACTCCCAGAACTACACAGTTAAAAAATGTAGAAGTCAGGATTCAAAGTCAGGCTTTTCAGTCCTCCTATGTTGGTAGCTCTCACCTGAGTATTGTCTTACTAGTAGCATGATGTGCTCACAGTAGACCCTATGAGGGGTATTTGGATGCAGATAATTAACATCATTTCAATCCACAAAAACAGGCTTAGTCCTCAATAAGTAAGGAATCAAGGTGAGAGTTAGTATTTTGTTGCAGAGTTAGTATTTTGTTGAAGACAAATTAATAACCTTTTTTTTTTTTGAGACGAGTCTTGCCCTGTTGCCCAGGCTGGAGTGCGGTAGCTCAATCTCTGCTCACTGCAACCTCCACCTCCCAGGTTCAAGCGATTCTCCTGCCTCAGCCTCCCAAGTAGCTGGGACTACAGGTGCATGCTACTACACCTGGCTAAGTTTTTGTATTTTTAGTAGAGACGGGGTTTCACCATGTTAGCCAGGATGGTCTCAATCTCCTGACCTTGTGATCCTCCCGCCTCAGCCTCCCAAAGTGCTGGGATTACAGGCATGAGCCACCGCACTCGGCCAATAAATCTTAAAATATTCTTCCTACTCTCCTTTCTTTTGTCTGTTATTTTCCTGGATATCTACTGTGAAATACTGTGGTCTCACATACAAACCAGGAAAAATGAGAAGGAGGTGCATTTTATCTTAAATACAGAACTTCTAATAAAACAGAGTTATTTTAAATGTATAGGGGGATCAAAACATATAAAAATAAACACTTGATTATTTGATTTAGCATTATATTCATTTTATTCACTGCATGCATTTTATTCTGCTGGCAATCAAGATTAGTTCAAGAAGAAGGTCCATAATGGCAGTTGACACATTCCCCTGTTCAATAGCCCTGATGATATTTATAATTATGATTTGAATACATTTTACTGGGCTAGTAAATATTAAAGCAAATTTTTAGAAATGATGAAAAAATTAATTTAAGTATTTATTTGTTCTAAATTTACAAACAACAAATATGCAATTTTCTAAGTAGAATAACACAGACCAGAGAGTAATAATATTTGAAATGACGGTGAATTTTGGTCTCTGGATGTTCTTGGCTTTTGGTCTTATGATTCACCACAACTTCTAGGCATGTAATTATCTCTTAACACCTCACATCCTGTTATACAGTATGCCGTTCCTTAAATGAGAATTGGTCTCAAGTATCATTATATATTTAGATCTTAATAATTTTAATAGAAACATCAACCAGTAATTTCTGAAGGGCAAAATATATAAATTTAATCACTTAAAATATATTTTTTTATAATAAAATCTAGCTTTTAAAATTCTATTTAGACCTAGAATGATCCTTTAAGATCATTTAACTCCTGTAATTAAATTGCAAAATTTGAAATATGTTCAACTTAAAATTCAGCCTAAAACTCAAAGCTGTATTTTAAAGTTCCTGTTGCATTTGTTTTACTGCATCTGCTAGAGAATGCACCACAAAATCCTTTATAGATATTCAGATGAATCTCTCTACCAGAAATGAAGAAGGAACGCAGCTAATCTTGGGCTTTCATTGGTTTGATTACCATTTCAACTCTAAATGGCTGCATGATAATTAGTGGGTGTGGAATAACCAGTACTGCTCAAGAAGCAATTGCCTTTACTGAAAAACAAAGTTACGAAAGAAGCACAGTAAACTCCAAGAGACAATCAATTCAATCTTACACACCTCCCTGCCATAGCTTTAAATGAAGCAGATGTGCTGAAAAGCCAGTGAGAAGATGGTTGATATTTCTTAAGGTTCAAACAGAAATAGAATCTCCAGCACTTGACTGCCCATATTTTTCACAATGATTTATTGCAGTAAATAGTCTACACGAGCATCCCAGTTTTGGACTTTTTCCATATCAGTCAGGTACTTAAAGCCTTAAAGTATAGTTAAATTAAATAAAAGAAGGGATGGCTTTTATTTTAAAGTTAGAGAACAAACAAGAATGTTTTCTAGATACTAAATTCATTTATAATTATACCATATTCAGATGGATGCCCATTCCTATATATTAAATGTTCATGATTTTAAAGGTCATTGGACAAAAATACTATGGATAATATAAAATCAGAAAAATAATGAATGAAATTTTAGTAGAATCTATTTTAATGGACCTCCATTTAACTGAATCATTATATTAACCAAAGCTCTCCATTCCCCTTGTTAGATTTACTATGGATCAAGATGGCCTGCTGAAAAATCTTAACTAGAAATCTACTCTCTATGAGAGATAAATTGTATGCTTTGGTGGATTAAAGATAGCTGCGAATTTTTTTGACATTTCTTCACTGGGGAGGTAAAGTCTCTGTTTCCTCCCTTGAATTTGGATAGGTTCTGTGACTGCTCTAATAGAATGCAGCAGAATAGTGGTCCCCAACAATATTGGCACCAGAGACTGGGGTTTGATGGATGACAATTTTCCCACAGACTGGGGTTGGGTGGTGGTGGGGGGAGGTGAGGGATAGTTTTAAGATAATTAGAGAATATTTCATTTATTATGCACTTTATTTCTATTATTATTATTACACTGTATTATATAATAAAATAATTATATAACTCACCGTATCATAGAATCAGTGGGACCCCTGAGCTTTCTTTCCTGCAACTAGACGGTCCCATCTGGGCATGATGGGAGACAGTGACAGATCATCAGGCATTAGATTGCCTGATACTCCTCATAAGGAGTATGCAACCTAGATCACTCACATGTCCAGTTCACAATGGGGTTTGTGTTCCTAGGAGACTCTAAAGTCATTGCTGATCTGACAGGAGGCAGGGTTCAGGCAGTAATGCCAGCGATGGGAAGTGGCTGTAAATACAGATGAAGCTTTGCTGGCTCACTGCTCGCCTCCTGCTGTACAGCTGGGTTCCTCGCAGGCCACACAGATGGGTACCAGTGTGTGGCCCAGGGGTTGGGGACCCCTGCAGTAAAAGAGATGCTGTTCTAGTTTCCAGGGTTAGGCCTGCAGATACCAGAAACTTATATTTTCTGTCTTTTGTATCATTCACTCTAGAACCCTGAGCTGCCATGTAAGAAGTTCAACAATTCTGAGTCTTCCATGCTGAAGAGGCCACATGTAGGTACTAGAGTCAATAGATCTAGTTGGCCCAAGTCTCCTCCCTGTCGTCTCCACCAAAGCACCATACATATGAGTACAGCTCTTTTGGATTCTGCTGACCAGCTCATCTGCCAGCTGAGTATCATTTAGGAATCAAGTTGATACCACATAGAGTGGAAAATCACCCAGTTGACCCATGCTCAAATTTATGATCCACAAAATCATGAGATATAAAAAGTGACTGGTGTTTTAAGCTATTACCTTTTATAATAAATTGTTACTCAGCAATAAATAACTGGAACATAGCTTACTAAGAATCAATTGTTATTGTTCCCATTCCTGCTCATGTAATGATCTAATATAATTATATACTACATAATTTGATGATATATGAGTATAAAATAAAGAGATGTGTTCTCTCTAAAAAATACAAATTATCAGTAAAAATTAGCTGAAGAATAAACAGGCCTTTGGGAGAGGGATATTAGAAAAGTATTGAAGGAATTCCCTCTTAAATTGTTTTTGCAAATGTCTCTGTGTTCTTTCTCTACTGCACAGAAACTAAAACGTACAAGTCTCTAATCTGTACCACCAAATCCTCTTGATTTTATGATTGGCATGATCTCAGCTCACTGCAACCTCTGTCTTCAATTTCAAGGGATTCTCCTGCCTCAGCCTCCCGAATAGCTGGGATTACAGACGTGCACCACCACGCCCGGCTAATCTTTGTATGTTTAGTAGAGATGGAGTGTCACCATACTGGCCAGGCTGGTCTCGAACCCCTGACCTCAAGTGATCCGCCCACCTTAGCCTCCCAAAAATTCTGGGATTACAGGTGTGAGCCACTGCACCTGGCCAATAGTCACAGTCTTAATTGTTATTCCTTGAACACACTCTCACCTGAGAGCCTTTTTTCCACTCATTCCCTCAACCTGGAACCATCTTCCCTCTATCTAGTTGGCTTCTTGTCTTGTTCAAATTTAACCCGCTCAATGCAACTCATCATAACACATTATTTTATGCTCTTTTCCAGGTCCTAGTATTTCTGATTTCCCTTGCTCTACTACTTTTATTTTCCTTAGCACTTACATTTCACTAACACACAACATAACTTATTAACCTACCAAACTACTGTCCTGATGGTGGGAAATAAGAGGGTTTTTACCCTGAAGCAAACCACAAAAGAGAAATAGACTATTTTGAAGCAAAGGTTTAGGAGATCACATATAGCTGTGAACAAAATATCAACATTTTAAAACTATATACCAGACTGTTAAGAAGAACTCAAGGTTTTCAACAAGGGCAATGATAAGAAGAGGTCAGCATGCTTTGCTATGTTTTGCTGCCCTCTGGCATGGAGTTCACATAGGCCAAGATAAAGCCCTGTTCATGTATTTTTGAATGGATAAACAAAGTCCCTCTAGATGAGTACAGCGTTTGATTTTTAACTATACTCTTTCAGGTAACCCAAAGCTTTTCTTGTCTGAAACATATAAATTATGACAGGTCTCTGGAACAAGTTATATCTAAATGCCGGAGAGAGCAATATAAGGCAAAAAGTATACAATCCATTTTCACTTGTGTCACCAAACATCTCATATTTTAGCTGCTAACTGACTTTTCACTAATGTATTTATACAGAATATTCTTTCTGCTTTTCTTTAATTTAACTAAAGGAACTGAATACTTACATTTAGTATCAAATTTCTATAATGTGTTTTCTTTTAAAAATACAAAGGTAATTCAAAATATCAATTAAACCTGAATAGTGATAGATTTTATTTAGATATGAGAGATACATAAATACTATGGATACAAATCACGGTCTCTGCCTTCAGGCAGCTGATGGCCCTGTGAACTTGGATAAGAAGGCTGTCTGGGGTCAAATCCTAGCTCTGCCACTTACTTGTAGTCTTAAGCAAGTTACTCAATTTTTTTCTGAACTCCAATTTCATTGCCTATACAAGAGAATTGGTTTATATGTCAATCATACCTCAATAAAGCAGTTTAAAAAGTTGAAGAATAAATTGTTTCTGAAGAAAAAAAAAGAATTGGTAAGAACTCCCTTATAGTGTGTGGTAATTAAGTAACAAAAACTAGAACAAAGTGTCAGGCTTGGGACATGGTCCATATTGGGAGGTAAAAGTTTTCTCTCACTATTTTTATTTTCCTAAAATGAACTAGTATTTCTAGAAGATACAATGAGAATAAAACCAATTGAAAATATTTTCTTTTAACAACAGTGCTTTAAAATTAACAAAAAAATTAAAATAGGATTTTGAAAAAAGTAATCAAATAGATTTGCTGTACTAATGACTGTATGGTCTTTACGTTTGTATGTTTTGTTTTTATATTTTGGTATTTTTAAGCATTATTAGTAGGTGTTCTTAAACATTTAGGTAAGAGATTGTATAGTTATTAGCTTTACTATTATTATTATTATTATTAGATGGAGTCTCCCTCTGTTGCCCAGGATGGAGTGCAATGGCCCGATCTCGGCTCACTGCAACCTCTGCCTCGCAGGTTCAAGTGATTCTCCTGCCTCAGCCTCCCAGGTAGCTGGGATTACAGGCACCCACCACCATGCCTGGCTAATTTTTTTTGTATTTTTAGTAGAGATGGGGTTTCACCTTGTTGGCCAGACTGGTCTCGACCTGCTGACCTCAGGTGATCTGCCCACCTTGGCCTCCCAAAATGCTGGGATTACAAGCGTGAGCCACTGTACCCAGCCAGCTTTCCTGTTTTTCTAATGAGAAAATAGTAACTTGTTGAGAGCCACACATGGAGTTTGTGACTTTTTTTTTCTCTCTTCAGGATATGTTGCATTTATATTGCATATCTGTGTGTATTAAAGGGTGTGGAAGCCCTCTGGAGATTTTTACATGTGGCATATACTAGTTACTTAGCAATTCTCTGTAGGCAAGAGGCTAAGTTCACATATAGAAAACCATTAAGACGCATTGCTGTAACACAGATAAAGGTATTACTGTTTTGTTTGTTTGTTTGTTTGTTTGTTGAGACGGAGTCTTGCTCTGTCGCCCAGGCTGGAGTGCAGTGGCCGGATCTCAGCTCACTGCAAACTCCGCCTCCCGAGTTCACGCCATTCTCCTGCCTCAGCCTCCCGAGTAGCTGGGACCCAGGCACCCGCCACCTCGCCCGGCTAGGTTTTTGTATTTTTTAGTAGAGACGGGGTTTCACCGTGTTAGCCAGGATGGTCTCGATCTCCTGACCTCGTGATCCTCCCGTCTCGGCCTCCCAAAGTGCTGGGATTACAGGCTTGAGCCACCGCGCCCGGCAACGGTATTACTGTTAAGTGTATTGCCATTTTATGGTCGTTCCAAACATGAAAGGCTGCTTCATTCCAGGCATCATATTGCTATTATAATTCACCAGAAAACCTACACTTTCTTTTTCTCCAATACACAGTCACTTAAAGCAAATGTACAAAAAATAATACAATGGAATATGGTTTAGGAATTAATGAAAATTTAAAAAGCAGCAATCCCATTGAGAAGACAGAAGGCAATACATTTTAAAAACTGAGCATTATGGCAAGGGAAAATGTTAGTTCTGTATTGTTCCAATTAACAAATGTAGATGGTGCAGCATTTACTACAGACAATTGATTCAGACTTAAACTTTTGGGCTACAAATCATTTATATTTCAGAGAAAAAAATATGTGGTCAAAAACAACTAGGTGGGGCGTGGTGGCTCACGCCTGTAATCCCAGCACTTTGGGAGGCCAAGGTGGGCGGATCACCTAAGGTTGAGAGTTTGAGACCAACCTGACCAACATGGAGAAACCCCGTCTCTACTAAAAATACAAAATTAGCCAGGCATGGTGGTGCATGCCTATAATCCCAGCTACTTGGGAGGCTGAGGCAGGAGAATCACTTGAACCCGGGAGGTGGAGGTTGTGGTGAGCCGAGATCGCGCCATTGCACTCCAGCCTGGGCAACAAGAGCAAAACTCTGTCTCAAAACAAACAAACAAAATAAAACAAAACTGTATTTCCCACAAGAGACATTAAACTATTTTTGTTTTTATTTACTACCTTAATGTTATGCAATTTTTCAAAAGAAAATATAATACTGCAGATGTAAAAACTTTAAAATGTATGAAAACTGGGATATAACAATTATCTTAAAGAAGATATTCCTGAAACATACTTAAGATTTAATATTGAAATATATAGTTGTTTAAAAATACATTTAAAATTGTTTAAAGAAATTCTGTTCAATGCTGTGGGGCACATTATGAAGGCAATACTCACTTCTTTACCTTTGTTATAAAATTAATTTTGTCCATCAATTTTTCATCAATCAAGGTTTATCTATACACTCGAAAATTCAAATCCACAGGGATCTTGAAAAGATAGCATAGATAATATCTTTCTCTTTTAATAGATGAAAAACAACTGCAGAAAGGCACAGACATCTTCAGTACTAAATAAGTCATATGATGCAATGTGTCTAATTGATATAAAGAAAAGGTAATCTTGACATACTGCTCCTCCTGGCAAATTTATTTCTAAAGCTAGATCCAAGAATCTTGCTAAAAATATCAGTTGCATTATTTTCATTCAATCTACTTCTTTTAAACATTCTATTTTTCAAAATTAGGTTTCATTTGAGCATCAGTGATTTTAGAAGAAAAAATAATACTTTAAAAGGCCCTGGCCGGGCATGGTGGCTCACGCCTGTAATCCCAGCACTTTGGGAGGTCTAGGTAGGCGAATCAGTTGAGGTCAGGAGATGGAGACCAGCCTTACCAACATAGTGAAACCCTGTCTCTACTAAAAATACAAAAATTAGCCGGGCATGGTGGTGGGCGCCTGTAATCCCAGCTAGTTAGGAGGCTGAGGCAGAGAACCACTTGAGCCCGGGAGGCAGAGGTTGCAGTGAGCAGAGATTGCATCATTGCACTTCAGCCTGGGTGGCAGAGCGAGCCCTAAGAAAAAATTAGTAGTAACATTCAAAGTCAGGTCTGAGAGCTCCTGTTTCTTCTAAATTAGGTGTATCTCCTCAGTCTTTGAATTTGGTCTAAATTGGTTTATAAATAATAATCCTGAATCTTTCTAGCTCCCTGCCACAAAGATGGATATGTAGATATATTATGGAATATTTCATTATTCCCATTTTATTTC